>NC_139624.1:25703741-25943741 GCF_964638095.1 Poromitra crassiceps | reverse complement strand
TTCTTATCTATCTATCTGATGCAAATGGTGAGATTTACAGTTGACTTTTCAAATAAGTTGCTCTTGTTGTCGCCTTTCTCTTCTTCCTCCTCTCTCTTCTTCCTCCTCTCTCCAGTGGGACGCGTTCTCCATCCCGGAACTCCGCAACTTCCTGCGCATCCTGGAGAAGGAGGAGCAGGAGCAGATGGAGGCGGTGACTCGCCGCTACGACAGCTACCGCCAAAGACTGCAGGAGGCACTGAGGGAGCCGAGGGGGCCCTCTTAGAGGAACAAAACATGACTACTGCCCCCTAGAGGGCCGGAGGGGATGGACGGGAGGACATTTTGGAGGAGAGAGAGGGATGCTATAAACAACTAATTTCCTGAGAATAGACGGACGAGTAGTGACTCTGATGAAGAGAATGGATCGGTGGACGAACGGACAAAATGGGTCCTCTGTGCTTGCAGCAGCCCAGTTAGTGTGCTGCACCTTTAATGGCCTCTAGATGGAGGCGGGTGGAGTTTCACTCGGCCCGGACTCAAGACTTAACCTGCGCCAGCTCTGCCCCATCTGCCTACACATACCAAAGAAGAAGAATGACTCTGATTATCATTGTGCCAACGTGCCATATTCAATTATCCTCTCTCTCTCTCTCTCTCTCTCTCTCTCTCTCTCTCTCTCTCTCTCTCTCTCTCTCACAATCTGATTTATCTTTTTTTCCTCTTTTTATCCTTTAAACTTGTGAAAGACTTACGGCCATACGTTGAGTTGGATTATTTGACTTTTATTTAATTTGTTTGTTTGTACATACTTTTTGTTAATTTATGTGGGTAAAGCTTTTTTCTTATTGTTTCATTTTTTTCTTTTAAAAAGGTCTTATTTTAGTTTATTCTCCAGAGGCGTAGCAGCAATCTGAAACCAATGGAAACAGGTTGTTAAGGTCGACCAATTTAAGTAAATGTGTAAATACACAGGCAACATGAGCAGCACAACACACGGACACACCCACCCATCCATCATCACCTTTTTCAGCCTGTAGTGGCCTGAAAGTTGAGAGGATTTTACTGAATGAAGAAAGGGACAAAGATTAACCGTACTGTATGGAGACAGGTATAGATTAACCATACGGAGACAGAGGTATAGAATGAATAGAGAGACAGTATTAGTATTTTACTAAATGTAGATGGGGGCTCTGGTGCGTATGCCTAAACCAGAAGTGGGTGTGCCTTCTGCTGTCTATAGAAAAGAGCCAAGGGCTAATCAGGTGAATTGTAGATGTGAGAAGTGAAACAGAAAGAAGAGAGGTTTCTATAGAAAGACTAAGTGACTGGTGTGTTGAAGGTTATGTGGAAGTAGTTCTGTCTTGGATGCAGTCTGTAAAAAGCCTTGGATCACTTCTCATTGTGTGTGAAGAAGAAGAGAGTGAAGATGGTGACAGAGGGGACGTAACCCACTAGCTGAGTTTGACCAAGCATAGACTGAACAGACTGCCTTTGACCTCCAGACTTGCCCACTGTGGTTAGAGGAGGAGGGGTTCGTACTGTGGGAATAGACTGGTTTCTGGATGTTGACTAACTGGCGTAGAGGAAGTAGAAGAGAAACCTCTGAAGAAGGAAGGAAGGAACAAAACAGTCTAAGAAGAATGGTTTTGTTTCAAAAAGGCTGTTTAGGAAGAGGTTGTGTGAGGGTTTATGTTTAGGAACAGGTTGTGTGAGGCTTTATGGCCAGAGAAGCTATCCATCAACACTAACGCAGTGTGGCCATTGTCTTCATTGGACTTCACTTCAAAGCTAAATGTCTCGTCTAGTGGAGCTGAAGCTGAAGTCCGTGTGATTAACTGCCCCTGCACTTTCTGCACTCCTCATTCAATCTGCTGTATGTTTCCACTCTGATCCGTGGCTGTGGTGTTACTAAGAGACATGGAGGTCTGGAAGTGCTGATAGCAGCAACACAGAGGAGGGCAAAATGGCCGTATTGTCCTACCCCCCCCCCCCCCCCCCCAACACACACACACACACACACACACACACGTCTGTCCGCAGCCTTTCATTTCAGACAGCCGTGCTTTGCCCTTATCTCAACAGCCTGGCTAAAGCTGCAGCCTTGACCTACTCGTCAACCCTGCTTTCTGCTTTGGAAAGCAGAGCCGGGTGGAGGTGGACCACATGGAAAACTGTCACACGGTGGAAACTAGTAGACAGAAAAAGTATGTAGGGAGGCTGGCAGGACTCAAACATGCTGAACAAAGTGAAACATTGCTCAGCTACCTGTTTGTGTTTAGTAGTGCTCATTAACGTCCCTAAAGTAACACAGGCCTTTTGATAGTGTTGCCAGTATAGGAAATAGATGCCTTAATATCTACATGTATATACAACAGTACAATGTCTTCTGTGGCATATAGAATTCAGGATATGGCTTAGAGACCAAAGAGGCATGTTTTGAATGTTGTGCTCGACAAACCTTTATCTCTGTTGCTTCTGTTAAGTCCAAAACACATCAGGTCATGTGATGCCTCTGAAGTGGCGTGCCGATGTGGGGTCGTACAAATGGGAAATAATGGGAGGCGGCTGTTTTGATTCGCGTCGTACGGTGCCGATGTGTTTTGCCCTTTAGCGGTGGTGTCTTCATCTGTGCCACTGTGTTGAGTGATGATAGATGAAGGAAACGACAAACACACAAGTAGAAAGGAATCCTGAGTGACAATCAGTTGGACAAACAAAACAAGTATTCTAGTTTCTTTCTCACAACTGGGATGTTCCGAGTTTCATTGATCAAGAAATGCAAAGCTGGTGGGTGTAAAATGGTTCATTAACTGCAAGTACTTTATGATGTCGGGCTGACAGTGCTGCGTTTCTGTAGAAGGCTGCTGTGTAATGCCGCCATCGAGTGGACGATTCCTGCAACTACACATTTACCTGTGTCAAACATCTATTGGTGTAGATTTATTTTACCCTTTTTCCTTTTATTTTTTAAATACTGTATATTATAACCAAAGATATTTTTTTTAAATGTGCAGAGTTTAGGTGTTGCCTGGAGCAAAAAATATTCGAGCTCTCATCCCGTTGGAGGGACAAATATATAGTTTAGAATTTTATTTAAAGGGGTTGTCAACCCAAAATCTAATTTACTCTCAAACACTGGGTATTATAATTTAAAAGTATATGGAAGTCTGTTGTTGTATCTGTAAACAACGTATGCTGTTGAAGTGCGTTGTAGTGTTACTCTACCGTTCATGACACACACACACACCGCCAGGGCTTTGCACCAGATCAATCGTATCAACTAGAGTATCTTTTTGGGCACTTTACCTTCTAATTCAGGGAAGACGGGTTTTGATTTTTTTGACTTTTTCTTTTTCTCTTTGTCCCGTTTTTGTTTTTTTCAACAAACGCTCTCAATCTGCATGTTTTCTCAAATCATAACACACTATGACGTGATCTTATGTTTGAAAGTTTTACTCTTTCGTTAAACTACACTCTTTTATATTGTTAAGAGATGGACATAGATGGAAGTACGGTGTGACAGAATTATATTTTGGTTTCTGTCCCGACGAGCTTCCATACGATTTGTTCAAAGTTAGCTGTAGACTGTGAAATGTTTGGTTGATTCTCAACTCTGGCATGTGTTCTGGTTTGTCTTTTTCTATACATACATGCTTAATGTACACACTACTGGACGACTGCATTATAATATAAACACTAGTAAATCCCGCCTGGGTCAAATGGTGTTTGCAAGTAGTTTGTTGTTTCCTAGTAACCAGATGGGTGGAGGAAAATACTAGTATACAAATACTAGTTAACTTTACTCCACCTTGCTGTGATTGACAGCTTACCTGACTTGGTAAGCCCCACCCACATGGTATTCATGAGGAGTTTAACACAAACGTCAACAACAGCCCTGCTAGTAGGGGTGACCACAAAAGTAGTCTACGATTTGCTTGAAGGAGCCTGATTTGACTGCCAATCTCACAGTCGAATAGTCGCAAAATGTGCTTATGAAACAAGGATCATTCCATTCCGGCTATATGGGGGTGCTGAATTTCTGATTTTACATAGAATTGCTTGGTTTCTCCCAATAGATCATGATATATAGCCTAAATTGGTATCAGCCTATTAATACAGTAAAACCAAGTCCCAATTAAACAAACTAACAAATCAAACAAGCTCATGCCAATGGGTTTTCTGATTGTTACTCTTATTAAAAAAGAATAGTCGAATATTCGTATTGAACAGCCAAATCAGATTGAACTGACAGAATTCTGAGTCGGGGACAGCCCTACCTGCTAGTTATGCAAATGATTGGCTTGTTGATGTATTTAGCCATTATGAAAAAAGCTATTGGGCCCAGTAGTGTTTGTCATGTATGCAAAGTTGATTTACAGTATCTTGTTTGTATTCAGAGATCATTTTCTAAGACTGTACAACCATAACTAGAGACATAGAGCACACAACGCTCTGGCTGACCTGTAGGATATTGAGTTAACTTGAGAGTTGGCATTTCACACCAAGAGTTGTCCTCTTTTCTGCTACATTTAGTTTGAACAGAGCAGTTTGATTGGCTTGATATTATGAAGTGTATTATCCCAGGTGCCTCACCACTAAAGGATCATGGTGTGTATTATCCCAGGTGCCTCACCACTAAAGGATCATGGTGTGTATTATCCCAGGTGCCTCACCACTAAAGGATCATGGTGTGTATTATCCCAGGTGCCTCACCACTATAACCTGACTGCCAGACGGGGGCAGTATTGTTCTGGCAGTGTCAGGTTATCACCACTAAATGATCATTCAAGTTTTGTCATAAGTCTCAATTCAGTTTGGAAACAGTATTTGGGATACAATGATGGCGGCTAGAATGAAACTGTTGATAAAATGTTGTGGATGTAAAATTAGCTTTTACAATAGTCACTACGCCATACTAGCTCAACACCTTTTCAATATCAGCGTCAATCTATAATCAATATGAGACTATTTTACTGTTGCTCATCTTGAGATGAAGTAGCCTAAGCTTTGTGTGATCTATGTCTGGAGTTTCAATGGCCGGATTTGCCAAAGATGTCTGTAGCTCTTCTGCCATTTTTTGTTTTGTTTGTTTGTCTGGAGAATAGATGCCCTGTGCAGCATCAGCATCATGTGGAGACCATTTCCACTGAAGTACAAAGAGTCAAGGTAGAAGAGCAGCTGCAGACAGCAAAATCCCTGCCGGCGAGATGAGATGGTTTCGTGTTGCCATATCTACAGTGTAGGCTAATAACAGCTTGAATCAGGTTTATCTTTGTAGGTAACTTTTCCTTTCTTTTTGAAACGTTGCCGAATGTGGCCTTTCTTCAGACATCTATTAAAGTTGAAATTAAAACACAAGTTTGGTGTGTTGGAGTGGTTTCATCACATGCCGGTTTCACCATTAAGCCTTCTTGAGATGTCGTGGGCCTAACTTACTGAAGCATTGGTGAAGGAAGGTGCCCACTTGAAAACCCCCAATGTGTTGGCGTCGTTCCTGGACCAACATTTGTTCCTAGTACGGGCCGGCAAAACCCAACCCCGAACTCATTTGATTGGTTGCTGCAATAATTGCTTCTTCCTGAAAACGTGTGAAAAGTTAAAAAGATGTGTTTAAGATGAGGGTTTTCTTATCCAACCACGACCACATTGTTGTACTTGCCTAAACCTATTGTTTTACAAAAATGTGTGTGGTTCAACCAGGAGTCGAATCCCCGTCCTCATATTGGAAGGCATCAAAAGTGAGAAAATGAGAAGTTGTAGCAGCTCTAAAGCTGTCTGGCAGTTTAATGTGGGAGATTGTTAAAAACTCTGCTCACCTGAAATAATCCCAAAAACAAACCATTATAGCTACCAGACAATAAAAAACACTATCCTTCTCTTACATGTGGCTTATCACTGAAAATACTGTATGCTAAATTGTTAGCATGGAGTCCATGTCATCATTGAACAGGTTAAGTTAACCAACAAGCCAATCTAAAACCAACAAGCCAATCAAAAAAAAAAAGTCTTCCATGTATTAGTGTTGTGCCGATTTATTTTACATGAACAGCGCTATCGACCATTTCTTAAGCAAACATTACATTTGCTGACACCTCATAATTTCCAATTATGTTTCAGCATCAAAGCCTGTCTACACATTTGCACATCAGATCCATAACAGTACTCATTCCAGTGCATGAAGAATTCAATTCATATTTCAAATCAAAACACTCAGATCAGCACTCCCATTCACAGCTACTTTACGGTCAGTGGCGGAGACATTAGATTCCTCATGTCCAACAGTGGAGAGACAGACAGATGGCGTCAGAGTACAGGACATTCCTCATGTCCAACAGTGGAAAGACAGACAGATGGCATCAGAGTACAGGACATTCCTCATGTCCAACAGTGGAAAGACAGACAGAGTCAGAGTACAGGACATTCCTCATGTCCAACAGTGGACAGACAGATGGAGTCAGAGTACAGTCTCGCGTCAAACAGTGGAAAGACAGTCAGAGAGTACAGTCTCACGTCCAAAAGTGGAAAGACAGAGTCAGAGTACAATCTCATGTCCAACAGTGGAGAGACAGACAGACTGAGTCAGAGTACAGTCTCATGTCCAACAGTGGAGACACAGACTGAGTAAAGAGTACAGTCTCATGTCCAACAGTGGAGAGACAGACAGAGTCAGAGTACAGTCTCATGTCCAACAGTGGAGAGACAGACAGAGTCAGAGTACAGCCTCATGTCCAACAGTGGAGACACAGACAGACTTGAGTCAGAGTACAGTACATACAGATTCATTTCAGACCCTTGAACAGGACAAACATTAAGTGCTTCAGGACATCACAAGTTTTATGGACACAGTTTTTATGATTCTTCATGTACAGAAATTCTTAGGTATTTCTTGTGTAGTTTTGTTTAAATACTTGGCATAGAAACGTGGATGGCTATATTGTCATCTCTTAGGAAACAAAGCACTCATGACGCATTGTCTTTTGGATCACAAACTTCTGTTTAAGAGACGCTGCTGTCGAGCATAGATAGAGAATAACTTGTTGTTGCCTTACTCAAGACACAATATAGAGTCAGCCAAACCTAGTTTAGCCTCACATGTGGCAGCCCAACATTTTGTGTATGTATGGCCAAGAAGAACCTGGATAGGCTGCTGTAAAGGGATATATATATATATATATATATATATATATATATATATATATATATATATATATATATAGTAACAGTAAAATAATACCCATGCAGGTCGAACACTCCTTTTGACCTTTAGCAAACCATTAAGAAATGACTGTCACAAATTCACACAGTTATACACATACACTAGTCTTGTGCATCTGAATGGCTTATGAACTTCAGGATGAGCCTTGACAACGTTGACACTTTCAATTCACTCACACAGTGGAATAGGACATGATACAGTAGAATAGGACATGGGCAGTTTCCTTGATAAGCGAGAGGCAATGCGGTATAACTACAGAATGATTTTTCCTACCAAGTGACAAGTGTGTTTCCACTGTCCACGTCTACGACCGTTATGTGGATTAGATACGGCATCATCAGCGCCTCCTGGTGGTGCTGACGCCGCTGCTGTGGTTGAGGTTGCGGCTGAGCTGGGGGAAATGCACTGTGGGTGTTCTGGCCGTGGGGCCGTAGAGGCCCAGGTTCCTGGCTGCGGCCGACTTCCTGGGCTGCTTGACGCACGGGAAGGGGGAGAAGACGGAGGACTGCTTATGGGCAGAGGAGGGGGAGGAGAGCGCCGGGCTGGACGGGGAGGAGGGTATGTGAGATCTGGACAACGAGGAGAGCGAGGAGAGCGAGGGGCTAGAGGGGGACGAGGTCATGGAACAGCCGGAGGGGAAAGGAAGAGAGAGAGGGGAGAAGGACGGGACGGAAGGGGAAGACGTGAGTCGGGGCAGTGGGGAGGATGAGGAAGGCGAGCGGGACGCGTCGACAGGAGTTGGACTCAGAGTGGAGGGCGTGGAGGTGGAGGAGTCGTGAGAGGGAGGTGGAGCGACGAGGGAGCTCTCCGAACTCCAAGAGTCGGACTCTCTGCGTGCGCGTGAGGCCGGCGGTGGCGGAGGGAGGACGGGGACCTGGGCCGCGGCTCCCGACTCCCGGTGACACTGTGGCGGTATGACGGGGGGAGAGCCAGGATGTGTGTCAGGGTTTGGGGGAGCGTCGGTGGGGGAGGGCGTGCTCGATTCGAGCTCCAGAGAAGCCAGTCGCTTCGCCGCCTCTCTCACTTCCGCCATGTTTCCCGCATCTGTAGCCTGTTGAACCTCTTGGCATTCTGGCCCTGCAAGAGTGGGTTCAGGAGAGGGAGATGCAGGAACGTCACTCCCCTCCTCCTCCTCATCAACCTTTCCTGTTCCATCTCTGTCTTCTCCTCTCTCGGATTCTCCTCTCCCCTCCTCCTCCCCAAAGCCTAGCTGCGCTCGGGCCCTGGCTATATTCCTACGGTGAGCCCGGACGTGGGCGCGCCAGGGCGAGCCCACGCCTCCTCCCGAGCTTCCTGGGGAGCCGGTGCCATCGGAGGGCAGCAACCCGCAGCGCTGCCTGGCCGGGGAAGCCTGGGTCTGGGGCAGAGGGGCAGGCCGGGCCCCCGGGAGCATGCATATGGGTCTGGAGGCCCGGGAAGCTCCGCGTGATTTGCGACCCAGAAGGAGATGATTGACCACTGGAGTGCAGGGGCTGAGCTGGGAGGCCAGGACATTGGTGGCGGGGCATTTCTCTGGAGAGGAGACAGGGTTGGGGGAGCCGAGTCGTTAGGCAACTCATGTAAATAATACAATTGATGTTAACAATCAACTAGTAGCCACTAGTAGCCACTAATAGCCACTACTAGCCACCTCACATTAGCTGCTAGCGTGAGAGTCCATCAATGTTGTGTTATCAATAGAACTGTGAATTGTTGCTGCCACCGGCCCTAAAACCATCACCAAAAGCCCAGTTAGTCCTTAAACATATTGCACCATTGAAAAGCGAATGATAATCAAGCGACAGTAGGCAATATGCTTTTTAATTTCATGTGTTCTATAATTAATAGTCATTTGCCCAATTAATCAGATTGCATTCATTCAAACACCAGGGAATCATTGAACACCTTCAAATCAGAACACCCCTATTACTGATCACTAGGGGTGTCACGATATTTCGTCGCACGATATATCGCGATATCGTAACGTCACGATATCGATATCGTCAGAAAGAAATGATATTGTTAAAAAAAAAAAAAAATTGCTCCTGAATAATAATAGAACAAATTTAGCAGAATCAACACGCATGAGTGAGGGGGTAGACTACTACTGGCATGGCAAAACAGCTCAAGGGGTACATAAGATTACATAAGTTTAGGGACCATTGAGCATGAGTTATTTAAGAAATAGATTGTATACTTTATTTTTCTTTCACCATGCAACAAACATTTAGTTTGTGACAGTGTGACACATTCTATTGCAAGAGAAGCATTATCTTCCATGTTGTTTTCTAGTTATTATAATAACAATTTCCAAAAACAGCATTTGTTTTGTATTTTGTGTATTTCAAATGAAAGACTATTTTTCCAGTATTTTCCCAGGGCTCCCTTGAAAAGAGGTTTCGATTTCAACGGGACTAAATAAATGATAAATAAATACATACAAATTATTTACTTTTGTTAAAAAAAATATTGTTAAAATATCGTATCATATCGTTATCGTGAACCCAATATCGTGTATCGTATCGTATCGTATCGTGAAATTAGTGTATCGTGACACCCCTACTGATCACCCATTAGTTCAACCCCAGTATGGTGGTTGCGGCGGTCAGTACCATCGTCAGGTTTGGTAGAAGGTTCCTGTAGAACCCCTGGGTTTGTGGTCACTCCGACTCCAGCTCCTATGAGTCACACACCAACAGTCACACACCTCACTTTCTGCTCTGTGTGTGTCCCTCTACCCCCACACGTATATTAGCTACTCTTGATGTATGTGTAGTGTACTGCTTCCTCTGTGTGTGTGTGTGTGTGTGTGTGTGTGTGTGTGTGTGTGTGTGTGTGTGAAATACAAGTGTGTGTACTACTGTATAAATTTTGCATGTCGCGTGTGTGCACCTACCGACCGCCTACTGTTTATTCAGGGTGTGTGTGTGTGTGTGTGTGTGTGTGTGTGAGAGAGAGAGACCCCCTCCATCTGCCTGTGTTTCTCTGTGTGTGTGTGTGTGTGTGTGTGTGTGTGTGTGTGTGTGTGTGTGTGTGTGTGTGTGTGTGTGTGTGTGCGCGTGCGCGCGTGCGTGCATGCGTGCGTGTGTGAGACTCTCCATGTGCTTGTGTTTCTCTGGGTGTGTCTGCATGTGTGTGTGTGTGTGTGTGTGTGTGTGTGAGACTCTCCGTGCTTGTTTCTCTCTGGGTGTGTTCACAATATGACCATTATTTCATTTCCTTCTCCCTTCCGATCTCCAGCCCCCCCACCCACTCTATCACCACCCGTCGCAACCTCCGATCCCTTTCTCCGACGACCCTTTCCTCTGCTGCCCTCTCGCTCCTCCCCTCAGCCCAGCAATTTTCTCTTCTTTCAACCGACATAGCCTCCACTTTGCTCCTATCCTCTCTCTCCACTGCCCTCGACTCCCTCTGCCCACTCATCACCAAACCCGCCCGATCCTCACCCCCCGCCCCCTGGCTAACTGAACCCCTCCGAATTCACCGCACCAAACTCCGAGCAGCTGAACGAACCTGGCTCAAATCTCACAACCCCACCGACCTCACAGCCTACCACCTCATCCTCTCCAATTTCACTGCTGCTGTCTCTCAGGCTAAAACCTCCTTCTTCACCTCCCTAATCCAGTCTTCTGCCTCCAACCCCAGCAAACTGTTCTCCATTTTCTCTTCCCTCCTCAACCCCCCCTCCCTCCTCCTCCCTCTCTGCCGACGACTTTTCAAACTTCTTCACCAAAAAGATTCAAGACATCAGTTCATCCTTCCCGCCCCCAGTCTTTCCTATCATCAACCAAATCTCTCCACCCCCTACTTCCTGTCTCTCTTCCTTCTCTCCCCTCTCCTCCGAAGAAGTTCTGAAACTCATCTCATCAAACCGTGCCACCTCCTGCCCTCTTGACCCCATCCCTTCCTCCCTGCTTCAATCCATCTCCCCTGACATCTCCCCCTTTCTCACTTCCCTCATTAATTCCTCTCTATCATCTGGTGTCTTTCCGACTGCACTTAAGACTAACACGTTCACTGCCAACAACGTGTATACACGTTTTCAGAATCCAGCTGTTGACTGCCAACAACGTGTAAACACGTCGTTGGCATCGATTTTTTTTTTTTGACGGTGGGTTGTGCATCTAACCCTTTTACATATCTTATATAAGTATTGGACGTGTACAACGTGTACAACCCATTCCACCGACCCACTAAGTGGCGACAAGGAAGTAGGAAGGCAAGCAAAAAGCAGTGTGATCCATTTCCATTCTCATGAAAATGGATTGGCGGAGGCGCTTTCATTTTCGCGCTGATTGCTGGCAGTGCGGGATTGCAAACTTGCCTGGTGGATTGCGGATGGAGCACACTTTGAGGCACGCAGCGTAAATATGACCAGAGTCGCAGGGGCTTCATCGGAGCTCTCGGCCAGGGCTCCGGGAGGCGGGCGAGTCCAGCCGGGCTTCCTCGGGGAGCGGCCACGCAGACAGGCACAGCCAGGCACAGCCGCACAGCGGCAGCGGGGCAGTGAGACCGGTGACAAGCTTGTGGTGCAGCAGGCGATTTTGCCTTGCAAAATAGCACCAAATTGGAAACAGCCATAAAAGGCTTTTAGAATGGGATTTTCAACCCATTCTTTTTTGTTTCTTTTTCGCTCTAATTTAGAGTAATTTAATTTCTATTCAGAAATTTATTTGAGAGGTCGAGAGTATGAGAAAGTGCATTTGCACAGGTAGGAAAGTGCTTGTGACACGGCGCTGCAGCCAAGAAGAACGCCCACGGAGGGAGGAGTTGAGCAGAGGGGAGTTTCCTGCTGTTATGGAGGAAATTACTGTTCAAAACTATTGTTTAGGTCTTACTGATGCCAAAAATGAATGGTTAAAGTGACTGTTCTATCGAATTTCACAAAAAGCCGTTTATCTCTGAATCTTTTTTCTGACGCTGAAACCATGCTGTATTCAATTGCTAATGCTTACATAACTACTAACTCTACAAACTAACTCTTTTAGACAGAGAAAGTACACATTCTATTAGTACTTTTGAGATATTGTATGTTCACAAACTCCAAGCAGAAAAGAATCCTCGGCTCTTGTAAAATGAGCCAGAATCCTCAAAAAACGGCTTGGCAGAAGCTACCTACAGCAAAAAAAAACGGCTGGCAGTCAATGTGTTAAGACTGCACGGGTGAAAACCCTACTGAAAAAACCATCCCTCGACCCCACTGTCATTCGGAACTACCGTCCCGTCTCTCTCTTGTCATTCATTTCCAAAACACTCGAACGTGCAGTATCAAATCAACTTTCCATTCATCTCTCCCATAACAACCTATCCGATCCTCTCCAATCTGGTTTCAAACCCGCCCACTCCACTGAAACTGCTCTCCTCTCCGTCACTCAGTCTCTTCTTTCCGCCAAAGCTGCCTCCCTCTCCTCATTTCTCATTCTTCTCGACCTATCTGCTGCATTCGACACCGTCAACCACCAAATTCTCCTCGCTACTCTCTCCGACCTGGGTATCACTGGCTCTGCACTCTCTTGGTTCTCTTCCTATCTCTCCCACCGCTCCTATCAGGTCTCCTGGAGAGGATCCCTTTCGACCCCCTGCACTCTTTCCACGGGTGTCCCTCAGGGTTCTGTCCTTGGTCCTTTTCTCTTCCTTCTTTACATGACTTCACTCCGCCACGTCATCACATCCCATGGTTTTTCATATCACTCATATGCCGACGACACCCAGCTGTTCCTTTCCTTCCCCCCCTCTGACACTCAAATTCAATCACGGATCTCAGCTTGCCTCACAGACATTGGCACTTGGATGTCCAACCACCACCTCAAACTCAACTTACCAAAAACCGAGCTTCTCCTTTTCCCTGCCAAAGACTGTCCTGTAACTGACCTCTCCATCTCCTTCAACAACACTCCTGTCTTTCCCTCACAAACAGCTAGAAACCTTGGAGTCACTCTTGACAACCAACTGTCCTTCACTACCCACATCGCAGCAATAGCCCGGTCCTGCAGATTCGCCCTTTACAACATCCGTAAAATTCGCCCGTTCCTCTCCAGACAAGCAGCTCAACTCCTCATTCAGTCACTCATTCTGTCGCGTCTGGACTACTGCAACGTTCTTCTGGCCGGTCTCCCTGTTTCTGTCACTCAACCACTCCAACTTATTCAAAATGCTGCAGCCCGTCTAGTGTTCAACCTACCAAAATTCTCCTACATCACCCCGCTTTTCCATGAACTTCACTGGCTTCCCATCACTGCACGGATCAAATTCAAAACACTTGTTCTGGCCTACTCAGCAGTTCACCTCACAGCCCCACCATACCTACAACCTATGGTCAAGTTCCAGATCCCTCACCGCGCACTCCGACCCTCCACTAGCTCAGGACACCTTGCCCCTCCCCCCCCACGTGGTTTTAACAGCTCCCGATCACGACTTTTTCCCCATCTTGCACCAAAATGGTGGAACGAGCTCCCCTCTACAATAAGAACGGCCAAATCACTACCCATTTTCAAAAAACAGTTAAAAACCCGTCTTTTCAGTCTTCATGTTGCCCCCCTGTAAACCCTCTCTAGCTCCTACGCTCTATTGTCCTATGCTCTTTTGTCTGTAAATATATCTTAATTTAAATAGCTGTTTATACATTTGTTCGCTAAAACTGTTATGTAATTTTCTTATTGCTGTACTGTGTTGTAATCCTGGTTGTATGTCGCTTTGGATAAAGGCGTCTGCTAAATATCAATAAAGTAAAGTAAATATTCCACTTACTGAAGAAGATGGAGCTCTGCCTCGCCTGCATTTTATGCCAATAATAAAAAGCCGGTCACGTGACACCTACTTTGTTTCCATGGTGACGAGCTGCATTTTATGCCACTATCTTAGCAGAAGCTCCCCATACGAAGCCTTTATGTCGACATTTGAGAAAGAAAAAATATATTTTCTTTATGACTAGGCTTCGACTGATATGAGTTTTTGAAGGCTGATATTGATGCTGATATATTTGGACTGAAGCTGCCTACCGCAAATATTTTGCGTGCAAATATTCAGTATTTCCCCTGGAATGTTATGCTTGGCAAAATGTTAAAACCATGGGACACTAAAACTCTCACTAAAAAATCCAGGATGCTACTAGAGCTGGGCGATATGGACAAAATCAAATATTACAATATTTTTTTACTGAATTTTCTGACTTTCGTAAAATATTTACAGAATGAGATTTTTGTTAAATAATCATCAGTAATGTGGATATAATGACGAAGCGGGTAAAGGCAAATAATGGAACAGCTAGACAGTCATCACTTTACTATAATGCAGCCTTTAAAACTAGAAAAAGACACTTGTTATGCCATATCACGATATTACAATATCCAAAATCCAAGACATCTAGTCTCATATTGATATATTGCCCAGCACTAGATACTAGTATAAATATCCAACATATCCATAGAATCTTGATATGGTCTTCCCATGGACAACAAGTGTAGTATATATATATATTTTTTAAATACTACAACTAGAAGTGCACTCAGAGAGTGCATACCTCCGCTGGGGCCAATACTCCAGTCTGCTACAGAGTCCTGCAACGGGTTGGGCATCATAGTGCAGCCCTCTGTCTCCCCCTACCTGTGCGTATGTAGAGCTGCATGGCCTGCTGCTGCTGCCGCCTCTTGATGCGTGCGTACTGCTTGGTCAGGGCACTGATGTCCGTGCTCATCCGTTCCAGCATCATGCTGTTGATGGCGGCTTGATGGTCCGCTCGGTCCCCTCTCGCCCCCACTGCCCCAGGACTCATCTCCGCCATGTTGGCCTGCTCTCCGCGCTGGTCTGGGGTTGGTGTGGGAGAAGGAAGACCTGCTTCAGTTAAGGTGAAACGTTAAGGCTGGTCTGGGGTTGGTGTGGGAGAAGGAAGACCTGCTTCAGTTAAGGTGAAACGTTAAGGCTGGTCTGGGGTTGGTGTGGGAGAAGGAAGACCTGCTTCAGTTAAGGTGAAATGTTAAGGCTGGTCTGGGGTTGGTGTGGGAGAAGGAAGACCTGCTTCAGTTAAGGTGAAATGTTAAGGCTGGTCTGGGGTTGGTGTGGGAGAAGGAAGATCTGCTTCAGTTAAGGTGAAACGTTAAGGCTGGTCTGGGGTTGGTGTGGGAGAAGACCTGCTTCAGTTAAGGTGAAACGTTAAGGCTGGTCTGGGGTTGGTGTGGGAGAAGACCTGCTTCAGTTAAGGTGAAACGTTAAGGCTGGTCTGGGGTTGGTGTGGGAGAAGGAAGACCTGCTTCAGTTAAGGTGAAACGTTAAGGCTGGTCTGGGGTTGGTGTGGGAGAAGACCTGCTTCAGTTAAGGTGAAATGTTAAGGCTGGTCTGGGGTTGGTGTGGGAGAAGGAAGACCTGCTTCAGTTAAGGTGAAACGTTAAGGCTGGTCTGGGGTTGGTGTGGGAGAAGACCTGCTTCAGTTAAGGTGAAACGTTAAGGCTGGTCTGGGGTTGGTGTGGGAGAAGACCTGCTTCAGTTAAGGTGAAACGTTAAGGCTGGTCTGGGGTTGGTGTGGGAGAAGGAAGACCTGCTTCAGTTAAGGTGAAACGTTAAGGCTGGTCTGGGGTTGGTGTGGGAGAAGGAAGACCTGCTTCAGTTAAGGTGAAACGTTAAGGCTGGTCTGGGGTTGGTGTGGGAGAAGACCTGCTTCAGTTAAGGTGAAACGTTAAGGCTGGTCTGGGGTTGGTGTGGGAGAAGACCTGCTTCAGTTAAGGTGAAACGTTAAGGCTGGTCTGGGGTTGGTGTGGGAGAAGACCTGCTTCAGTTAAGGTGAAACGTTAAGGCTGGTCTGGGGTTGGTGTGGGAGAAGACCTGCTTCAGTTAAGGTGAAACGTTAAGGCTGGTCTGGGGTTGGTGTGGGAGAAGACCTGCTTCAGTTAAGGTGAAACGTTAAGGCTGGTCTGGGGTTGGTGTGGGAGAAGACCTGCTTCAGTTAAGGTGAAACGTTAAGGCTGGTCTGGGGTTGGTGTGGGAGAAGGAAGACCTGCTTCAGTTAAGGTGAAACGTTAAGGCTGGTCTGGGGTTGGTGTGGGAGAAGGAAGATCTGCTTCAGTTAAGGTGAAACATTAAAGATCCTGCAGGTAACACTGGGTGTGTCTGTGGTGGCGGTAAAATAGATGAATTAATAAGATTATAGTCATTGTAGGCCTAAAGCATAATGTAACCGATATAATAGCAGTAGTATGATAATGATAATATCTACGATATGAACATGTACTTAAAAAAAGAAGTGTCTAGGTGTGTATTGCAGACTGCATTTTCAGCTCTTTTTCTCGATTTTATCATGTCCTTTGTCCTAAAAATCATACTATTAAATACTGCATCTTTTACACGCTTGTGTTTTCAGCTTCTTGTTTTGATTTTGATTTTTTTATTTTATGACTATGATGTTTGCTTTTAGAGACAGAAAGAGACAGATTGAGAAGGAACAAACAGAGAATCCAGAGATTAGACTCAAGAGCTTTGCTTCAAAAATGGGAAGACGACATTCTAGCATAATACACAAATCAGACACAATCCAACGTGCCTTTTTTTAGTCAGTTTTAAGCTCCTTTTCTTCCCAAATTGTTTCCCCAGTTATGCTTTCATCCTCTTTCATCAAAATCATTTGAACCCCCAAGGCACAATACTTTGTGACAGAATCTATTGGGAAGAAAACAGAATTTGGATAGTCCTCAATGAATTTGACATTTGAACACACACAATGTTTCTTGCAATAGACTAGAGACATGACTGAAACACTGTTTTGGAGACTATGCAAATCCATTCAATTTGAAACAACAGACAAAGATGACGTTTGGCTCTGTATCAAATAAGCCCTGGCCAGTGTTGTGCATGAACGCGCTAAAAGAGCACCGTTCATTGAGCAAGCTCATATTTTGGTGAACGAGTGAGCATGAACGTGAGCATCGTTAACACCTGCGGGAGTGAACAGCGCTCTTATCGTTCTCGCTCTCTTACCTCGATAATTGCCCATTGTGTACATGTGCGTGGTAATTTACATAAGAAAAAACAAACGGGTTTTGCTGTCTTTTCGCTGCGCTGCTTCTGTCTCTGCTTCTCTCTCTTGAATCCCTCCTCTGCTCTGCCTACAGGGGGCTCAGACACACAAGCTGACTGACACAGCGGTGAGCCTGTTTTTGGGGTGCGTCAAGACAGCAACAGTTTACCCAGACTAGCAACGGAGAAATGCCGCAATTTACTTTCAGAATAAAGGTTTTCAAATGCTCACCTTTGGAGAAAAAAAGGTATTTCAATGAACGAAACAGCAAATCTTGTATAAAAATACTGACGTTAAGACTACATATGGAGTGAAACTGTTGCTGTAAATCACTAATCAAAATTAATATTAAGGTTAACATTACAATGAGTTTTATTTTGAAAGCCCTAAAGCAAGCGTTACTGTTCTGGTCGTCTACGGTCGGTGAGGGTGGAGGGTCTTGTTTCAGATCCCCTGCCCCTAGTTAACGGTGTCCCACAAGATAGCATCTTGGGTCCTACACTATTTAATATTTATGTTAATAATATTGCCCTTGCCTACAGTCTCCATTTGGCTTTAAATACAAATAAAACTAAATGCATGGTTTTTAACAGAAATCTACCACAGGTTGAGTGTCCCCTCAAAATTTCCACCTTGGATGGCTCGGAGATTGATTGTGTCGAAAGCTACAAGTATCTCAGTATCTGGCTTGACAGCAAACTCACATAAATGTACTGCTCACAAAGGTCAAATCTTGTATTGGTTTTCTTTACCGTAACAAATCTTCCTTTACACATTCTGCAAAACAGCTTCTGGTTAAAATGTCAGTGCTCCCAATTCTAGATTATGGTGATGTAGCCTACAGGTTTGCCTCAAAAACTCTCCTTCACAAACTGGAGGTTATTTACCAAGCTGCTATCCGCTTTGTGACTGGATCTTCATTTAACACTCACCACTGCTGCCTGTATTCTCTGCTGAACTGGCATTCACTCCATTCTCGCAGACAAACTCACTGGTTTTTATTCATTTACAAAACTCTTATAGGTAAAACTCCGTCATATCTACAGTCACTTCTTAATATCCACAACACAAAACGCAGTCTGTGTTCCAGTAGCTTCATAAATCTCCTCATACCCAAAGCCCGTACCTCCTTTGGTCGTTCCTCTTTTCAGTTTTCTGCTGCAGATGACTGAATCATCTGCAACGGACCTTAAAACTGAACTCAACTCATTCCGCTCTCCTCTTTCAAAAACTCACTACAATCAATAGTACAAGATCATTGCACTTGCTTTTAGCCATCTGCTTCTTCATATATGTCCTTATTGTCTTTAGCCATTTACTTTTTAATATGTCACTGTAAATATTGTAAATATTACTCTTTTAGGATTGGTATGATGTGTATAATTGTATTATTTGTTTCTATGTTTTTCTTTATGTTCATTTGTTTTCTATTTGCCTTTTATGCTGCCTCTTGGCCAGGTCGTCATTGTAAATGAGAACTGGTTCTCAATTGACCTACCTGGTTAAATAAATAAATAAATAAATAAATAAATAAATAAATAAATAAATAAATAAATAAATAAATAAATAAAAAGCAGAAGACCTACTTTTACATTCTGGCTGACTTGACGCTCATGATAAGAAATGAACTGCTCATGAACTGAACTGCTCATTTTTTGGCACTGTGAACTTAGTTCAAAATTGTGAACTATGAACAAGTTGCTTTTAATCTGTGTGAGCTTAATTTTGAGCTAGCTATTGTGAAGTGTGAACTTGCCCAACACTGGCCCTGGCAGAGTCAGTCACTCCTGTTTATTTGCATGGCTTAGTTCTGATTACATCGTGCATAAAATTGACACAAAAACAGCCTCTGAAGACAAGTTACCTCTGTGATACCTTGGTATAAAATTAACAAATTAATAAATGAGGGCCTGAGGGAGACGATTGATAGCCTCAATCTCACACCAGTGGTGTTGTTACTGCTTATTTCTCCAAATTAAGGCTACATTTCCCAGAAAACCTTTAGCCTCTTGTCCCTGGGGTCTTTCCCTTTACTGAAGAGGATAAATATGTTGGGAGTGATTTCTCCACCTGTCACACCTTTCAAATGTAGCGTATCTATTCAGTGGCGGTCTTCTTTTTTTAACAGTAATTATACTCAAATGTCTCAAAATGAATAATAAGAATGATTTATTCATGTTAAAATGCTACATGCACCACCTTTAAGAATTAGCAATATTTTACCTATCATAAATCCGTACCGTAAATCACTCCAGGGTGTGACAACATGTGCGTAAGATCCTACGGTAGTCTGTGTTTTTAGTTAAGTCTCTCTGCCTTTTCCTGTTTGGCAGGAAGAGATGTTGAAGGAGGAGGAAGTGGGGACTTGGCTGGAGGAAGCGTGTTCATGCGGCGGGATCGGGGGCAGAACATGAGGATTTGGGGCAGCGGTCCGTCTGCTGTCCCGTACAGTCTCCATTCACATGGAGTTTGTTATGTAGAGTGTTTAGAGTGTCTGCACTGACCTTTGAGATGCTTCTGGTACCTCTGCAGCTCGGGGGCCAGCAGGCCGCCCAGGGGCCCCAGACAGCCGAGCGCCGTCACCACCGAGTCTTCATCGTCCATGTCAGCATCATCGTCACTCTCCCAGCTGCCCAGACCACCACTGGAACAAGACCGCATCATCATCAGATCAGGATACAACATGCGGGAGGCGTCTGGGTAGTGTAGAGGTAAAAGCACTCGCCTACCACCACAGAGACCCGGGTTCAATTCCCGGTAGCGGTACTTATGGCTTGGTCAGACTTGTGAAAATGGCACATTACAGTGTAGCATGGGACCGACCTTCCATTGGATTTGACTGAGGTAGGGAAGGGGGTGATGTTGTAGGTGTATTTCTCTCTCAGCTCCGCCAGCTGGGGGAAGGGAAACACAGCCATGGAGTAAACCTCCTGATGGGGGGAGGAGAGAGGAGAGGTGACATTAAAACCGCCTACTGATTTGCATGTTGGTTGAAAACCTTTTGGTGTTGGGTGGTTTTCATCAGTTTGTGAAGCATGTGCACGCTACCTGCATGAGTTGAGTTGGATCGATGAGGCTGTGCTCCAGCATCTCCTGAGTGAGACAGCCCATCATGCTGTAGAACTCATCTGCTGTCTGACAATACTCTATCCTCCTGGAGGGAGGGAGAGAGGGAGGGAGGGAGGGGGAGAGAGAGAGAGAGAGATGTTAAAGGCAGAAAGGGTGAGGAAAGATAGAGAGGCAAGGGAGAGAGAGGGAAGGGAAGAGAGATAATGTACAAAATAGATGTTGATGTTAAAAACATGGTTTGAATTTAACATGGTTTGTCAACCACTTTAATGTTGTGCTATAGCTATTATGGTTAGACTAGATATGTAGGTTTTCTGATATTGGGCTTTTATTCAAATCAACCAGTCAGCATTGTCCACCTATGATATGATGGATATGCCGCCGTTTGATCGACCACATATTTATTGTTACGTTACATATTATGTTTCAGAGGCTTTTCCATCCTGTTGAAAATAAAATTCTGTGGGAAATCCTTCATTTCTTGAAATGATTGAGCAAAAGGTTGTCACAATTTAAAGTTCTTTCTTATTGGCACAAATGATCAGCTTTCAGCAGCGTCAATCAAAAAATATTTTTTAAACTAAACCGTTGAAAAATGTATTTCAGGGCAGCGGCCCACTCACTCTCCCAGGCGTTCCCAGATGGCGAGGGCGACCCGCAGCAGCACCTCCGAGCCCTCGAAGAACACAGAGTCCCAGATGTTGAGCACGGTGGGCGGCGGCAGGCAGGTGGCGAACATGGTCAGGAACCACTGCATGGTGAACACGTTGGTCAGCGGGGGCTCGTAGCTGCCTGAGGGACACACAGAGAGGCACTGTGAGGGAGAGCTGCTACTAAATGAACTGTCTCTGCATCTCTCTCTCTCTCTCTCTCTCTCTCTCTTACACACACACACACGCACACACGCCCGCCCTTACCCCCGGCCTCTCTGTTGGCAGCCTTCTGCAGGTGGTGGAGGTGCTGGGACAGTCTGGGCAGCTTCAGACGCAGCAGGTCTCTGAACACCGCCATGTCCACTGACAGACAGAGACATGACACAGGCTTTCTTCAAGTTCAATTTAAGACTGTTTTAAGACAATTATGAATGCAATTTCAGACTTTCACGTCCATACTGGCAATACAAAAAATAAAATAAACATGAAGGAAAATCAGACTTTGATGCTCCTGATGTGAAGCTATATTGGCATGTAGAGTCCAGCTTGTCATATTACAGTATGTACAATGTACAAGCTTGATTGATTGATACAAGCTGAACCTCGGTGACATATACTTATGGTATCATCATTGCTGCGGTTTCCTCCTCCACAGATCTGTGTGTGTGTGTGTATGTGTGTGTGTGTGTGTGTGTGTGTGTGTGTGTTGGTGTGTGTGTGTGTGTGTGTGTGTGTGTGTGTGTGTGTGTGTGTGTGTGTGTGGTGTGTATGTGTATGTGTTGGTGTGTGTGTGTGTGTGTGTGTGTGTGTGTGTGTGTGTGTGTGTGTGTGTGTGTGTGTGGGTGTGTGGGTGTGTGTAGGTGTGTATGTGTATGTGTTGGTGTGTGTGCGTGGTTGTGTTTACCTGACAGCGCCCGCAGGTTGTTGGCAAAATAACTCTCAGGCAGCACTTTGTCAATCAAATAGATCATCACCTGAACACAGAGATGGGAGACAGACAGACAGACAGACAGACAGACAGACAGACAGAAGCTATTGATTTGTGGAGTCATATTTAATGTCACACTATTTTCAGTAACGTCCCACTTATTTCATAGTTCATTTTTAGTAGGCGAGGCCACGCAGCAGCTGAGCTGTGGGCGAGACCGCACGGTGGCCCAGCTGCAGGGCCAGCTCGACGAGCTGCAGGGCGGGCGAGCCCGCGCAGTGAGCGAGCCTAGGCATCAAGCGCACGAGATGCCTAGTATTTACATATTTTCATTAATTTTTCTTTGTCTCAGTATGTTTGTGTGTGTACCTTAAGTGCATCACTCAGTAGGTTTGTGTGTGTACCTTAAGTGCATCACTCCGTATGTTTGTGTGTGTACCTTAAGTGCATCACTCAGTATGTTTGTGTGTGTGTACCTTAACTTAAGTGCATCACTCAGTATGTTTGTGTGTGTACCTTAAGTGCATCACTCCGTATGTTTGTGTGTGTACCTTAACACATTCAGTGCCACAGCGCTTCAGTAAAATTGTCTGGAGCCTGTGCCAGATTCACTTCCATTCAGTTGAAAACAGCTATAGAATTTTTTCTATTATGGCTATATTAACGGGGCTGGACTTTAATGAAAGATTGAACACTCCTGCTTCTTCCAAAGAAGAAATTTTGTTTCTAGACAGTTCCATTATGAAATTACAGCCTCTCAAAAAAGTGCACTTTCATGGGTTTTCTGTCGTTTTTTTTTTCTTTCCAAGTTATAGCCCCTTTTATGAATACCTTTTGCACTCTAATTTCGAGCACAGATCGGGTGGACTCTGGCTGGTGTTTTCTGATGTGGTGGCGTGTGGTGTGGTTTCTGTGCAGCCTGTGTGTGTCACACACCCCTCTCCCCCCCCCCCCCCCCCCCCCTCCCCCTCTCCACCTCTGAGCTGCGGGCTCCTCCCACACGCAGAGTTTGCTTTCTCGACTCGTTTTTGCCCCGGACAGATCCCAGCTTTGCTGCGCGCATCATTTCCTTGATGGGCATCAAGGAAATGATGCGCGCTGGCAAACGCGACTGAACGAAAAGGCTTGGCCCGTTCGGCTTCGGATGCTGCCTTTCTAGGAAATCGTGTGGAGATAGATAGAAGCATAAGAGCTCAGTTGTGAGCGCGGATGCAGCCGAGCCCACTCTCGCTGTAGACGGAGCAATATATAGGCTCTGGCAGAAAGCATGCATCGGTTTCCACGGCTTTCTCCGCTGTCTCCTGTACAAAGTAAAGGATCTGAGGTGGGTGGAGCAGCTCCTGTGACGATGTTTAAGGTGGCGCCGTGTGATCCCTTGAAGGGATTCATGCTCACTGGCTGGGTACGACCTTAAACAGCAGAATTATGGAATAATATGAATTATGATTTTAGGACGTCCACAGACGTCCTTGGCACTGAACGTTACTTTTTTTTAGGACGTGCACAGACGTCCTTGGCACTGAATGTGTTAAGTGCATCACTCAGTATGTTTGTGTGTGTACCTTAAGTGCATCACTCTCGTCACCCTCTGTCACCTCCAGTATGAGTGCAGCCAGTACATTGAAGCCCTGACAGTAGCCCACAGTTTTATTCCAGCGGGCATAGGCCAGCAGCACCCTCTTCAGCACCACCCTGTCCTGCTCCCCCTCTTGACCACAGTAGGAGCTGCAGCCTGTCCTGTGGAGGTCCTGTGCACAGTGGGAGAGAGAGAGAGAGAGAGAGAGAGAGGGAGAGAGAGAGAGAGAGGACTTTGCTCCATTAATGGGAAGAGGCATTAGGCTACTCTGTTGAATGTGTGAGTCACTGGGAAGTAGAAAACATCTGTAATGTTTTCCATGATGGAGTCAACAGCTGAGAGCAAATATCCTCCACAGGACACTGCTCTAAAATAGTCATATCAAACTCAAGCATGGACACTTTCAAGGGACATCTTATTAATATGTCACATACAGTAATTAGTACAGTAAGTGTTCATGTAAACAGCTGTGCTAATGCCTCAGGTACACCAATCACCTGGTTTTTAGCATGTGTGTATGTGTTGTTTTCTTTTGCTGTTCAATCTGCTTTTTTCTTTTACATTTTTTTCTATATCTTTGTTGCTCAGTGCTCACTGCTGTGGTTTCTGCACTGCCCAGCTATCACCTGGCAATTCATTTCCTTAATTTTCCTTAAAGGACAAGTGCAAATTAATGTTAGACCAATATATTGGTTTGCAAAATCGGCCAATTTTGGCCTTCTGTTAAAACGTAGCCAGTCAGTGTCGTCCACCTCTGATGACACAGTATGATGATGCAGATTGACTGATTGCATATGTATTGTATAACTGATCAATATCATACCCTAATCTGAATGCACTCAAACGCAACATTTTAATCAGCTTCTAGACAATATGCCTGAATGTTGATTATGATGATCCTGAGTTTTAATGGAGAGTTCCAGGGTCTGAAAAACCCGAATACTTGTGCCACCAATATTTGTGGGTAGCGGTAGCCTCTATTGGTATCTAGTTACAATACATGACATCAGTGACTGTTCATGTCTATTGGTATCCACCTTCAAAAACAAACCTAGTTACAATACATGACATCAGTGACTGTTCATGTCTGATGGGAAATTGGCTGCATTAAGTGTACCTGGTTGATCTCTACATGGCTGGAGGAGTATCATGTTTGGTTGATCTCTACATGGCTGGAGGAGTATCATGTTTGGTTGATCTCTACATGGATGGAGGAGTATCATGTTTGGTTGATCTCTACATGGCTGGAGGAGTATCATGTTTGGTTGATCCCTACATGGCTGGAGGAGTATCATGTTTGGTTGATCTCTACATGGCTGGAGGAGTATCATGTTTGGTTGATCTCTACATGGCTGGAGGAGTATCATGTTTGGTTGATCTCTACATGGCTGGAGGAGTATCATGTTTGGTTGATCTCTACATGGCTGGAGGAGTATCATGTTTGGTTGATCTCTACATGGATGGAGGAGTATCATGTTTGGTTGATCCCTACATGGCTGGAGGATCATGTTTGGTTGATCTCTACATGGCTGGAGGAGTATCATGTTTGGTTGATCCCTACATGGCTGGAGGTATCATGTTTGGTTGATCTCTACATGGCTGGAGGAGTATCATGTTTGGTTGATCCCTACATGGCTGGAGGAGTATCATGTTTGGTTGATCTCTACATGGCTGGAGGAGTATCATGTTTGGTTGATCCCTACATGGCTGGAGGAGTATCATGTTTGGTTGATCTCTACATGGCTGGAGGAGTATCATGTTTGGATGAGCTCTGGGCTAGATATAAAAAAGCACCCCTGCATTCAACTAGAGGGGCTTTCAAAAATGCTAGGACCTCAATGCTGCTGACTCAGGACATATACAGTATACACTCAAAACACATTCATCCCATCCCCCTATTTACGCACGCGCGCGCGCGCACACGCACACACACACACACACACACACACACACACACACACACACACACACACAGGTCCCCTAACCCCCAAGATACAAACACTGTCTGGTTACCTTGACGATTTGGATGCCGAGGGAGTCATCGTCCGGGTTGCTGCGCTCGTTAAAGGCAAAACGAAGCGTCTTCTCCCAGTCAATAGAGATACTATGGAAGTACTGGTCTGCCAGGGTAAGCCACACCTAGTACCAGATACACAAGGCACCATATTAAAAGGGAGGATAATATACTGTACGTGTACAGGGGTGGACAGTAACAAAGTACTGCACTTAAGTATATTTTTCAAGTATCTGCACTTTACTTGAGTATTTTTGGGGTGGGAAACTTATGACTTTTACTCCACTACATTTGAAAGACAAATATTGTAGGCCTACTTTTCACTTTCTCCAACATGTAACGCGGTATTACCTCCATGCTGGATGTAACACAGTGTTACCTCCATGCTGGATGTAACACAGTGTTACCTCCATGCTGGATGTAACGCAGTGTTACCTCCATGCTGGATGTAACGCAGTGTTACCTCCATGCTGGATGTAACGCAGTGTTACCTCCATCCTGGATGTAACACAGTGTTACCTCCATCCTGGATGTAACACAGTGTTACCTCCATCCTGGATGTAACACAGTGTTACCTCCATGCTGGATGTAACGCAGTGTTACCTCCATGCTGGATGTAACACAGTGTTACCTCCATGCTGGATGTAACACAGTGTTACCTCCATGCTGGATGTAACGCAGTGTTACCTCCATGCTGGATGTAACGCAGTGTTACCTCCATGCTGGATGTAACACAGTGTTACCTCCATGCTGGATGTAACGCAGTGTTACCTCCATGCTGGATGTAACACAGTGTTACCTCCATGCTGGATGTAACGCAGTGTTACCTCCATGCTGGATGTAACACAGTGTTACCTCCATGCTGGATGTAACACAGGGTTACCTCCATGCTGGATGTAACACAGTGTTACCTCCATGCTGGATGTAACACAGTGTTACCTCCACACAGTAACACAGTGTTACCTCCATGCTGGATGTAACGCAGTGTTACCTCCATGCTGGATGTAAAACAGTGTTACCTCCATGCTGGATGTAACACAGTGTTACCTCCATGCTGGATGTAACGCAGTGTTACCTCCATGCTGGATGTAACACAGTGTTACCTCCATGCTGGATGTAACGCAGTGTTACCTCCATGCTGGATGTAACGCAGTGTTACCTCCATGCTGGATGTAACACAGTGTTACCTCCATGCTGGATGTAACGCAGTGTTACCTCCATGCTGGATGTAACGCAGTGTTACCTCCATGCTGGATGTAAAACAGTGTTACCTCCATGCTGGATGTAACACAGTGTTACCTCCATGCTGGATGTAACGCAGTGTTACCTCCATGCTGGATGTAACACAGTGTTACCTCCATGCTGGATGTAACGCAGTGTTACCTCCATGCTGGATGTAACGCAGTGTTACCTCCATGCTGGATGTAACGCAGTGTTACCTCCATGCTGGATGTAGAGCTAACATTACAGATTGGGCAGTGATCATATCCTACAAGCTTTTTATTCTACAGGTTGTAGAAGCAAGTCAAGGGCATTCAGCAGGCTGATTCAGAGGCCTTAGGTTCTGTAAATGGCATTAGAAAAAGAAAATGTACTTTGAATACTAAGTATTTTTTTAATCTATACTTTGACTCAAGTAAGGGAGTTTGTCCACCAGTGACTGTATACTACTTCTATGTCTACACCTAAAGTAGAAAAGACACCGATATTGAGATATCGATCTCTGGATTAGAATATCCAGCATTATACATACTGCTCTCTCTATGATTATTAATTATTGTTACTGTTACTGTAGTCATCTGAATAGACAGATACAGCGATAATGTATCATGAATAGAGTGTGTTGGAGACAAAGTGCCTCTATATACTTTAGTGCAGTCTCATTATTCTCTGAGACTGCCGTCTCTACTCGACGACCTTGTTTATGCCCTTTTATATAGGAGATTCTTTATGCATAGGTACACTACGTTTTACAGGGTTAAAGGTTCCATTCTCAACAGACTAAGTTGTATATGAGATAAAAGTGTGGACTGAAAGTTAAACTGACTTACCCTCTTCCTCCATTCTTTGGGGATGCCAGTTGGGAGCCTAGCAACCGCTTTAAGGGCATCGTACCACTGCAGGGAAGAAAACACACACATTTCAAATTGAAGCTTATCAAGCGAGTTTCAGGGGCAGGGCCACATCCCAACCACGCCTCCCACAGCTACGACCAATCAAATTGACCTATACCTGTATATACTCAACTAACCTCTACTCCCTCTTGGCTCTTGCATTCAGCACCCCTCCCCCACCCTCTTCTCTCTCCTCTCCTCCTTCACAGAACACTTATGGCCGGCACACACCAGGAGCATCTCTGAAGCAGCGCGTCACGGAAGCTTCGAGCCTTGCCATTCACACCAGAAGCGCTCTGTTTTGCTCCACGCCTCGGCTCGCCGGTCACAACTTGTATTGACTTCATGCCTGGCTGCACGTGGCCACTCGCGTGACGCGTCAAATATAGACCCGACACCGAAACTCTTGCTGCATGCGTCACGAGGCGACGCGCTGTGTGGTCGGTCGCCCCTGTTAACAAGGACGCCGTGAGGCGTTGCTTCAGTGTCGGAGACGCGTCTGGTGTGTACGAATGGGGGTCAAGTCAAGTCAAGTTTATTTGTATAGCCCTACACAGGGAATCTAGCTAATCTAAAGCCTAGTCTGCCCTGTCCTACTCTACTCTAATCTAATCTTAACCAGAACACTAACAATCAAGAGGTCCAGCTCAGAGGTATCCAAAGTGGGAGGTGGGCCTCCCCACGGGGTCTCAAACACTTTGGGGGGGAGGTTCAGTGAGTGTTTTATTTTAGTTATTTCAGTTATAGTTAATCTAATAATTTGGGGCGACAAGCAGACAAGGAGTAGCGGGTAATGGGCCAGGGCGACGACGAATGGCCCGGGCGATGATGAACGACCAGCTGTGAATCCCACCGGGCTCAGAAAAGCTCACCTGCTGGAATCCCTTCTTCCCCAGCGACGGTTCAATGGTAAACTTCAGTCTTGTGTCAACTCCTGTAAACAAACAAGAGATGCGGTGTGAGAACAATCTTAGAACATATCCAGCTGATTTCTTTGTGTCCAGGTCAACCCCAACCCATACACTATCTTACGCCCAGGTCAACCCCAGCACATACACTATCTTACGCCCAGGTCAACCCCAGCACATACACTATCTTACGCCCAGGTCAACCCCAGCCCATACACTATCTTACGCCGAGGTCAACCCCAGCACATACACTATCTTACGCCCAGGTCAACCCCAGCACATACACTATCTTACGCCCAGGTCAACCCCAGCACATACACTATCTTACGCCCAGGTCAACCCCAGCACATACACTATCTTACGCCCAGGTCAACCCCAGCACATACACTATCTTACGCCCAGGTCAACCCCAGCACATACACTATCTTACGCCCAGGTCAACCCCAGCACATACACTATCTTACGCCCAGGTCAACCCCAGCACATACACTATCTTACGCCCAGGTCAACCCCAGCACATACACTATGTTACACCCAGGTCAACCCCAACACATACACTATGTTACACCCAGGTCAACCCCAGCATACACACTATCTTACGCCCAGGTCAACCCCAGCACATACAGTATCTTACGCCCAGGTCTTAGTGCAAGGGCAAATCTGTGCTCGTTTCTACAGTAGCACTCAAAATCTCCCCTTTCTCTTTTAATTACCAACAAAAAGTTCAATTGTGAGTGCTAGAAACTAGCAAAGATTTGCCTTTGCACTAAGACTTGGGCGTAAGATATGGTCCATAAGTCTTAAGATGTGAGTTTGAGTCCAGCTGAAACCCTTTATTTTGTGCTGTACCCATATGAGCAATGTGGGTTTTTGAATGCTGATACCATACTGACATCCTCATATTAATGCTCCCAATTGCTGATATTTGATATCTTTAAATGTGACAATTTTCATGCCAAAACGTCTGTCCCCCCCCTCCTTTTTCCCCTTGACTGAGCGGGAAAGCATCTGAAACAGCAATTACACCATCCATGGCACAATAAAACTCTTAATTGAAACATAACAAAAACAACAGTAACACTAATAGCCTACCCAGTCTATAATCTAACACCGGTCCACTGCTCTCTCCCTCCGTCTCTCACTCATTCAAACACACTTCCCTGACCACTTCACTGCAGCTGCCCACCGCTCCTGGCCTGAACCATGGAGGACGAGCCAGGATGGGAAAAATGCTGAGTCAAATTTCACAGCTCCTCTAAGTGTGTGTGTGTGTGTGTGTATTGCGTGCCGTATGTGCATGCATTGGTGAATTGTGACAAATAAAGACAGGCTTTGTCTGTCCTGTACCTTTAATAATAATAATAATAATAATAAATTAGATTTATAAAGCACCTTTCACGAAACAACCCAAGGATGCTAAAACCCGGACTTAAGTTTCTGCATGGAATGATATCAATCAAGTGGCTTGGGCTGGCCATAATAATATACTAGTATTATGAATGAGCCAATAGTCTAGTAGGAACGGGGGGTCCCCGCGCACCCGAAAGATATATTTTTCTAACATAGATTTTTGTACTCCTCAAGGTGTCTAATAAACAAATTTTGTTGTTACCCCGTTGAAATAGTGTCCCATGGGTCCGTTTGGCGGCCATCTTTGCGGGCATATTGCGATGTCTGATGAAAATGGATAAGGGTCATAACTTTTGAACTAGACGTCATACAGAGACAAATGACACCACTTTTCTGTATGATTTCTGCATGAGGAATTGATTGAGAGGGTTGTTTTAATGATTTTAACAGGTTTGGTATAGTAAAACTCAAAAACATTTGAAAAAAGTGTCTAATTTACTCTCAAAATCTTGCAAAAGAAATATATCTACATATTAGTCCATGGGCCAGAAGGGTTGGGAATAATGCTCATATTGATTTTTGGCAAGGTATACATCTCTAGAGTTAGAAAATATGTGAGAGCATTGCACCAATGGTAGCTAAATGTGTGTTATCACTCGATTTATAACACCATGCAAAACATAATAGTTGCGGGACTTTTAGGGACATTTGAGGCTAAGTTCATGCAAATCAAGTCTAAAAGCACCAGATTTTTCCCAGAATTAACCAAGGGCATGCTCTAACAATTGAGCCAGAGTGCCTGAGCCGGTGACCCCCGGGGTCACCATGGCGGCCAAATCCAATATGACCACTGTCCGAAAAAGATTTTGGCTATAACTTTTGAAAGAGATGAGCTAGAAATACAGACTTGGTGTCTATCTTATGTTTTTTGACCATTAGAAAGGTGTTGGAATGCTTATCTTTACTAATGAAGATGTGTGTGGACCCCTAATCTGCATATTTCCAAGATGGCGGCTACCTGAATATGAGTTTTACCATAACTGTTGTTGCTTTTAGTAAACTCGGTGTCCATTTTATGGTTTTTGAGTTTTAGAAATACATTGTGATACTCAGATGTATGATTGAATCTATCTATAGCACTCTACGTTGCATAGTAAGTAGGCTACCAATATGGCCGCTAACCGATTTTCTTTTTTACATACACTTTCACCCAGATTGAGTGTAGACTTGTAAGAATAACTTACCATCAAACTGGTGGAAACAAACAATCTACAGTATGTATCTTACAGATTTTATTGAAACAATTAGACAAATAGAGTAGAACCTATTCCCATTGATACAGGTAATAGCCAGTCTGTGCATCAATGCTCTCCATAAATGGGAAATGCTATCAATACTGATCAAAGGTGTTTAGAATTTGAACAAAATATTACAATATCAGAAACAAAAACAACAGAACAAAACATATATTGGTGCCTACATGTATATGTACAAGTGAGTAGTAGCCTACTTATGTCCATAGGTTGAATTGAGTTAGAAGTGCTCAGTCCTTTTGATTTACCAGGGTGACTGATTTTGCATAAAAGACTTCAGATGACAAGTGGGTTTTGTTTATATCCTTATATCCACAGCCAGATTACTCAAATATTGTTGTCTCGACCCTCATTGTTGGTACAGACACTCTTGCATCCACATTGAGGTGCCACGGGCTCCAGCTTTACAGTATTCACAGCACCCACTACATGACTTTTTGCAGACGCAGCAGAGAATGACGGCTCAGGCTTTACTGGCATCTGAAAGATGGTTCCAGTAAGGTTCCAAAGTCTTGGTTATGGAGTCCCAGTCCCAGCCCCACGTACTGAACTCTGGATATTTTGCTGGACAGAGGTTGCCTGATTCCAGTAGAAGCTGGTCTGCAGCAGTCCCCATTTTACATGCCGAATCAGTGCATCTTGGGTGGGAGGCAGGTTCTCTTGATGCATTTGAAAAAAGCCAATGTCTAGCATCATCTACTTGGCTGGAGCCACAGCTTTTGCTGTACATGACAACCCCAAGGTGAGGGCGACCAGGGTTTTGGGATGAACTCCTCCTTTCTACCAAGAAGGATGTTGTACTTTCCAACAGATCTGAATATGACATATCTGCACTTCAGCCTTGTAACCATCCTGAAGCAGACACTACAGTAGAATGATTTATAGCACCTGGCACATGCTGGGCCAGTAGCCATAGAAACTCAGGATCCATACGTCAGACAGTGATGTTGTAATACTTGCAATACGCTTCTTTGACACATTAGGCCTCACAGAGCACTGGATCGGCTTCCCATGTGGAAAGTACATTTATGTTCACAAAATCTGCAATGTTCTTGGTCCCCAGAGATCACTGGCATTACATCTCTTCCATGTGCTAAAATGATGTGAAACTACATCAGCCTTCCAGGGCTATGGGAAAAGGAGTGGATGGGCAGCTTGGGAAGCAACATCGGATCTCACTGAGACCGTGGACGCCTTCACCTTGGAACCTGAACCGATCAACTCAGATGTCCATGTCCAAAGACTGGAAGCATTATGGTTGTTGTCATGTCCAGCAAGAGCTGTGTCTCCAGCCAAGTACTGTAGATGAAGCCAGACATCAGCTTTTCTCAAATGGTACCAAGTCCCTTGAGAACTTGCCTCCCACCGAAGATGCACTGATTCAGCATTGCAAATGGGGACTGCTGCAGACCAGCTTCTACTGGAATCAGGCAACCTCTGTCCAGCAAAATATCCAGAGTTCAGTACTTGGTGCTGTACTGGGACTCCCATGACCAAGACTTGGGAACCTTACTGGACCCATCTTTCAGATGCCAGTAAAGCCTGAGTCATCATTCTCTGCTGCAGCTGCAAAAAGTCATGTAGTGGGTGCTGTGAATGCTGTAAAGCTGGAGCCCGTGGCACCTCAATGTGGATGCAAGAGTGCCTGTACCAACAATGCGGTCAAGACAACAATATTTGATTAATCTGGCTGTGGATATAAGGATATAAACAAAAAACACTTTACACTCAATCTAACTTAACCCCCCCAACCCATGGACATACCTAAGTGTTACTCACTAATTGTTTCAATAAAATATGTAAGATAAATACTGTAGATTGTTTGTTTCCACCAGTTTGATGGTAACTCATTCTTACAACTACAAAAGTGTATGTAAAAAAGAAATGGGATAGCAGCCATATTGGTAGCCTATTTACTATGCAAAGTAGAGTGCTATAGATAGATTCAATCATAAATCTGAGTATTACAATGTGTTTCTAAAACTCAAAAACCATAAAATGGACACAGAGTTTACTAAAAGCATCAACAGTTATGGTAAAACTCATATTCAGGTAGCCGCCATCTTGGAAATATGCAGATTAGGGGTCCACACACATCTTCATTAGTAAAGATAAGCATTCCAACACCTTTCTAATGGTCAAAAAACATAAGATATACACCAAGTCTGTATTTCTAGCTCATCTCTTTCAAAAGTTATAGCCAAAATCTTTTTCGGACAGTGGTCATATTGGATCTGGCCGCCATGGTGACCCCGTGGGTCACCGGCTCAGGCACTCTGGCTCACTTGTTAGAGCATGCCCTGGGCTAATTCTGGGCAAAATCTGGTGCTTTTAGACTTGATTTGCATGAACTTAGCCTCAAATGTCCCTAAAAGTCCCGCAACTATTATGTTTTGCATGGTGTTATAAATCGAGTGATAACACACATTTAGCTACCATTGGTGCAATGCTCTCACATATTTTCTAACTCTAGAGATGTATACCTTGCCAAAAATCAATATGAGCATTATTCCCAACCCTTCTGGCCCATGGACTAATATGTAGATATATTTCTTTTGCAAGATTTTGAGAGTAAATTAGACACTTTTTTCAAATGTTTTTGAGTTTTACTATACCAAACCTGTTAAAATCATTAAAACAACCCTCTCAATCAACTCCTCATGCAGAAATCATACAGAAAAGTGGTGTCATTTGTCTCTGTATGACGTCTAGTTCAAAAGTTATGACCCTTATCCATTTTCATCAGACATCGCAATATGCCCGCAAAGATGGCCGCCAAACGGACCCATGGGACACTATTTCAACGGGGTAACAACAAAATTTGTTTATTAGACACCTTGAGGAGTACAAAAATCTATGTTCGAAAAATATATCTTTCGGGTGCGCGGGGACCCCCGTTCCTACTAGACTACAAGCAACATCACAGGTGATGCAGTAGTAAATATAAGAGGTAACTTTGACCAGCTGGTGATCGTGCCAAACAACCTGCAATACAAAGAAAAAACAATTGCAGAAAAGCATTTTTTTTCTTGAATTCCCCTCCTGTAACATGTAGCATTAGTTTGATGTTCCTTGGTATTATGCATACTGTAGCATTGCGGTGTGGCTAACAAGCTAGCAGAAAGTAGGCAGGAGACAGACATTCACTTTAGCTCAGCCGAGCGTATTTAATACCTGCCGCAGCGTACAGTCTAACCCCGGAGTTGGAGGTGTGCCGGGCGAACGTGACAGCTGGCCGGTAGCTGTCGTTAGCGTCAGACCCGCTTCTATCAGCTCACTTCCAGTTCAGCAGCTAACGTAGTGAACAGGCTCTCCTGTCAGACCGTTCACAACATCCTGGAGTCACACTCTAACTCTTCCCCGTCTTTCCAACCCCGTTCCTATCCGGCCAATACCCGTACGGACACACCTCCCTCCAACAGAACCTCCGAACACAGTAACGTCCTTCCCACTCCTCCCCAATTCCCCAAGTCCATCTCCCCGCGTTACACAGCCCCCCCCTTTTAATACTCCTCGCCCCCGAGGAAATCCACCTCATAGTCCCCTAAACGCGGGGGAGGCCTCCTCCTTCTCCTGGGCCTGGCCCTCCTTGAAGTTCCCTCCCCCCCAGTGTCCACTTCCCCCGTCCCCGCTCCCAGACCCGTATTCGGACTGTCCAACTGCAACGGCTCCGGGGCCGCTTGCAGACCCCCCGGGGACTGTTGAGGCGCCAGTTGACCCCCCTCCCCCGGTGATTGTGGCGGCGTCCTGTTTGGCCTCCCATCAGCAGCCTGGCCCGTCCCTCGGTACGGCGCCAGACGATCGCGGTGCAGCACCACCACCCGCCCCCGCGGAGCCATCTTCGTCCTGTAGGTCACCTCCCCCATCCGTTCCAACACACAGCACGGCCCGACCCAGTGGCTTTGCAACTTGGGTGATTTCCCCTTCGTCCTCTTCGGCCCATATACCCACACTAAGTCCCCTGCCTGGAAATGCGTTCCCTTAGTGTGCAGGTCATATCCTCTCTTCTGCCGCACTCCAGCCATCTCCGCTTGCTTCCTAGCAAACTCGTGCGCCACTTCCAATCTCCCCTTCAGCTGAGACGCATACTCCACGCCTGCGGGCACCTGAGGCGCGTCCGGCGGCTGTCCATATGCCAACGCTGGCGGCGTTCTGAGTTCTCTCCCCAGCATCAGCAGGGCGGGGGTACATCCTGTAGTCTCCTGGGTTACCGAGCGACATGCCAGAAGGACCAGCGGCAGCTGTAAGTCCCAGTCTTTCTGATCTTTAGACACCACCAGGGCCAGCTGTACCCCCAGGGTGCGATTGAACCTTTCCACCAACCCGTCGCTCTGAGGGTGGAGTGGCGTCGTACGGGTCTTGTGTATGGACAACTGTCTGCACATCTCTGCAAACAGTTTCGCCTCAAAATTCCTCCCTTGATCCGAGTGTAGCTCAGTGGGGACCCCGAACCGGCTGAACATCCCTTCAATCAGCACTTCACATACTGTAGCTGCCTCCTGATCAGGAACAGCATAGGCTTCGGGCCATTTTGTGAAATAGTCCATTGCCACTACAACGAACCGGCTACCCCGCGGGGTGCGAGGGAAAGGCCCGAGCACATCCACGGCCACTCTGTCCATAGGGGCCCCCACCCGATACTGCTGTAATGGAGCTCTGCTTCGTCCCGTGGGACCTTTGCGGGCCACACAGGGGTCACATTTCTGGCAGTATGCCTGCACATCCCTCCTGCAAGTGCTCCAATAAAATGTCTCTCTGACCTTATTGAGCGTTTTGTTCTCCCCGAAGTGTCCCACCCCCGGACGGCCGTGACTGAACTGCAGCACTTCTTCCTGCCGGCCCTTAGGCACCACCACCTGCCATTTCTCCCGGCCCGAACTCGGCTCCTTCCACCGCCTGCAGAGCACACCATCCTTCAGCGCCAACCCCTCCCATTGTGACCACAGCCCCCGTAATGAAGGACCTGCGGCTGCAATGTCGGGCCACTCTGGTCTCCGATTCTCCGCCAACCACCCCAGCACCACCCTCAGTTCCGGATCAGCGTCCTGTTCCCCGGCCCAGTGTATCGGGTCGTCGAGCCGCAGAGCCATACAGAGTTCTGCTCTCCCCTCCCTTGCATCCGCACGATTGCAGTGAGAGCAGTCGGTCCCGCACGGCCGTCTCGAGAGCCCATCTGCGTTGGTATGGACGGTTCCTCTTCTGTGCTCAATAGAGAAGTTGTACTCCTGCAGCTTCTCTATCCACCTCGCCACTTGTCCCTCCGGCTCCTTGAAGGACATGAGCCACTTGAGCGATGCGTGGTCTGTCCGAACCGTGAAGTGGATCCCACACAAGTAGTACTTGAAATGCTTCACTGCGTCCACCACTGCCAGCAGCTCTCTCCGGGTCACACAGTAGTTCCTCTCTGCCTTATTGAATGCCCTGCTGTAATAAGCGATCACTCGTTCCCCCTCAGGGGTGACCTGGGCGAGCACCGCTCCCAGGGCATCTCTGCTCGCATCTGTATCCAACAGATACTCTCCATCAGGATCCGGAGTCGTCAGCACTGGGGATTGACACAGAGCGGCCTTGAGTGCGTCGAATGCCTGCTGTTGCTCGGGGCCCCAAGTGAAGCGTACATGATCCTTGGTCAGGAAATTTAGGGGCGCCGCCACCGTCGAGAACCCCGGAATAAATCGTCTGTAGTAGGCCGCCAGACCCACAAACGACTTAACCTCTGATACACTTGTTGGCATTGGCCAGTCCCGAACCGCAGAAGTCTTCTTCTCCACTGTACTCACTCCCTCCCCGCTCAGCTTGTGGCCGAGGAAGATGAGCTCTCTGCGCAGGAACTTGCATTTCCCCGGGTTCAATTTTAACCCCGCCTGCTGTATCTTGGAGAAGGCCAGGCGAAGCGCCCCCAGAGCGGTGTGGAAGTCCGGTCCGTGTATCAGGACATCATCAAGGTAGATCTCTCTGTTCTGTGCAGGCACCTCAGCCAAAACTCTGTCCATAAGTCTTTCAAAGGTCGCTGGCGCGTTGCACAGCCCGAAAGGCATCACTGTGAATTGCCATAATCCCGAGCCTGTGGTGAAAGCTGTCTTGGGCCGGGCAGCAGCTGACAGTGGCACCTGCCAGTATCCGCTCTTTAGGTCCAACGACGAGAACCAAGCGGAGCCCCTGATTCCATCCAGTGCATCGTCGACTCGGGGTGGGGGGTAGGAGTCTTTGACGGTCACGTCATTCACTGGCCGGAAATCCACACAGAAACGCAAATCATCCACATCTTTCTTTGGCACCATGACTACCGGTGAGACCCATGCGCTGTTTGAGGGCTCAATCACTCCAGCCGCCCGCATTTCCTCCAAACACTTTTGTGCTGCTGCCTGTCTTTTCAGCGGGATACGTCGCGGCCGCTGTCTGATGGGGTGAGCCTTGTCCGTGTCTATGTCGTGCTCAATCAATTGCGTCCGGCCCAAGTCTGTGGGGGAGGTGGAGAAAACGGACCGATACTCCCAGAGCACATCGTGCAACTGCCGCTGCTCCATCTCCGAGAGTCCCTCTCTGTTCTGTTCCCACATTGTCTTTACGGCTTCCTCCCGGGGGTCGGGAGTGGGGGAAACCACCGCTCCGCACACGGCCACTGTCTCAGCCGCAGGAACTCCAATCGGTCGGTGCCTCCGCTGGGGTAGGGCCTCCCATGAGGGCTCTGCAGGGGTCTCCTCTTCTGGAGGGGACATATTGAGCCCCCCCTCATGTGTTTGGTCCCTCATCAGAGCATCGTGCTCCCCCACCGGCTGCAACGGCCTTTCCTTTATATCCGCTACGTGCTCTGTCTGTGCTTCCCCCGGACACGCCCCCATTGAGGCTGACTCTCTTAAATCCCCGTCATCCCCCGTTTCTGCGTCCCGGGCCCCCCCCCACAACATAGGCAGTGGTGTGCCGCCTTTAAATGTCACTGTCCCCCGTGGCCAATCTACCACCCCCCCATTAACCTTCATGAAATCAAACCCCAGAATGCACTGTTCACGGATATCGGCCACCCACATGCGACATGGAAAACTCTGTTCCCCTACCTGCACCACCACTGCATGCTGACCCAGTGTGAGAGCCCTGTCCCCCGTCGCTGTGAGGAAGGGGCGGACATTAGGATTCACTTGCAGCTCCTCCCCTAAAAGATCTGTGCGAATGAATGTTCCCGAAGACCCGGAGTCCACTAAGGCCATAACATGCCTCCCGTTGATTGAAGCCTTCACCCTTGCTACTTCAGGCCCTTGAGGGGCCCCTGTGCACTCTTCAGCCAGACAGTTGTTAAGGCCCGGCGACGGCAGAGAATGTGTCAGGTCCGGGGCGGAGTAACCTCTTCCTACTCCGCCCCCCTCTCGTTTCCCGGCGGGTGCTCCCGCTGGAGTCTGGAGTCCATGGCTAAGGGGCAGCTGTATTGGATGTGCCCCTTCTCACCACATCTATAACAGACACGGTCCTGTGCCTCTGTCCAGCCACGCTGCGATTCTCCGTCCGTTCTGGGGTTTTGAGGGAACTGTGCCTGTGCAGAGGGTCTAGCTGGGGGAAACAGTGATTCTCCGTCCGTCCTGAGGGCTTGAGGGAACCGTGCCTGTGCAGGGGGTCTAGCAGGGAAAAACTGTGATTCTCCGTCCGTCCTGAGGCTTTTAGGGAACCGTGCCTGTGCAGGGGGTCTAGGTGGGGGCAACTGCTGGGGTCTCCTAACCCGTCCTTCAGTGAGTACCTGCTCCACTTCCTGTGCGCGCTCCAATGCGCTATCCCACGAGAGAGGGTTGCTGAGGCGAACCTGCTCCCGCAGTCTGTCAGGGGTCAGTCCACTGATAAAAGCCTCTTTGGCTAGGATGAAACGGTGTTCCTCGCTGAACTCTGGGAATGCCTTACGGGCCAGGTGGCGTAGATCAGCTGCATACACGCCCAGCCTCTCTCCATCCCCGCGTCTCCTCTCGTTGAACTGTTGGCGGGCAGCAGATTTGGATGTAGGCTCCCCAAACTGTCGCTCTATTGCCTTCGCTATTGCCTGGGGGTTGGCCAACTCCGTCTCAGAGAGATCCAACAGGACCCGTCTCCCCTCCCCCTCCAGGGCTGCAGCCAACTGAACCGCGCTCTCAGCCTCGCTCCACCGGTTAGCCCTGGCTATGAGCCGGAATTGTGTCCAGTATGTCTCCCACCCCGGACCACCATCATAACGACCCACTCTCACTGTGTCCCCCCCCCGATAGGGCGCTGCGGCGGTGGCCGGAATTATCCCGGCCAGAGCCCCCGCCAGCGCACTGGTGAATGCACTAGTCAACATCGTAGTGTTGTCTGTCTGCCCGTTGTGGGAACAGGCAGGCTGGTTAGGCGGAGGAACGGTGTAGCTCATATTGACAGTCTCAGGGCCCCCAGCTCGGCTAACAACCGGGCTATAAAACACAGGCTGCACGGGTGTGCTGTGAATATTAAAGCCGCCAGGCCTCCCCCCCGCACCATATCTCACCCCCCCCGAATGTCCAAACATACCCCCCTCATGTCCATTCTCTGCATCCCCGTTATCATTCGCTCGAGAAGCTCCTCTCCGCTCCCCTACCTCCACACTCCACCCCTCTGCACGTAGCTCCTCCGTCCATTCCTCCTCTTCACCCCGCTCCAGGCCAGCCGGCCGTGATGCATCCAGCAGCTTCACTCTGGGTTCTGGTTGAACAGATGACGGTACTCCATATCCCGCCATGCTTTCTTCTCTCCTCTTCTATCTCCTCTTCTTCTCTTTGCTTATATTTATTATCTTCGTTTTTATTTTTTTTATTTATTTTTTATTTTATTTTATTTTATTTTATTTCCTTCTTCCTCTTTCACCCTCTCTCAGCCACTGGTTGCGTGGCCAGGGAAAAGAAAAATCACGCCTCGTTCTTTCTCCTCCAATTTACTGATACTTTCTTTTTCTTCCTCTCTTTTCTTTCTTTCTTCTTAAATGTTCGTTATTCTTTAACACTCCCTCCTCCTTATCTGCTTTCTGTTAGCCACAGGCGACGTGTGTAAAAAATCCACACTTCTGGCACCAATGTAGCATTGCGGTGTGGCTAACAAGCTAGCAGAAAGTAGGCAGGAGACAGACATTCACTTTAGCTCAGCCGAGCGTATTTAATACCTGCCGCAGCGTACAGTCTAACCCCGGAGTTGGAGGTGTGCCGGGCGAACGTGACAGCTGGCCGGTAGCTGTCGTTAGCGTCAGACCCGCTTCTATCAGCTCACTTCCAGTTCAGCAGCTAACGTAGTGAACAGGCTCTCCTGTCAGACCGTTCACAACATCCTGGAGTCACACTCTAACTCTTCCCCGTCTTTCCAACCCCGTTCCTATCCGGCCAATACCCGTACGGACACACCTCCCTCCAACAGAACCTCCGAACACAGTAACGTCCTTCCCACTCCTCCCCAATTCCCCAAGTCCATCTCCCCGCGTTACAATACAATGAAAATGGACCTCATCAGGATTTTTGCTGGATAAAATTAGTGTTGCAGGGTTTACCCTACTTCTCCAGCAGCGACAGCATTATCCCAAATCTGGAGAAGAATGAGGACACCCGGGTCATAATAATGTATAATCTGCTCGATTGAGGGATGGATAAAGGGGGGGGGGGTAGCGATTTAGCCTCTCCAAGAAGATGATGCTAGCCGCCACAAAATCTCAGCACCAATAACAGAAAACTTGCGTTGTGAAAATGAAATTAGCTTTGAACTTTGAGACCGTTTGCGACGCTTTGGGGAAGAATCGCTGTCCTTTTCCGCGTGGTGCTGAAAACGCTTTTCAGTAACATCTCTCTGGCACACACACACGCCACGCACAAACTTCTTCATGGCACATTTAGAACAGTGGGTTAAAACATCAAAGGAATCAAGGACCGAACGCGAATTAAACTTTGATCTCAACTAGTTGAGAGGGAAAGTCCTGACATCTCTCTGGCTGTAGCTGGTCAACACAGAACAGCTGCGGCCATTTCTCTCTCTCTCCCCCTCCCCCTCTCTGACCATCTATCCCACCGTGATCCCCGTCAGCAGCCGATCATCACACCAACACTCTGACAAATCTCGGTTGGTTTATGTAACGTTACAGTCAAACTCCTTCCTTCATAGAAGACAAAATGCGTGTCTACCTGCGTCGTCCGTCTCCTGCGCCATTCTCTGGCCCGAGCTTTGGCTGCTTATTCTCGGCCGCTTTGGGAGAGGATTAACACGGAAAGCCCTCCCACTTCCCTGTCACACACACCGCGCCGCTGTAGCCTACATGCACGCGTAGGGCTGTGAAGGCTATCGTGGTAGGCTACTACTACTGACAGTGCCACTTCTGTTTCTCAAAATGTGGTCCGGGGGGGGAAACGTAGGTAGGGGCCCTTGATGAGTTCCAGCGGTGCCCCATCAAAATGATCAACAATTTAAAAACTACTATAGGCCCTATAGCCTAATTTAACTCATTTGAAATATAGATGATGTATGGAAAGACTATTGGGATCGTATAGGTGTGACTCTCACTGCTATCTCCCCACATTAGTCTACATTGTTCTCAAATTCAATACATAAACACAAAAACAAAATCTTAATGCAATGATGCAGTGGGATATAAAAACGTTTATCAAAGTTTTTAGGCAGGGGCTAAATAATAATCCTATTAATGTCAAAGTATAGCCTACAACATACAGAGTAGTAAACCCTATGTAGACATTAATAGGATTATTATTTAGCCCCTGCCTAAAAACTTTGATAAATTAGGCTACATTCTACAAAGAAAAATGCATGGGACAAAATCGTACCAAATAAAGGTCCATGTGGGCTTTATGTGCATGCATCTTATTTGGGGCCAGTCACAGGAAAACGGTTGAGAACCCTATAGGCTACAGACAAGATTAGGCATTTTCTTGAGATAGCCTATACGGTTTTAGTCATTACCTTTACACACTTTACAAATCACTGAGCATCAGCAATCAAACATTTGAGCAATGGAGTGTTGTCAGTGCAACTCCGCATGCAGTGCATAGACAACCCCAACAAGATGATGTGGCATCCTCCTATATGGTCTGACCTCTGTTTTTACTCTTCAGTGCATTTGTTCTTGTGTATTCTGTCCTATTGCTAATATTTTCATTTGTAAATCACTCTCCCTGAATCCTAAGGACTGAAAACAGTCAACAAAACTGGGACCCAAACAAAGACAGAGCAGCCCGAACCAAAACACTCCACTTGTGAGGAAACGGTGTTCATTCATTTCAGCACTACAGGCCAATAGACAGTTGTTTACGGTCTGTTTTATGACGCAGCACCACAGTGGTAGAAGTCTACCTTGTCAAACCCACGCACTATAATTAATAAATGTGAAACTCTATAGGGGGGGACAATGGCATTTCAGAAACAACATAATGCTATACCTTTCACATAGGCCTAATGTTATCCTGGTTTGTTTCACCCTATAGCAATAAAGTCTCATGCATCTGTATGGCCTATCATCTAATATACCTAATGATTGATGATTGCCAAGATATTATTTGGTCAATGTGATAGATGAGGTCATCAAACTATCAGAATAGAAGGACCATGATTTTTTGTTTTACAACTTTTTTTTAGAACTTTGGCTCAGTGAGGGGACCAATGTTCCCTACATGTATAAGCTGATATTTTTGTGACTCAGGTTAACCTGATGATATGATCTAGTGGTATGATGATCGAATGATGTAGGCTATATGGACATTCATGGACATTCGGTCATTGCAGCAGCAAAGTAGCCTAACATAATAAAACAAAGGAACATAATAGCAGAAGAGATCCATGTAAACATGCAGCTTTTCAATAGAAAGTAGGCTATAGGAATAGAACGTATGAATGAAAGCAGGGTATGGCATTGAGGGTGTGAAAATAGCAGCAGTGAAACTAATTGATACAAACAAAAACAATTAAATTAATTTGGCTTACAAATAGGCTACCAAAAATTAAATATAGGAAAAAAGTTTAAACGGCCTATGAAATATGAAAATGTAGGCTAATGTATTGAAGGAAAATAACGTGAAAGATAAGTATGTATGGCTATATACAGCAGCAGGAAGCCATAGCCTATACGTGTAATTGATCACAGACAAAAATAATAGTCGGCACTCATCGCTCCACTAAATTTCCCAGAAATCGACTCCTTATGTCTAGCCGTAAACGGGATTGTGAGTGTTGAGATGGCACGCTGTTGTTGGTCACCTGGCTCCAGGGTGCAGAGCAGCCGGGGCGCGCTCCTGGAGATGCCGTTGCGCTTCCTCAGCACGCTGCTGATGATGTTACCGACCCCTCCCGCTCCCTGCTGCCGCAAGGGCTTCACCCCGGCCCGGGGAGGCCTCCGCCCGGCCCCGGCGCCCCGCTCCTGCCTCATCGCTGATGATGGATCTGTTGGACCATGCACTCAATCATCTCATCGTCGTCTCTTCCTGGCATCTGTCCTCGCTTGAATGATAAATATGTTCCTTCACGGCTTCCTGGCAGGTGACGCCTCCATCCCGACGCGGCTGTATAGGCTATAACACCCCCCCCTCCCTCCCGAATGCCCTCCTCCAAGACAGTACAGGTTCAATCGATCAAGCTGATGATCGGATCTTTTCCATCTCTTCCGTTGATGGCTTGATTTCCGCGGAATTCCATTCAGACAAATCCCTCTATCAGTCAGCGGTAGAATAGAATAACGTGCAGGAGACAGCCATATCCAGGCCTACATCTAAATAATAATGTGGTAGGCTATAAACGCGTCAAACAGCTAAGGATGACATCAGGATTTCTGCTGCTGCACAAGTGCACAGCTCTGCATCCTCCTCCGGTGTGACGTCACGGGAGGAGCGGCGCAGCGTGGATGGAGGAGGGATGCGGTAGGATGGAGATACGTGCGGGGAGGGAGAGAGAGGGGGATGAGGTAATGGTGGATTGCAGACGAGGAGAGATAAATAAACAGGGAGAGTAATGAGAGGAGAAATTAAAATTAGGAGACGAATGGGAAGGGATAAGAGAAGAGGAGAGGAAAGAGAGGAGGATATAGGAGAACAGAACATAATAGAATACAATACGCTGTGGTTCTCAAAGAGCGGTCTGAGTCCTTGAGGGGGTTCCAGGGGGTCCCCAGCAAAAATGGGGATCCTTTATTTTCACTATAATTCCATTTATAAATAACAAAATGACAATGTATGACTACTGTATTTTGGTCATAGATTGGTTTCATACACTTTCTGTAATAAAATATATAACATTGTATCAGATGGGGGACCCTGGGACAAAATCTTATGGGGGTCTGTGGTCTAATCTGTGTCAGTTTTAGGCGATCTTGACCTGAAAATGTCCCACATTCTACGTCCTACCCGTGAAGCTCCAGCTGTCATGTGAAAAGAAGAGGCTGGCAACTGCGCATGTCTTGGAGGAAGCATGGTGCTAGTCTACGGCTCTCTCCAGATCGGCAGAGGGTGGAGCAGCGACCGGGGCAGCAGGGTAGTCTGGAGCCATTAGTGAGGTTTCTGGACCTGGGGGCATGACCATTGCGCAATGGCAGGAACCTGGCAGGAACCCGAATCCGTGTGTGCCAGAAAAACCTTCCGTGAAGCTAAAAATGTACATGGTACATAAATGTTTTAAAACAAAACGATACAATATGGCAGCGACTAGTTAGCCTACACAACTCAAATCGGCGTTTCAACGGGGAACGATAAAAATGGGGCACATATCCGGTTTACAATTCTGGTTCCGCTGAAGCTGGGCGGGGTCTATGCTGGAACCACGCTGAGAGGTGTAATTCAAGTGTAATGGGAACCAACCTCGTCTCCTCGGGAAGAGGCTGGTGACGCGAGGGTAGCAGCAGGGGGAAATTGGCCAAGTACAATTTGGGAGAAAAATGGTGGGGGTGGGGGCATCTGAAAAAAATAATAAAGAAAAGAAATAGTCTGAGAACCACTGTATAGAGGCTATCATTATACCGTATGTGTGTAAAGATTATTTCCTTGTTGACAGGTGAATGAAAAACAGAAGATAACAGTAACCATTTTAGCAAACAGCATGCCACTACAAATGTCATCAACTTTTGTCCTTGATAATCACTGTTTGGAGGATGTTGAAAATAGGACACAGGTGAGGTGAATCCAAATAATTTGCCATTATCCCTTATTGGTTTTCCTTATTATACCAATCACAAAGAAAACAAAAGAAAACAAAACACATTCTTAAAATTAATAAACACCTGTTTGATACTCCCTGGAGAAGTGCAAAAAAAAAGTGTGATTTATGTGAAAATTATTAGGTGAAATTGTTTTAATTATGTCAATTTATTTCATTTAATGTTATTGAATAAAAATCAAATCCATGAATAGGCTGTCGTAAAAAATAATAAATACAACTGGAGATATGTTTTTGCAAATGAACTGAGGAGCAGCAGAAGAGTTGCAGAGGGATATGAGAAAAAGATACAGACTGTGCAAAAGGCTCTTTTACCTCCAGAATGGGCTGAATTCTTTGAGGCATGGATTCAACAAAGTGCACTGACATCCGCATACATCATCAAATTCATACTTACTAATTTGGTGAAACAGGAGGCAGGCCAGCCTCACATTCGTGGTAAACTACAGACACTGTAGTGCCTCTAGTGAACTCTTTGCATAGTGCACCTAATAAAGTGCATGGTTTTTATTACAAATACCCCCTTTTCAATCCAAATGACTGATTACTCAGGGATCCACCACAGACACAGTCCTGTAACCTGCTGTGAGCCCCACATTTAACAAACACTGACTTAGAATCAAATAGATACCAACTTCACCAAATCACCTGCAGAAGAATGCACAATGAAACGCAGAAAATGATGTTTGCAAACAGAATAAATAATGCATGAGATTCTGATTTACCATAAAGCGCTCCTGCATGGAAAATAAATCTGAGCTAATTTAACAATATGTATCCATATCTATAAAAAACAGATTTCTAAAATAGTTTATCCAACTAATGTAAATCCTCATGGTATAATTCAAAGTCATAATTTACTTAAGCAATAGCTCACTTCAGGCCGTGGAATATGGACATTATATCACAGATAAGGGGTGTGATTGGCCCAACACTGAAGCGAAGCGGAGGGTGACAACCCCCTTATCTGTGACATAATGACCATATATCACGGCCTGAAGACAGTGAGCTATTGCTTTTATAAAACGCTTACCAAGTATGGCAGTATGAAAGTAATAGACACTCCAATTAAAGTTTTTATTAATAAACAAGCGTGAATTTGCAATAGCCGCGACCGCATATGCAGATTTCCAAAATGCAGGATGGTAGGAGCAGCCCACCCTAGTCTGCCTCTGTCACCCTGCATTTCGAAAGTTGCCCCCTTTTAGGCAATTGGCATGAACACAAATGCACACAAACTTTTGACCTCCATACCAACTGTCAGCCTCCTAGGGTGAAAACTGTACCCGCTAAGTGCTGGTGAACTTTTTGTGGACCAACAGACAGAGCGCCTTATAGAGCTGCTGCTCGCAGCTCATAAATACTCATGTGCCAAATAAAATAGTCCCTCCTGGCTGCCTGCACAGACTGAGGCCGTTGCTCTGCAATGTAGTAGCTAGCAACACAGGCTATCTCCAGTTCAGCTAGGAAATTTGGTAGTTGTAAAACACATTTATCTCAACAACCGAGCAACGGATTTCAAAACGGGTTTTACCATTGAAAGAAAAGAAACGTGACATGTTAACAAGCTACAGTCAGTTTGAGTCATTCAGTGGCGTTTTGAGAGTCGTTAACAACTAGTTGGTAACTGGAACCGGTCAGCAGTGGTGCTTGAACGTCCTTCTCAGACGTAGAGTGATACTCTCTACTGAGGCTTGTTGAGGAGACAAACAGCCTTCTCAGACGTAGAGTGATACTCTCTACTGAGGCTTGTTGAGGAGACAAACAGCCGTAGGGAAGAAGCCGTTTAAGTGACATGTGGTTCTGGTTCTGAAGGATGCTCAATGAATTAATATACCGCGGCTATGAACCAACCAGGTGGCTTGATTTGACGAACCCGTTTTATAACATGTTATTTATCAGCAGCCATGACGATGGTCAGATATACAGTAACTAGTGATTCGATACTGACATTGTATTTGCATAAAACATTGTGTAAAATCAGTGCAACAGTGCTGAAGTGTATGCTGCCCTACCTCCTTGTTCATCTCTATGCTGCATGTTGACAGAAAAGAAGAGATGAAAAGAAAATAAAAATGTCACATGCACACCTACCTACATTCTGTCAATTACTTTGCTCTTTGCTGGATCATTGGTATTCTTTAGTGAACACACACACATCTGCGAGGAGTTTGACAATGGTCGACTACAAAAACTGGACCCTGGACGTGTTCATAGCATGGATTGAGCCTAGCTAGTCCCAATTCCTAAAAAGGAATTCCCATCAGGTTCCTCATTAGTTTAGTCCAGAGTTTAATTACATGCATATTATTCTAGGACGAGGCTTAATCCATAATCTTCTCCCTGGAAAAATTACCCTTTCCAATAGTCTCTTACGCAACAGCACTGTATTAAATGAGAATATTCAGGAGCAGCTTTGGATCAGGAGGCCAGGGAGGTTGGGGATAGGGTCCCTCACAGTCTGCATAGTTTGGGAGGGTCTAGGTCGCTGTCTTTTATGTCAATTTCATCAGTAAGTACTTACTGTTCATATGGCATGCAATATAACTAGAATGTCTTTTATGGAAATTCAGTCAGTATAGTATACAGTCATGACATCACCACTGCCCGAGTGACATCACAGTTGGGCAATTCACAGTTGGGCAAACGTGTCCCCGTGCCACTGTGCGCCATCGACGAAGTGATGTCACTTCCGTGACACGACTTTACAGCGCTACCCACCTCACTGATGATGTCACTTCCATCACTTTCATGACTGACAGAGACCACCCACTTAGACAATTGTATATTAGATAAAGATCCGTTGCTCAAGTGACATCACAGTTGGGCAATTGCAAATGCATTCAACACACACACCCAGCACCCACACCCAACTGGCCGAGTGACTTCCGTCACAAATCGTGACTGAGAATCAGACAGACACCGCCCACCCACTTAGCCAATTGCATATTAGATTTAGTCAGTACTGTTCATATGGCATGTAATATGATGACTAGAATGAGGTCCTATATAGCACACTGAGCTTCAGTACTCTGATGTAGAGTCCGTCCCACAAACTAAAATCCTTTCATGAGACAGTTTTTTCTTTGTTGTTTGTTTGTGTTTTTTGGGGGGGGGTCGCTTTGATCATGCACATAACTTAGAACAGAAGTATAGAGAGCCAAAGTGAACGTCACTCCCTGCCTTTCTCTCTGCACCAGCATCTGAAGAAATATGAATGGTGGTGACTGGTGAACGGCGAGAGATGATACTTTTTTGATCCCGTTTGAATTGTGCCATGGGCTACACATATCATGTTTGTCAATGTAAAAGATCACTTTGCAAGTCAAGAAAGTGAGTTTGTGGTACAACTGTGGCACTATAAGTTATAAATCAGAATAAATAAATCAGACTACGCACAAGTGACATCTCCCCCCCGCCAGTCCACGTTGTTGATGGCGTGACGTATATTGTATATTGAGAGACGTAGTTGATTGACAAAACTAACCTAGACACCATGAACTTAAAAAAAACTAGACTAAAAAGATTTAGCATTTTTGTGGACAGAAATGTAGGCTGACAGGAGTAAATTTACATTTTAGTCAATAGACAGTTTCTAATGGTTTATCTATATTGAATCCGAACTGGTTCATCCTCCAATTCTCTCCCCCCCCATCTCTTTTCTCTCTCTCCCCCGGTCCCTCTGCTTGCCCACTCAGCGAGGGGGAAGCTGCTGTCACAGACGTAACGCTGTGGCTTTTAAGGGGGATGGACATGATCACACCTGTGAATCATTTTGGGCTTAAACACGCCTATATGGAAGTTTGTGCCGAGGTGACGCATAATTTGAACACAAGCAGCGGCAGTTGTGTGAGCTGCCTCTTTTTCGGAGACAATCAGTACTGGTTATTGGAATGAAAGGAATAGCCACAAATATGTTTTTGTAGTATAAAAGAAAATCCAACCCACGCACGCACCCACATGGGTTTGAAAGTTGCTCTGATGAAGGCATGTAGGTGTTTTTTAATGTTTTAATCCTCTCGATTAAAAAAGCATTTTGCCTTTATTTGATAGGAGAGTGTGTGCTAGACAGCGACAGGAAAGCAGGGAGGGAGAGAGGGGAGGACAAGTCGAACCCCGGGCGGCTGCGCAAAGGACTGACTTAATGTTAATGGTACGCGTTCTACCAGGTGAGCCACCGGGGGCACCCCCAGGACCTGGATTTTTACATGTCACGAAAACATATTTGTGGTTCTAATGTTTATGTTTCCTTTATTTGTTTCCTCCATGAGCACCTGTGGGACACCTGCAGCACTCCTGGTGGTTAGCAGGCATCTGCTTAAACCTACCTATCTTGTTAGGCATCATGCAAAACTCGTCTTGTTCGGCATCATGCAAAACAAGAGCTGTATTCTTACGTCGTTTTTGTGAGACGGCTTGAAGGCACGCGGTGATGATGTCATAGTTCTTCTGCAGTTTGTGGTAAAGCCGGTCTCGCCTCTTCAGCTGGCGGAGGAGCTTGGCCGACTGCAGGCCTGTGCGGTATTTCACTTCCTGGATGATTGAAAGCAGCTCCTCGGGGGCTGGAAACACACACACAATATATATTGGGGGTTAAGAGTTTATGAGGGTTACCACCACGGTGAAAAGAAACCATGACTTTTCAATGACTTTTCATAACTTAAGTTTCCATGACCAAAATGTTTTCTTCCTTCCTGGTTTGGTCATGTTGTTTTTTAAGCTGCTACCTAATAGGGCCGGGCAAAATGACTTCAAATCAATATCACGATTATTTCAAACTTTGACCTTGATGGGTAGTGTAGAGGTAAAAGCACTCACCGACGACCGTAGAGACCCAGGTTCAATTCCCGGTAGCGCTACTCTGGCTTGGTCAGACGTTCATGATACATTTGGCCGTGTCTGCATGGCCAATTGTGGGAAGCCGGTGGGGTATATGAGCATGGATGTATAAAAAGATGGATATAGAAAATGGCCGCTCATTCATTTGAATGTAAGCTGCTGCTGATTTCACTTGTGTGATGTGCAGCCCAAGGTCATGTGCTCATGTCTGCTTGCGTTCACGAGCGAGTCCAGACCCAGAGTTATAGTGGTCAGAGCCATAGAGAGAGAGGGAGCTCTAGAGTTATAGAGGTCAGAGCCATAGAGAGAGAGGGAGCTCCAGAGTTATAGTGGCCAGAGCCAGAGAGAGAGAGAGGGAGCTCCAGAGTTATAGAGGTCAGAGCCATAGAGAGAGAGAGAGCTCCAGAGTTATAGAGGTCAGAGCCATAGAGAGAGAGAGAGATCCAGAGTTATAGAGGTCAGAGCCATAGAGAGAGAGAGAGATCCAGAGTTATAGAGGTCAGAGCCATAGAGAGAGAGAGAGCTCCAGAGTTATAGAGGTCAGAGCCATAGAGTGCGTTTACATGCACACCAATAAACTGATAACTGTGAGTAATCAGTTTATGGCAATAATCTGATTTCTGCGTTTACATGCACTTTAATAATCCGACAATAGGAAAAACCCGGGTTTACATGATTCAGTCATTAGTCGGCTTTCTCTCCAGAAGGCGGCGGTAATTCAACTTTTTACATGCAACTTGTACATGCGCAGATGTAAAAACCCACAAGAAACCTGATACGCTGTATACATGCACTCAAAAGACAGGTTATTGGCCAAAAACCTAGGTATGTTTATCGGTTTATTCATAACCTGATAAAGGCCATAAACGGATAAAGCTTATCGGTTTATGCTGTTTACATGACCATTTGAATAATCAGGTAACTCCAGAAACCTGCTAATAAACTGTTTATTGTCTGCATGTAAACGCACTCATAGAGAGAGAGAGAGCTCCAGAGTGATAGAGGTCAGAGCCATAGAGAGAGAGAGAGAGCTCCAGAGTGATAGAGGTCAGAGCCATAGAGAGGGAGCTCCAGAGTGATAGAGGTCAGAGCCATAGAGAGAGAGGGAGCTCCAGAGTGATAGAGGTCAGAGCCATAGAGAGAGAGAGAGAGCTCCAGAGTTATAGAGGTCAGAGCCATAGAGAGAGAGAGAGAGAGCTCCAGAGTGATAGAGGTCAGAGCCATAGAGAGAGAGGGAGCTCCAGAGTGATAGAGGTCAGAGCCATAGAGAGAGAGGGAGCTCCAGAGTTATAGAGGTCAGAGCCATAGAGAGAGAGGGAGCTCCAGAGTGATAGAGGTCAGAGCCATAGAGAGAGAGAGAGAGCTCCAGAGTTATAGAGGTCAGAGCCATAGAGAGAGAGAGAGAGCTCCAGAGTGATAGAGGTCAGAGCCATAGAGAGAGAGAGCTCCAGAGTTATAGAGGTCAGAGCCATAGAGAGAGAGAGAGAGCTCCAGAGTTATAGAGGTCAGAGCCATAGAGAGAGAGAGAGAGAGCTCCAGAGTTATAGAGGTCAGAGCCATAGAGAGAGAGAGAGAGCTCCAGAGTGATAGAGGTCAGAGCCATAGAGAGAGAGAGAGAGCTCCAGAGTTATAGAGGTCAGAGCCATAGAGAGAGAGAGAGCTCCAGAGTTATAGAGGTCAGAGCCATAGAGAGAGAGGGACCTCCAGAGTGATAGAGGTCAGAGCCATAGAGAGAGAGAGCTCCAGAGTGATAGAGGTCAGAGCCATAGAGAGAGAGGGAGCTCCAGAGTGATAGAGGTCAGAGCCATAGAGAGAGAGGGAGCTCCAGAGTGATAGAGGTCAGAGCCATAGAGAGAGAGAGAGCTCCAGAGTTATAGAGGTCAGAGCCATAGAGAGAGAGGGACCTCCAGAGTGATAGAGGTCAGAGCCATAGAGAGAGAGGGAGCTCCAGAGTGATAGAGGTCAGAGCCATAGAGAGAGAGGGAGCTCCAGAGTGATAGAGGTCAGAGCCATAGAGAGAGAGAGAGAGAGAGCTCCAGAGTGATAGAGGTCAGAGCCATAGAGAGAGAGAGAGAGAGCTCCAGAGTTATAGTGACCAGAGCCATAGAGAGAGAGGGAGCTCCAGAGTGATAGAGGTCAGAGCCATAGAGAGAGAGGGACCTCCAGAGTGATAGAGGTCAGAGCCATAGAGAGAGAGAGCTCCAGAGTGATAGAGGTCAGAGCCATAGAGAGAGAGCTCCAGAGTGATAGAGGTCAGAGCCATAGAGAGAGAGGGAGCTCCAGAGTGATAGAGGTCAGAGCCATAGAGAGAGAGAGAGAGAGAGAGAGCTCCAGAGTGATAGAGGTCAGAGCCATAGAGAGAGAGAGAGCTCCAGAGTTATAGTGGCCAGAGCCATAGAGAGAGAGAGAGAGCTCCAGAGTGATAGAGGTCAGAGCCATAGAAAGAGAGAGAGCTCCAGAGTTATAGTGGCCAGAGCCATAGAGAGAGAGAGAGAGCTCCAGAGTGATAGAGGTCAGAGCCATAGAAAGAGAGAGAGCTCCAGAGTGATAGAGGTCAGAGCCATAGAGAGAGAGAGAGCTCCAGAGTGATAGAGGTCAGAGCCATAGAGAGAGAGAGAGAGCTCCAGAGTGATAGAGGTCAGAGCCATAGAGAGAGAGAGAGAGAGCTCCAGAGTGATAGAGGTCAGAGCCATAGAGAGAGAGAGAGCTCCAGAGTTATAGAGGTCAGAGTCATAGAGAGAGAGAGAGATCCAGAGTGATAGAGGTCAGAGCCATAGAAAGAGAGAGAGCTCCAGAGTGATAGAGGTCAGAGCCATAGAGAGAGAGAGAGCTCCAGAGTGATAGAGGTCAGAGCCATAGAGAGAGAGAGAGAGCTCCAGAGTGATAGAGGTCAGAGCCATAGAGAGAGAGAGAGAGAGCTCCAGAGTGATAGAGGTCAGAGCCATAGAGAGAGAGAGAGCTCCAGAGTGATAGAGGTCAGAGCCATAGAGAGAGAGAGGGAGCTCCAGAGTGATAGAGGTCAGAGCCATAGAGAGAGAGAGAGAGAGCTCCAGAGTTATAGAGGTCAGAGTCATAGAGAGAGAGAGAGAGAGCTCCAGAGTTATAGAGGTCAGAGCCATAGAGAGGGAGAGCTCCAGAGTGATAGAGGTCAGAGCCATAGAGAGAGAGAGGGAGCTCCAGAGTGATAGAGGTCAGAGCCATAGAGAGAGAGAGAGAGAGCTCCAGAGTTATAGAGGTCAGAGTCATAGAGAGAGAGAGAGGGAGCTCCAGAGTGATAGAGGTCAGAGCCATAGAGAGAGAGAGAGGGAGCTCCAGAGTGATAGAGGTCAGAGCCATAGAGAGAGAGAGAGAGAGCTCCAGAGTTATAGAGGTCAGAGTCATAGAGAGAGAGAGAGGGAGCTCCAGAGTGATAGAGGTCAGAGCCATAGAGAGAGAGAGAGAGAGCTCCAGAGTTATAGAGGTCAGAGCCATAGAGAGAGAGAGAGGGAGCTCCAGAGTGATAGACGTCAGAGCCATAGAGAGAGAGAGGGAGCTCCAGAGTGATAGAGGTCAGAGCCATAGAGAGAGAGAGAGCTCCAGAGTTATAGAGGTCAGAGTCATAGAGAGAGAGAGGGCTCCAGAGTTATAGAGGTCAGAGCCATAGAGAGAGAGAGAGAGAGCTCCAGAGTGATAGAGGTCAGAGCCATAGAGAGAGAGAGAGCTCCAGAGTTATAGTGACCAGAGCCACTTCTTCTTCTGTTCCACCGTAAAACCAAACAGAAGAAGAAGAAGAAATAGTACATCCGGGTAGTTAGCTGTTATATAGCTTAGCATGATATAGGACGAATCAGCGTGACGTCACTGCCACCCAAAAATGCGTAACCCCGTGGCAGTTACAGTAACTAGTATGAGTTGTGCCAAACAAACGTTAATATCTCAAAAAGTATACATCACATCGCTTATATTTTGACATTCTGAGTGAGAGCAGAATTAGCTCAAGAGTTTGATGTATATGCATGTCGTGTTAAAGTTGTGTGAACTGTCGCAGTTTTTAAATTGTAAACACGGTCAGCCGGCTAGAGTCAGACGCTCAAACTCAGGCTCCATAGGGTTCCATTGCTGTTGCCACCCAGTGACGCGGTTTGTTTACCAAAATGCTGCTCGGCTGATCCCTCGTATGCACTGATGATATTTATCTGTTTTAGAGAATATAGATGATTATTTGAATTCAGTGGCCGCCCATATGGAGTAGCGTCATATATGGATTACATGCAGCAGCCGGGGAACCTATGTGACGGACAACAAACAGAGCAGGCTGTGCAACACCGGCAGCCGGACGTACGTTCAATCTCTCTCATCTCGTTCATTATGACCCGCTGTGAGTCAGAAAATAAGCTATTTACAAGACATAAATACAGGCATTTCACATGCCCTGTTTTCCTCGTTATATACCTGATCGCAGGTCGCACCATCAGGTCAAACTGATTATCGTTTCTACTGCTGCTAATCAAACAGAAGTTGTCTGGGTGACTTAAACATCATATTTAGAGCTGGAAATAAAGTCTGGGGCGTTAAAAAAAACTGAATTCTTCTTCAAGTCGCTAGGAGTAGTGGGAGTACCTTTTACTGCCACCTCCCGGATGTTCAAATGAAACTTAATGAAGGGATACACACACACACACACACACACACACACACACACACACACACACACACACACACACACACACACACACACACACACACACAAACACACACACTTGATATAAAACAGACACAGTTTCTGTCTCCCACTTCATGTCTCAGAAACACATCACATGTTACTTATTACGTGTATTTATTCAGCTCTGTCTCATATATGATCTATTCCAGGCAAAGTGCTGTAAAATCTGATCATTATATAGCTTGGATTAAATGGTGACGTCTCTACTCCAAGTGCCATTAGCTCAGATCAGAATAGCACAGTCATTATAATTGGTTTTCCATGCTGCAGGGCAGGCAAACCGTAACCAAAAACCAGAAGACCTATGACCACCGAACCCTCCTCTCTGTGTTGCTGGTAGGTAGGACAGTCTCTCTACTCACTATATGCCATCCTGCTGAACAATTATCAAGTATATCTTTCCTTATTTGCAATGAAGCTGTGAATGAACACATTAGAAAAGACTAAATTCACTCTTCTTTGCCTGCGGCCTTATCAGAATGATTCCAGACTAAGGTTGGGTACTGAAACCCGGCACCACTATGGTACCGGTACCCTTACAACCGGTACTACCGGTACCGAATTGCAACGCAGATTTGCATGTAGGTGCCTCATTTAGGTACCATGCCCGTCCGAGCTGCTGAGTGAAATATCCGCCATTTGGGTACCTGAAGCATAATTGCTATGTGGTACTGCCCCCTCCTCCCAAGAAAAACACACAAATGCAAGATTTTTTTAAACTGAAGAAATATAAAATTTTTCATTATCAATCTTACAAATAGAAAACAAGAACTATGAAATAACAGTATATCACACTATAGAACTAACTATAAAAGGCAAAAAACCTTCTGAAAATCATTTTTCAGTCCCTTTTCTTTCTACAAAATAAATGTTCTAAATGAGAGAAATTAAGTGCTGCAGTGTGATACAGCAGTTTGATGGCTCAGTTTGCAAAGTTAATTTCATGTCCAGTAACACATGATAACATAACTGTAACCCAGGTTAACACCGCTATGTCCCCTAATCGCTTCACAGCGTCTGCTATTTTGCCACGCTCCCTACACGCCTCGTGCAGGCTACACTGAGGGAAACGTCAGTTTGTGTCTTCACTGCGTCACATGTCGTTTTAAACGAGGAGATCCACAACTTTCTTTTAAGGGCAACTGGCTGTGTGGATAGTTCATTTTAGAAGGGGCATTACCACCAAACAGTCTGCTTGACCGTGGTATAATTCTTGCCTGGGATGATGCCCGTCACGGCACTTGTGCCTTGTTGTACGCACAGCGTGTGATGCGTGTGTGCCTAGCATCTGCGCTGCACACACACCTTCACTAACATTATCGTTTGGAGCACACATCTTGAAATCCTCTTAAAAACACACCTTAAATCCACTTTAAATTTGAAAAAGTATTGGTTCAGGCACCGTTAAGGCACCGGTACTGTTTTAAAAGTTTCGTTTTAGCACCGGTATCGGGGAAAAAACAAATGATACCCATCCCTGGCTATTCCAGAACCAGCAGCCTTGAACCTTCTCATCCTGCATCAGCACAACAATACACTGCCTTGTTTAAGGGTGCTTTCACACTGGCAACCCGGTACTGTTCCCGAGCACACTTGTCCCCAAATTGAACCCAGTTCCAGAATGCTTGATGAGTGTGAACGTTGCGTTCCGTTCCGTGACAGGGTCCACTTGAAAAGGTGGTCTGGGGAACGCTTTGGTGTGCCTGAGGACGGAATACTTGCAAATGTGAATGCCAACCGAGATTAAGAAATGTTGTAATGTGAAAGCTGACCTGCGGGGGAGAGGGGAGGCAATCGTGCCCGGGAGCGGAACGGAACGAAAGCAATCGTGCCCAGTGAGAAAGCACCCTCACTCGACCGAGTCTTCTAACTGTCCTGACCTGAACCAACCCAGCCATACAGGGCAAACACTCCACACTAGAGATGAAACGATATGAAAATTTCATATCACGATTATCGTGACCAAACATTATCACGGTTATCATGATTATCACAAAATGTGCTGAAATTGAAAATTGAAGACATTCACAGAAATCATTTCACCAAGTTTTATATTGAAAACTCAAGACCCCTTAATGATTGATACACTCACTGAAATCATTTCTCCAATGCGCATCTGCATCTGGGAGACGGTTGTCAACTTTGGTTGATGATGGACAGTATTTACCGTGTTTTTCAAAGCGCATGTTATCATAAGGAATTTGATCATGTTATCATTCAAACCGGTTATCGTTTCATCCCTACTCCACACACACAGGCTGTAAATAATCCTTGTTTACTGAAGGATGCCACAGGAACAGAGGAAACAATGGCTCAGTCACAATAACATACCATCATAGATATTATATTACTATAGATGGGTCACCGCAGGCTCCGCCAATTCTAACAAATGGTAGCAGCAAGTCTCATAAATTGTCACTTGACTCCAATAGACCTGCCGAAAGTCTCCTAAGTGGCCGTGTCCGTGGAAAACCATGGGCAAAACCCACGTGACAAAATGACAGGAAGTGAGTTGTAGTTGGGCTGTCTTGCTTGAAATCCCATCGTCTTTGGTACCATTCAAGACTGTCACTGAGGCCACACTGTTTGACAAGTAGTAAATGAGTTTTAAGCACACTTGTCAGTCTGTGTGTATGTGAAACACACATGTGGCATTTTGCCCTCATCTGATTACAGTAAATCCTCCTGTGGGCCTACTTGTAAAACTGTCTCCATAGCTTTGGATCAACCACAAGGCACATTACAGACCCATCCTATTGAATTCATAATGGGCCATCCAGCTCAGCAAATCACACTAAGCTACATTTTGTATTCACAACACTGCAATGTTAAGTCCAGCTCTGCCTCAACACTGTGATGTTAAGTCCATCTCTGCCTCTGGCTCTCATAATTTGGGCTAAGGCCAGAAATCCTTAGGGACTTCTACAGAGGCACCATTGAAAGCCTGAACTGCAGGAACTATATAACCAGCGGTGCCTCAGGAGGTCCCTGAAGATCATCAAAGACACAAACCATCCCCACAACAGCCTGTTCTCCCTGTTACCCTCAGGGAGGAGATACAGGGTCCCAAAAGCACGCACAAATCGCTTGAGGGACAGTTTCTTCCCGCAGGCCACGAGACTCCTTAACATACACAAATAGTGTAGTAGCTGTACTGTACCGCACTGTAGATGCTACCATTATGTATGTCTAATGTTTAATTGTATGTTTAATTAGGTATATGCTATTGCTATTTGCACCTGTACGTCAAATACGTCGAATTTAAAATGTCTACGTACGTCCAAAGTATGCACATGACATGTGCACCTATGTGCAGTGAATATGCCACTGTCTCGGACTTGTCTTATCACTCTACTGCCTTATTGCTTTGCTTGTTGTGTCTCTTGTTGTTTTTGCACTCATATGCCCTGTTATATTTGTACTATGTTGTAAACGGAGTTCACAGCACAAGAATTTCACACGTGATACTTGTACTACGGAGTGACAATAAAAATCTTGAATATCATTCCATTTCCCCTCCGTTTCCTGCATGTTTTCTTGTCCTCCAGTGTTCACCATCAAATATAGGGGAAATGACTTCAAGATAATTAGGGCTGTTTTAATTGGTTAAGAGGCTATGTCAGTTTTTGTCCTACCATTCTACAGGCCTGGAGAACGACGCCCCCGCCAGGCCAGAAGAGGAAATGCACCAAAAAAAAAAAAAATGCTCCCCCCAAAATTTCAATAAACCTTTATGGCATATTATTACAATACAACAATTGTGTTGACAGTGTTTACAGTAATAGAAGATGCCGCAGCCAAACCATTCAAAACAATAAGCATGCTTTTAGGAGCATCGTGCCAGCGTGCAGCACTGTTCGAAAACGTGTCAACGTGTGTCGTTGCCTGGGAAACGCACATCCCATAATACAACTGTTCGCATTGCATCCCATAATCGTATGATGATACTTGGGATGCCATTGCGAACATACTGTAGATGCGAACAGGTTAGCTAAAAGTTTAGCGTCGCCAGCGAGGGAACCCACCATTGCGGTCGGGGTACGTTTCGGAATCCCTCCAGGCCTGGCATTTTTTCTAGGGGAAACACTGTATGTGATGTAGTGGTAAATTCAAAGGTGTGCAAACTATGACCACAGAGGTCACAATACAAGGGATCAGCATTGGTAAACAAAGGGCAGCTTATAATGGGACCCTATGGAGCCAGCCTTGAGTGTCTCACGCTAGCAGGCTGTGCTTTTTTACTAAATTCAGACAGTTCACACAACTTTAACACGACATACATTATAGGCTACATCAAACCCTTGAGCTACTTCTGCTCTCTCTCAGAATGTCAAACTATAAGCTATGTGATGTATAGTTTTTGAGATATTAACGTTTGTTTGGCTTTGGCACAACTCATACTAGTTAACTGCTGAGGTTCCGGGTGGCTTATCTGGGTGTCGTGATGTCACGCTGATTCGTCTTATATAAGGCAAAGAAACGCCGAAGTGGGGCATCCCGGTGGCTCACGTGGTAGCACGCGTAGTCCTTTAGTGCCGCCAACCCGGGTTCGAATGCAACCCGTGAGCCTTTGCCACATGTCATCCCCTCTCTCCCCACATGTCCTGTCTGCCTACTGTCCTATCTAAAGGCAAAATGCTAAAAAAAAAGAAGGGAAAAAATGGCCATGGCTACATAAACCAAAATTATATTTTTCACCATTCAGTTTGATAGGCTACTTACACTTAATTGATGTAGGTGCCTATGATTTTATGTTAAAGAATTCTGTCTCTCTCCTCTGCCACTTAAATGGTGGGTAAACAGATGGGACCCTCTGCTATACGTTCCTGTTAACACTGCCTTCTAGTGATGGAATAACAAACCAATTCTAAATGCTGCATTTTTATTGAAATAAGTGCTGTTATGCGTCCTGAGTCATCACTCACACACACACACACACACACACACACACACACACACACACACACACACACACACACACACACACACACACACACACACACACACACACACACACACACACACACACACACACACACACACACACACACACACACACACCTTTCTGAGCCAAGTAGTTCATCTGGTGCCTCCTGGTGTGCTTCTCCTGCAGCTCCTGCAGGAAGCTGGAGCCGGTGTTGCTGCGGCCCAGGAAGGCGTCAGAGCTGGAGGCCTCGGTCGAGCTGTCCCAGCTGTCCACGTTCCTCCTGTGGCCGCCGCTGTACGTGTCGTACAGCTCAATCAACAGGCAGTCCACTATGGAAGTACGCGCACATCTCATTTCACCTGCTTGGAACTCGGAGTCAGAGTCGCTCCTGTTGCTCCTTTGGGTGGCAGTAATGGTGCCAGGTGCAGCGCCGTGCCCGTTGGGGACCTCCTGCTGTCCGGGAGGTGATGATGTGTCATTCAGTAACTCGGCAGTAGAGATGGAGCCAGACTCGGGCGAGCTCCACTGTTGGAACCCCGAAAAACCGTCCTGGGGAGACGGGACTGAGTGGACAAAAACCCCACTCTCGTCTTGCATGGAACGCACACCGCTGTTGTCGCATATGTCAATTTCCAAAAGTTCATTGCCGGTTAATGTCACCTGCGACGCCATTTTCATTGAGGCTAAAGTGCCTGAAACTGCCGCGTCTGATCGTATTATTGTTCTTCTAGTTGTCAGTTGTCAATTATTCAGTAAAGCGCATAAAAAGTTTGCCCTGCTGCCTGCGCGTCTGTCTCGTCTGGAGGAGGATAGAGTTCCGGGAGCAGTCCATTCCTTACCCGGGAGGGAGAGCCCAGCTGTCTGGAGGTTTAGTTTCCTTCCTGAAAGCTCCAGACGCTTCCCTCCTCCCCTGCAGCAGGCCTGAAGTGGTCCAGCCCACTCACAAACTTCTGCTCAACATTCTTCTGGCCCATACAGGTGCGGCACCTGTGCGCAAGTGCGCGTCGGAAGAGTGGGTACATTCTTTCTTCTTCTTCTTATTTGGGATTTGTCAATATTAATACTGCCTTTCAATCTTTCAATCCTTCAATTAGATTGACCAATCAGAGCAGAACCAAAACTATTGTGGACCAATCCGCCACCTCTTGGGAAAGAATAAAACAAGTTGCTCTACAGCAGGCTATTTCAGCCACTGGTCTGAATTAAGAAAATTTAACATTTTAATAATGTATTAGGCTATTTATAACCCTAACAAACTAACACTAGTTGATACTAGTAATATGGATTTATTTAATCCCTTGTTGACTTGGCAGTTTATAATGGGACCCTATAAAGCTGAACAGTCACGTGACATTTCTTGCCCCGGAAGAGAGTCCCCCATTCATTTCTCCATAGACATTTTGAAAAATCCTTATAACTAGTTTTAAGCCTGGAACCAAGCTAACCTGTGACCTACGTAATCATGATGAGTGACCATAAAACATTTCAGTTGGAGCAAAATCAAAAAATAAATCCAGAGTTGTAATAGGCTATATTGTCATCATGGTGTCTTTGCGTCATTTCTAAACTAAATTAAAAAAAAAATGTATCGATTTCTTTTGTAGGCCTACCACTATTTTACATTGAAGTCAACGGCGAGTGGCTTGTGTTTTCCTCCTTTTAGGGGGTCAGATCGGGACCATATTGCCGATCTGATGTAGGCTAATGTAGGCTACTGTAGTCTGGGGCCAAAAGCGTAGCACTTATGGTCATCCAGTTATGGGTCCAACCTTTTTGATATGAAGTGGCATTTTCAATTTTGCTTGTCTATCAGACATTATTCCTTCAAAATCAGGATATTGAAATGAAAGCACTATTTAATTTCATTTTTATTTGTTCCTGTCAGGAAAATGCACAATAGTAGGCCTACAATATACATTTGGTCATAGCCTACATGTTTGAAATCCATGCTTTTCATGACTGAAAAGGAGCAGAAAGAATATAATTATTCTATTAACAACAGGTCCTTCGCTGTCTTCTGCGCTGGCATTTAGGATATTTACGGTAGTGACCCACTCTCTGCCTCTTGATTGGTTGCCTTCCTGGGCAGCAGAAAACAGATGGGTCACTACCGTAAATATCCTAAATAATATGTCGCGCAATTGTAAATGGCTGTGAAGTAGGTAATTTGACAAGGCACTTCAACATTTCTACAAAAAAAAACTAAATTGCGCACTTATTGCTGCCTTGCCAATGGTTAACCCTCCGTGTGCCATAGGTTGCTGACCCCTGGTGTAGACTATCTGTAGGCAGACTATCCAAGTAAAGTGTTGCCATTTTAGGCCCTAATAGTTTGGCATACGATATTGATGCGGATTTACACCCATGACTCGGACTCAGGTAATGGGGACTCGACTCAGACTCGAACAGAGGACTTGAGACGACTCGAGATATAGTGCTTGACCCACACACACAAGTAGTCAGTCATTATAATCAGATCCAGGACTAGTATAAACAAGATGATTGAAAGGTGATTGTGAATTAAATTGAAAAAACCCTTTGTGATGTCTGGATAATATCTTTATTTGGACAAAAACACAAGCCAGAAATACATCATCCTCATAAAAATAAACTACAATAAGGGTGCCAAAACAAAACAGTTCCGACAGATTGGAAAGTGCATCAGTGAATTGATAGTGTGATAAATTAAAAGAGGAAAACCCACTGTCATTTCAGAGTCTAGCTTTCTAGCTTTAGGAGTGACTTGCTCTCATTCCCAAATCTAGACAGAAATGGTGGATTTCTCACATTGAGCTTCATGTCATTCTGTGAATTCAGTCCAGCTGTGCCAATGACTTAACAAACCGACCACAAAGCAAGAAAGAGCTGAACAAATACGCCGTCTGAGAATAACCAACACATAGCGGTGGAGCAAGAAGATGACGACAATCTTAGTCACAATTAATTAACGAGGAATAGGCAGCCAGTTTGTCTGCTTGCTTGTGTCGACTCATCAGGATTATTTGAATGCAAGAAAACGGTTCACAATGGAAATTGATACACAGAAAATAATCAGTCATGTAGATGTACTGTATGTTGAAGCCATGTCAACTGAATGTCATGTAGATGTACTGTATGTTGAAGACAGATGTCATCTGAATGTCAGCTTGCCTGAATCGGAGTGGCCAGTTTCCCAAAAGCCTCCTACTCGTCTTTGGTTGGATGTCAATAATCTGCACAGATCTTTCAACTGCTCCGTAAACAGGCAGATATAAATGGCACCAATATTGGCCTTATAATAAAAATCATATTAGTGCCACCTCCGATATGATGGAATGGGGCAGCTTGACTCATTACATATTTACTGTAGAATTGATCAACACTACACTGGCGGTCTATGGGAAATCCCTAGGCCACAGAGGTTAAAGATGATTATATTTTATTATTATTTGAGGTTTGTTTCTCTATAAAGATGTCGTTTATGCAGTTAGTTTAATAAAGTCACTTGATGTTATTTGATGTTTCTTGTTTGTGTGTAAAGATGTCGTTTATGCAGTTAGTTGAATAAAGACACTTGCTCAGATTGTTTTGGGAAGTAACTAGGCAGTCCAGTATGAAGTCTGTAGAAGAGGGTCACTTTGTAAAATACTACATATACTGTGTATACCATATACACAGTATGAAGTCTGTAGAAGAGGGTCACTTTGTAAAATACTACAATGTGTATACCATATACACAGTATGAACTCTGTAGAAGAGGGTGACTTTGTAAAATACTACAATGTGTATACCATATATACACAGTATGAACTCTGTAGAAGAGGGTCACTTTGTAAAATACTACAATGTGTATACCATATACACAGTATGAACTCTGTAGAAGAGGGTGACTTTGTAAAATACTACAATGTGTATACCATATACACAGTATGAACTCTGTAGAAGAGGGTCACTTTGTAAAATACTACAATGTGTATACCATATACACAGTATGAAATCTGTAGAAGAGGGTCACTTTGTAAAATACTACATATACTGTGTATTGTATACCATATACAGTATGTGTATTGGTCAGTTTCTCAGTAACCCCAAACTCCTCTTTCCCTACTAGTCCATATTTGTGAACATAGGAAATGGCACATTGTCCAGATGAACTGCAGGGTCAGGGGTCAATATACTTTCCCTTCAGTAGGTGGACTTCTTTACAGATTAGATACTGGATTTGTTTTTCCTGCCATAAACGTTCTCACATCCAACCCATAAACAAATAAAATCATTACAAAATCAATTGCAGCGAAAATAAACATCATAAATAAAATACCCATGATTGATCTAAAGGTGACATGCTTAACCCTGATGATGGATAACGAAAGGGACCATTTATCTGGCAAAATATAACTTGAAATTACCAACTCCTCATTGGACTGTACTGTTCCTCTGGCTCTGACATATTCTAGACGTTCATCAATAAAAGGATATTTGTGAAATGACCATCGCCTGAAATGATGTGATCCAATGTTCCCCAATATAGAGATTGAAAGACACAGTCACATAAGTTAAGCGTCTGTTCTCCTGTCCATTAAGCTAATAGTGAAACTGACAGAACACCGATTTCATGAGTCAAACGGTTATAGCCACACTGCGCACACACACAGACTACAAAAATACAATAAAACCTTCTATAGGTCAACTTCAGAGATTCCTAAAATGTTTGCTTGGGCCAGTCTGCAGTGTCAGCAAGGCGGTGTTGTGTCACATCTTTAAACACAGTTCAGTTAGTTTGCATTTCCCCTAACTGGATTGGCTTATTGGTCGATCACACAAATAGGAGGGGACAAAAACAATTGGACACGCCCCCTGGGTCTGAGACAAACAACACCAACAAGTCTAGCGTGTGACACCAGGGTCTGTCATTATATCAAGCATTAGAGTAGGCACACTGGTCTGGGACAGCCGGCCGAGTCTCAGTCGTTTCTCACTGAGAAGAGCCTGAGAGCCTCCATCTAACCTGGAGGCCACGCTGAACAACACATAGCACAGCTCTCCTTCCTCCTCTCCCTCTAGTCCAGGCGTTTTACACCAAATTTAGGATCAACGTCTCACTAATTGCAACACAAGCAAACTCAATGGATTTTGTCTCCTCAATATGTTCTGGATGACAGAAAAAAAGTCCCAAGAAATCCTATGTGGGGAAAGTTTTGAAAATCATTGAGTTCGCTTGTGTTGCAATTAGTGAGACGTTGAACCCAATTTTGACTGGACTCCATCGCTGTTATTTCATCTTCTGTCTGAGTCTGCTGAGCCGCCAGCTGTGGCCAGGGAACATCTGGCGCGGGTCGAACTTGTACCTGGTAGAAAAAAGGCAAAACAACAACAGAGGACATTAGTTTGACGTTTTGAAAAAGTTCAACATTTGGAGGAAAAGCGCGCTGCTCGTCAATGTCATTTCTCCTAAGCATAGCAGGAGGAACTTGACATTAACTCATTGAGTGCCAAGGACGAGTATGTTCGTCAATTCGTTTAGTAACGTAGAGTGCCAAGGACGAGTATGTTCGTCAATTGCGTTTTTTGACGGTGGGACGTGGATCAATGCCTAATACATCTCCTGTAAAATTTTGGGGCATGTTGAATGTGTATAACCTATTTTACAGACCCATTAGGTGGCGACAGTGCTCTCCAGATTAGAGAAAGTTGAGTAAAAACAGCAGAAAAAGCCGTGATGAAACCATTGAATGGATTGGCTTTTCGCTGTCGCGCTGGGAGCCGGCGCACAACGGTGGGGGGCCCCGAAAATAGACTCTGGGTGCAGCACACTTTGAAACGCGCAGCAGAAAGCCCAGAATCGGACGCAGCTTCATCCCAGCTCACAACCGAAACCCCAGAAACGAGCGAGCCCGATCCAGACTCCCCCGACGAGCGGCGGCCATCCGAACGTGGATCCGCAAGCAGCAGAGACTCGCCTGACAAGCAGCAGAGCGAGCAAAGCCACCAGAGACACACCCACGGAGGAGGAGTTTGGAGTTGAGGGGGGTGGGGGTGCTGTTATATTGAAGGAAATTACTGTTCAGATGTTTCAGGTCAGAAAATATTAGTTTCAGAGTCAGTGATTTGCTTGAAATGCTTAATTTCACAAAAGGCTCAATATCTCAGCTTTCTAGATGGAAACGCCTGTTTTTGCTGTTTTTGACCTATCTTCTCCGGCTGATAACTAAAGAACGGAAAATGATATCAATAAACCTTTTTTTGCTGCTGATACAATAGAGTCTCATCGTTCTTTGTGCGTGTTTGGTGTTTACATAGTAATATCACACAATATTCTGTGGGCCTCGAGAAATCACTGAAAACGCTCTGAAACTCTGGCACTGGGAGCGTCCGTTCTCCAAAAGTGGCTGGCACTCAATGAGTTAACTTATCTGACATTATATGGGATAGGAGTCTGTCTGTGATACAACTCTGTTCAGTTAATAGTAGACACCAACTGATCCAATTTTAAAGTCAGTCACCGTCTTCACTATTCTAAGCATAAGTTGCACAAGATTTACCCGTCCGTCTCACCACTGTGTGACAGATGTCAGGTGTCAGAGGGCACTCTGTCTCATGCCTTCTGCTTCTGCCCTTCCGTGATGGGATTCTGGGCCAAAATATTTGACTAGTACTCGAAGGCCTACAAAAGAACCCTTCAGCCGGAGGCAGAACTCGCCATCTTTGGCTGCTCGGAGTCCTCTCTCGACTTCCCTACAGCTGTGCAACAATCTCTGACACGGGACAATTGTCGCCAAGAAACTCATTCTGCAGGAATGGAAGTCCCCCTCTCCACCCTCTTTTCAGCTGTGGTTGGTGGACATGATAACCCTCTGTTATACGGATGGAGAGACTCAGGTACGTGAGGACAAACTACTCTCTTAAGAGATTTCTAACTATTTGGGACCTGTTTCTGGCCTATACCTTGACGAGGTTAGGGGGCGACGGGTGACTCGCTCGGCTGGTCTCTCATGGACCCCCTTCTGTGAGATCCCATACATAGCATCTTTTGCGGGCATGTAGGCATCTTGTGCAGCTGGTGGCACCACATTGATATTGGAGTGTCGATAAATATGTATGTTTTTGTGTGTGTGTATATATAATATATATATGTTTTTTTCCTTTCTTTTCCCATGTCTGAGTTTGTTTTTTTGTTTGTTGATGTTGTGAAAATTACAAAATAAAATATTGAAAGAAAGAAAAAAAGTCACTCCTCCTACCTCTTCTCCTGCCAGGGGGATCTTCAACCTCCGCTGCTGCCAGAATTGCCAATAATCTGGCTTTCATGTTTACAGTGCGAACAATCAACAACATCAATTGCGTCCTGAACTGTACTGCGCGCGACTGCAGCGAAAAACAAAACAAAGCACACAAAAAACACCCCGTGTGCTGCGTTTTGTGCGCATTGGAAGCGCTCTCGACATGATTTAAAAAGCGTTCTTATGTGAAATGCACACGTCCAGTGTGCACGGCCGCTTATAAGACATCTCCTATGGTGGAGTTTAGAAAATAGTGAGTGTGTGAACGCACCTTGTGTCGTACACCCCGGGCGTCCGACAGGACTGTCCCGAGCAGGACTGCAGCATCATCAGCCGATGGTTCATCCTCTCCAGCACTTCCTGGTCGATGGTCTTGGCAATGTTGGTCAGCTGGTAGGGGTCTGCCGTCACATTGTAGACCTCTACGAATACCTGGAGGGATACAAGGTATGAAAACATAATGTCGGTCAGCTTAAACTGCTCCATTATATTAAAGGGATTATTTCTAGGTAAACACACAGAACATCAATGTTTCCCCCGCACCTCGTTGTCGTCAAATTCGCAGTACTGCAGGTTGGTGGAGGGGGCGACGGTGCGCACACAGGCATACGTGTTGTTGTAGGAGTCCTCACAAACACAGTCTGGGAAACACTCCTGGAGAGGGAGGACAAAGAGTTCACATCAGATGGGAACGATCATCCTACTACAAAATTAACCTCGGCTTTCAGGAGGCAAACACTTGGTCTAACCTCCTGAATTCTGAATGTCTACAACGCAACACTTGATAGAAGTCAAGCATAGGGAATGATATTCATTTCACACGTCACAGCATTGCATTTTCCTGCTCTAACCAGCCAGTTCACCGACAGAGATCATTCAAGTTTAACGTGGTCCCTCCCTCCCCTCATACCGACACGCCGGGCCCCAGCAGAGGGCAGGCGGGGTCGGACACGTTGCTGCCCTCTCCTTCATACTCCACCAGGATGTCTGTTCTCCAGCTGCTGCTGTTCAGCTTACCCTCCTGGTGAAACCAACACGCACATACGCACGCACACGCACACGCACACACACAGACACACACAGACACACAAAGACGAGTGCACAATTGGCTTTGTGCAGCTGATGAGCGAGATATCTTTTTGATTCATTAAAAAAATAAACAGTAAAGGATCATCCAAGATGGAGTGGTGATCTCACCATAACGGGCAGGAAAGACATGCCGTCCATCTGAGTCTTGTTGACGTTGTAGCCAGCGATATCCAGGATGGTCGGCCCGAGGTCAACGTTGGCCACCAGCATCTGAAATGCACTCATACAGTTCAGCTCAACAAAGAGTGCAGGGGGGGGCGTCCGGGTAGTGTAGCGGTAGATTCCCTGCCTATGTCCAGAGTGTTGATACAATTCAAGTGGGACAAGCCAATAGGTCTTCATTTGTTTCTATTAGGGATGAGCCGATGTGAAAATGTTGGCCGATACCGATAACCGATATTAACATTGCTGGTATGGCCGATAACCGATATTTACCGATGTCGATAAGATCTGTATAAAAACACATTTCTATGATAATATAATTTTGTACATACTGAAAAACACATGTGAACACTGTGAATTTGAAAAAGTTGCACATTTATTTATTTCAAAAACATTTGGAAAAGCCCATAAATCATAGATTTATCACAATGTTTCCTCTCAATGGGAGATTTTTGGCTGATACCGATAACTGATATTAACATTGCAACATTGGACCGATGCTGATATGTTAAAAAATGACTAACATCTGCCGATACCGATATGATTGCCGATATATGGTGCATCCCTAGTTTCTATGTGTGGGTGAAGTTGACATGACACGTGTGTGTGTGTGTGTGTGTGTGTAGGAGCATAGTACGTTGGTCAAACCTCGTGACTTGTGCCATATAACCGTGTTATTCTGACATATTCATACATCTTTAATGCTGTTCATGTTAGTTTGTATGTTAATAAATAGTTCAAGTCCACTAAACTCACCTGGCTGGTCTGGTTGGGCTTGATGTTTGGTCCTCTGACCATGAGAGGAACCTTGATGTCAAACTCATAGAGCTGCCTCTTATCCAGAGGAAGAGAAAACTGACCTGAGAGAGAGGGGGAGGGGGAGAGAGAGTGTGAGTACTGTACCTATTGATGTAACTAAAGATAGTCCTTCCTTATACACAAATTGTGTGTGTGTGTGTGTGTGTGTACCTGTATGGTATCCATTATCAGAGGTAAAGAAGATGTATGTGTTGTCCAGTTCACCTCTGACCTCTAACGTCTTCACCACTCTCTCCACCAGGTCGTCCACTGACAGCAGAGTTTGCCACCTGCAAGGTGGGAGGAAGAACAGTACATTTTAGGGCTCCCCCCGACCAAAGATTTCCCTGGTGTGGTCGTCGGTTCAAGGCAAGCCATTTGTCCACTAATCGTCACACGTTTATATTCATTTAATTATTCACTAGAAAAGTGCACTCGGGGGAGTGCAGATCTCCGCCAGGCAACGCCACCAAAACTAAACCTAGCTACGAAGACAGCTTGTGGGGGCTTTGCCCCCCCAGTTGTATTTTCTGCTCCCCCTGACCGTTGAATTCCCCTTTGACTTCTCGCAGCGCGACATTGCTAGGAGATCCTGGGCTCATATGAGACTAGAAAACCTACCTTTAAGCTAACCGGGCAGCTAGCCTGCCCAAAAAAGACACATATCAGAGAAATAGCAAGGCACTCAAGCCCATCTCTCAACCCTCCCCATGGACATTACAACCATCAGCGTGAGTGCCTTTTGTTTTTGTTTTACCTACCTCGAACTGAGAACTCTCTGACCACAGAGCTTCTATGTGGCCTAGGTGGCTAGCCTGAGCCAGGCTAATTCCAAACTGGGTGCCCGGACTAGCTGCCTCCTCTCCATAAACTTTCCACATTTCAAGAACTCTCTGCCATCAGAGCTTGTCAGTCTATGAGTGTTGTTTTTTCTCTTATCGTCCGCTAACTTGGCTGGGTTAGTCTGTAGCCCTGGGTCCAAGTTGCCGCTAATAGCTTGCTTCTTTCAGCTAGCTAGCTAGCATACTAGCTAGAGAACAGCTATTTTTCTCAGTCTCTCGCCTTTTTTCTTTTTGAATCTCTTTTTGTTTTTACAATTATTTGCGGCCAATGGCACCAATCACCTCATCATTGGAATGTTCTGGCTGCCGTCATATGAGTCAGAGAATAGCTGAACTAGAAGGCCGGATTTCCCTGCTATACTCGATCCAGGACGATGAACGGCTCTTGGACTCGCTAGCCGAGGATGCCTCTCGCCTCGCAGAGCCAGAACCGCCGGCCAGATCACAGCAGGCGGAGGATCCGAGGCACTGAAGCTAACAAATGGCTACTCAGCGCTGGATTCCACTCCTCCTGCTCTTCCTTCAGACATCGGCAGCCCTCGCTCCAGCAGGCAAACCCGCGCGCCGCAGGCTGCTACAATCTGCTGTGAAGAATCACTTGAGGGATATGGTAGATCCCCTCAGCCCCAGACCCCGGGAGGCTCCATCGCTCCAGACCCGCTGGGGGCCCCAGGCACAGAGAAGAGGTCCATCTCCGCTGCCAGCACCGCTGCTGCTGACTCGTCTCCCGATAACGACCCCGGAGCCGCTCTTCACCCACTCACTGATGCTCTCTCCACCGGGGATGACGCTGGCGCTTCTGCCGGAGTCTGCCCTGGTATCGACGCTAGCCTACACCCCGGAGGGAATGAGGCTACAGCTGGGTCTAGTCTACTCAGGGGCTCAGCCTGATGAGGGCAGTACCTTCCGCCCTCCTTTCATTCCCCCCATGGATGCTGTCTCTCCGGATGCCCCGGGATGTGATACTCTCATTATCGTTGCTGCGTATGATGCCGGAGCTCTCTCAGATTGACACATTAACCATTCATGCCGGCATAAAATGACATTGTTGATGAGAAATCAGAACTGCTCAAATCAGCCTTCATCAAACTCATAGAATGCCTTACATGGACTGGCAGGAATTTCATGATTTCAGGACCACTGCCTCGTTCACGCTCAGGCGGGATGAAATTCAGCCGTCGTCATCAGTTGCATGTATGGTTAAAGGGCTTTTGTTCGTATTGGAATATTCCCTTTGTTGATAACTTCCTACTGTTTTGTAACAGGCATGATCTGTATCACAGTGATGGGCTTCACTTAAATAGAAAAGGAGCTAGGATACTCTGCTCTAACATCAAATATGCTCTGAACTCTATCAGCCAGATAATAATAGATGATATGTTTCTAGCCCAAGCCCCCCAGTCCATCAAACTTCTGATTATACTCAGTCTGCCACCCAACCCGGGCTTCCACCAAATCTGATTTTTTCAAGCTCAAATTGTATCTTGTGTGTGGTCCCTCGTCTGAGGCAGTCGTGTGGTGTGTGGTCCCTGGTCTGAGGCAGTCGTGTAGTGTGTGGTCCCTCGTCTGAGGCAGTCGTGTAGTGTGTGGTCCCTCGTCTGAGGCAGTCGTGTAGTGTGTGGTCCCTCGTCTGAGGCAGTCGTGTAGTGTGTGGTCCCTGGTCTGAGGCAGTCGTGTAGTGTGTGGTCCCTCGTCTGAGGCAGTCGTGTAGTGTGTGGTCCCTGGTCTGAGGCAGTCGTGTAGTGTGTGGTCCCTGGTCTGAGGCAGTCGTGTAGTGTGTGGTCCCTGGTCTGAGGCAGTCGTGTAGTGTGTGGTCCCTCGTCTGAGGCAGTCGTTTGGTGTGTGGTCCCTCGTCTGAGGCAGTCGTGTAGTGTGTGGTCCCTCGTCTGAGGCAGTCGTGTGGTGTGTGGTCCCTCGTCTGAGGCAGTCGTGTGGTGTGTGGTCCCTCGTCTGAGGCAGTCGTGTAGTGTGTGGTCCCTCGTCTGAGGCAGTCGTGTGGTGTGTGGTCCCTCGTCTGAGGCAGTCGTGTGGTGTGTGGTCCCTCGTCTGAGGCAGTCGTGTGGTGTGTGGTCCCTTGTCTGAGGCAGTCGTGTGGTGTGTGGTCCCTCGTCTGAGGCAGTCGTGTGGTGTGTGGTCCCTTGTCTGAGGCAGTCGTGTAGTGTAGTGTGTGGTCCCCAGTTTTTCAGACGTCATAATACATCTGCAGGAACCAGTGGGTTAGTGTGTGTGTGTGTGTGTGTGTTTTCATAACCTGTTTTGTGTGTGTGTGTGTTTTCATAACCTGTTTTGAAAGGAGGATTTTGAAAGTCGTGTAGTGTACAGTATGATAGGCTTAACGGTTCGACTATTAGTGGGCAGCCCTAGTACATTTGCACTGAAAACAGATTGGTTCAAATCAGAACTGAACTGTGCTTCTGAAACTTAACTTGAATGTTATATAGGATTTGGGTTCAAAACTATTGTAGTTAGTTTGCTTGCAGAGACTGAGAGGAGTAAGTTTGTTTCAATAAAAATGCTCACATTGCTAAAAAGCAGCTTTAGGGTATCTCAAAGACAAAGATTGAGAAACATTTTAACAATGTGCGGAAGAAAAATAACAGAGTAAAATTCAAAACATGTCAAGACATTTCTGGAGGAGGACTGACCGTTTCCTGAAGGCGTCATCCAGGAACTCGACGGAGGAGTTGGTCATGGGTGTTTTAGCCTGTCTGATCAACCAATGTTTGTCCTGACAGGAGTGAGTGAGAAAATAAATATATTTAGCATGATATCCTGAGGATCAAATTCACCTTTTCCGCCCATCTTCACAGTCCGGTTAGTTGTTGTCTCCAGCCTAATTCTTAAAGGTTGGAGAAGCGAGGAGATGCCCACCTTCCCGTGGATGTTGAAATTGGGGTCCCGGGGAGCCTTGGTGTAGTTGAAGCTGTCCTGGTACTGCGGGGCAGCCGTCCAGGGGGAGTGGGGGGCCGGGGTGGACAGCATCATGAAGAACGGCTGGTAGTTGGACTTGTACTGGAGGAAGTCTAGAGACATGTTGGCCTGAGAGAGGGAGGGAGAGAGAGGGAGGGTGGGAGGGGACAGAGAGGGATTTATACTGTGATACACTAGCAGTAGCCTGATATCAGACTGAATTGTCAACTTGTTACACTCCATTGCCATCTACTAGTCTGAGATTGCCCCCTGTTTAAGTTATTTCGATGAGGGAAATCCTCCCTCTTTTATAGATATAGATTTGTATTCTAATATCGGTGCAAGTTGAGCGGAATGTAAATGTGTGTGGCTATGGTCTTTGACAATTGTATTGTTACTGTATGTTTCATAAGGAGATAATAAACATATGTGACCTGCTCTGACCAAATCAGTCGCTTGTCGCGCTGGCTGTTTGTCTAGAAAACGCGATTTTATCAGAAAATATTTATTTCTGTTGTTTTGGGGTTTCATCAGATTATAGTAAAATAAAGCCTTGGCTTTCATTCTCTATAAAGATTATTGTGAAATTCGACCGCTAAATATACTTTTGAAGCTCTTGAAGGTAGTGACAAAACTGAAAGTAAACTGCGCTGCTCTGAGCCTGCTGCTCTCTGCTGTGCGTGCAGCCTCACGTTGCCAGTTAAACGGGTGTGTCAGTACTTGCAAATGGTAGGCTATATTATAGACTACTCTAGGATTTAAAACGCTGTTTCTAAAGTTTGTCAGGGTTGTATTGTGGAGTTCTGTTATTGGTTTGTTATTTTAGACTAGTTTAGGCTGTTTATGTAACGTTTTAACCTCTTAAAAATCTGCCTCTTCGGGGGTTATGATAACGAACATGGCAACCCGTCTGCAGTCTCTCTCTCGCTCTCTCTCTCTCCCCTTGCTCTCTCTCTCTCCCCGCTGCAACGGGAGAGGGGGAGAGCAGCTGCGTAATTTCTGCATCCAGTGAAAGTCTGTCTGTCTGTCTGTCTGTCAGATTGATAGACTAATACTAGTCAGTAATCTGCGTGATAATGTTGCTTTACTTTTAAATTCAATTCACAGATGGCATTAGACTGAGCTAATTTCAGATTATTTGCCTCATAGCCTACTTTCAGCTGTCTGTCTCTCTGTCTCTACTCCAGAGCAGAAACGGGTCCGCTATAGATTCTTTGTTGCTGTTATTTGTAATAATTATTACAACAATTACAATTATTACTATTAATGTACAATTATTATCCTGCATGAATGTAGCCCTAATTACAAAAAATAATGTGGGTGGGGCGTCAGAGGATCTTCTGTCAGTTGGGTGTTACAGAACAGTTTGTATTGATAATAATAATAATAATAATAATAATAATAATAATAATAATAATAATTGATAGGACTTATATACCGCTTTTCTATGTAGCCTACTCAAATATGCTTATACATGAATATTTCCCTGGGGTTAAAGGCTGCATTACAGTAAAGTGATGCCATTTTCTGAATTTACCAGGCTGTTCTAGCTGGTCTATTAGTTGCCTTTACATAGGCTACTTTGTCATGATATCCACTGAGGTGTACTGAGATGTTATGTGTACCTGTTCAACCAACAAAAGTATCTATCTATCTGTATATTCGAATAGAAGACCAGGGGCCAAATGTAGTGTTAATTTGGGCGTAGAGCTTTTTTGGGCTTACACAGATTTCTACACATACAGTACATGCACAGTGTTATACATTTGGCCCCAGAAGTGGTTTATAGGGAAAGTCTCATCAAATCTGGCAAATTTATTTTCTAATCTAATATTAGAAAGTCCAGTTTCCAGGATTTTCCAAGTGGTTTCCAGGACCTTACCATGACCTACCCCAGATCATAACACACCACCATGCAAATGTACAGCCCACTCCAACCGGAGGTGGTTTCCAGACTTTACAAGTAGTTTCCAGGACTTTCCAGGTGGTTTCCAGGACTTTCAAGGTGGTTTCCATGACCTTCCCATGACCTTACCTGCATCATAACACACTGCCATACAAATTTACAGCCAAATTTAACTTGGGGAAGTGGTTTCCAGGACTTTCCAGGACTTTCCAAGTAGTTTCCAGGACTCTCCAGGACTTTCAAGGTGGTTTCCATGACCTGCTCATGACCTTCCACGGATCATGACACACTGCCATACAAATTTACAGCCAAATCCAACCTGGGGAGGTGGTTTCCAAGACTTTCCAGTGCTTTCCAGGTAGTTTCCAGGACTTTCCAGGTGGTTTAAAGGACTTTCCAGGTGGTTTCCATGACATTGCCATTACCTCCCCAGGATCATAACACAGTGCCATACAAAATTTCAGCCCAATCCCACCTGGTGTGTGGGCATGCACATGCAGACAACTTCAAGAAAAGATGTTTATGTCTCAGAATTAACGTCAAACTTTGAGGCCGTTTTTCTCAAAAACACAGTTTGGAAACAGTCGCGACATAAAGGGGTGTATCTCCCTCAATTGTTGGACTACAAAGATAATTTTGATATCCCCAGAAAGCTGAGAGTCTCCTCTTTCCAATGGTGTATACAACTCAAAATGTCTTTTGGGGTCAATGTGACTGATTTTGTCAGAGCAGGTCACATATTGTGAAGGGGGGGGGGCAGCATGAAATTGATAAATGGTGTTTGATCTGTCATAACAATCAGGTGTCTCACCAGCACATCTGTCAGGTAGTCTTTGCTGTAGTCCGCTCCATGTTTCTGAGCCTTCCCATTCACTGACAGGGTGTAGTTGTAGTATTTAGAGTTCCTCTCCTGCAAAACACACACATCACTTTAATATGAAGACTGTGGAAACACGCACATCACTTTTAATATCAAGACTGTGGAAACACACACATCACTTTAATATGAATGCAAACTACCGGTACTAACTTTTTAAATGGGCTGTTGGTTAAAAGCTCCACCTACAGGTATCAGGGATGCAAACTACCCACTTTTTAAATGGGGTGTTGGTTAAGACCTCCACCTACAGGTATCAGGGATGCAAACTACTCACTTTTTAAATGGGGTGTTGGTTAAGACCTCCACCTACAGGTATCAAGGATGCAAACTACTCACTTTTTAAATGGGGTATTGGTTAAGAGCTCCACCTACAGGTATCAGGGATGCAAACTACCCACTTTTTAAATGGGGTGTTGGTTAAGACCTCCACCTACAGGTATCAGGGATGCAAACTACCCACTTTTTAAATGGGGTGTTGGTTAAGACCTCCACCTACAGGTATCAGGGATGCAAACTACCCACTTTTTAAATGGGGTGTTGGTTAAGACCTCCACCTACAGGTATCAAGGATGCAAACTACTCACTTTTTAAATTGGGTATTGGTTAAGAGCTCCACCTACAGGTATCAGGGATGCAAACTACCCACTTTTTAAATGGGGTGTTGGTTAAGACCTCCACCTACAGGTATCAGGGATGCAAACTACCCACTTTTTAAATGGGGTGTTGGTTAAGACCTCCACCTACAGGTATCAGGGATGCAAACTACCCACTTTTTAAATGGGCTGTTGGTTAAGAGCTCCACCTACAGGTATCAATGATGCAAACTACCCACTTTTTAAATGGGCTGTTGGTTAAGAGCTCCACCTACAGGTATCAAGGATGCAAACTACTCACTTTTTAAATTGGGTATTGGTTAAGAGCTCCACCTACAGGTATCAGGGATGCAAACTACCCACTTTTTAAATTGGGTATTGGTTAAGACCTCCACCTACAGGTATCAAGGATGCAAACTACCCACTTTTTAAATGGGGTGTTGGTTAAGACCTCCACCTACAGGTATCAGGGATGCAAACTACTCACTTTTTAAATGGGGTGTTGGTTAAGACCTCCACCTACAGGTATCAAGGATGCAAACTACTCACTTTTTAAATGGGGTGTTGGTTAAGACCTCCACCTACAGGTATCAGGGAGGCAAACTACTCGCTTTTTAAATGGGGTGTTGGTTAAGACCTCCACCTACAGGTATCAAGGATGTAAACTACTCACTTTTTAAATGGGGTGTTGGTTAAGACCCCATTTCTGGATGCAGAATTTATAATACCTTTGTGATTAGAGCACCAGAAGCCATATAAACTCAGTCTCCTCTGTGGTATAATGACAGGCTGTCAGGTCATTACTCAAGTCTGTGTTTGTTAGTAGTTAAGAGTGAAGATAAAGCACTCTGTGCGTGGTCATATTGTTAGCCAAGACTCGTCCTGACCTCTGTCTGACTCCAGTGGGCCGGTCAGAGTCATATTCTACGATCTAATTTCAGACTATTTAAATCGGTCTGGTTCCTTCTGCAGAAAGCTGCTCACAAGACCACATAAACTTCACTGTGACTTAAGAGGCACATTGGTCTCAGATCCGCTCTCCCATTCTAAGGTAGTATATGGATACAAGCCCTAATGTGGCACCGTTGTGAAATATGACACTGCAATGTTAGTGACATGTTCGACTAACTGAGCTGCAGCAACCTCATCCACATTTGTATGCTATGCAAATACTGAATACTATGTAGAATAGGCTACAACTGATAGGAGGTTTTGAAGACTCGTACTTTATACTATTGTTTTTGGACTGAAGTGTGTCGATATTCAATTTGACCATTTTCATGCCAAAAAACTCCCCCAGAATCTTGTCCTTGTCGGGGTGGAAAAGCCTCTAACATCATTTAGATCATCACGGCACACTAAAACTCTCCATTACCCAGGATGATGACAAGAATAAGAAATGTCAACGGCCTCCCATAGACAATCAGTGTATTTTTTTAAATAAATTATGCAATAAATATATAAACAAATTATATCCTCTCTATTGGAAGGGGGCGACACGGACTGGCTGAAATCCAATTAATAATAAAAGATAAAAGATGTAGAATATTGTCCATAAATGCTTGCAGGAGATCCTGCATATCTCTGCAAAAATCTTGTAAATTCCAATCTTGTTCCCTCTTATTTGAGGGAATGTAATTATGTTATCGATCACATTCGCTAATCTGTTGCTCTTTGAACAAGTCGGGATGTTTATCGGCGTCTGGCCAAGCTGGACGTGTCGGCTCACCGTCTTCATTACTCCAAGCATAGGTTACACAAGATATATCCTTCGGTCTCACCACTATGTGATGGGTGTCGGAGGGCACACTGTCCCATGCTTTTTGGTTTTGCCCTTCACTATCAGGATTCTGGACCAAAATATTTGACTGGTACTCTAAGGCCTACAAAATAACCCTCCAACTGGAGGCGGAACTCGCCATCTTCGGCTGCTCGGAGTCCTCTTTGCTCCTCCCAACGGCCATGCAGCAATCTCTGACACAGGGAATGACAGTTGCCAAGAAACTAATTTTGAAGGAATGGAAGTCCTCCTCTCCACCTTCTTTTCAGCTGTGGCTGACAGACATGATCTCAGTTATACGTATGGAGAGACTCAGGTTCCAGAGGACACATTCTTCAAGGAAATTTTTTGTTATTTGGGACCCGTTCCTGGCCTATTTCGATCAGGCTAAAAGCGGTAATTGAGTTTCTTTTGGATCCTTTGTACAGTATTATTATAATTTTTTTTATCGTTTTGTAAGCACATTTTCTATGACTGGTAGCACCATTTTGTAGCATCGTAATGTCGAATGTATGTATATATGTTTTTTCTTTTTTTTCCTGTTGAAAAGCTGGACGTGTCGGCTCCCTTCACCTGCGCACTTTTAAACATAGTTTGCAGATGGGCTATGTTGTGTCTGTGGGCTTCCCCTTACTGTAAGCAAAAATAATTCCATATTTCTCTCTCTGTGCTTGTCCAAGACAAGACCGCATGTGGTCAGAGCAGCCATGATGTTCGTTGTGTTGAACCACACTGAATGAGTGAGAGAGGAGGGGGGGGGACGCTCACGGCTGGGAGAAGCAGAGCTCTCGAGCACTCGATGCTGCCTCAGTCTGGGAACATAGCTGTGAAAAGATGGGTTGGGTCCTCTGACGACTTGAAAGAGTAGTGTGAGTTCATGATTTTTAGTGCCCATAGGACCTCAGCTTTGAGGACCTCGTTGTTTGTTGCTCTGGAAAAAGCAGAAACGATTCTTCATAAAATCACTGATGGGAATCCCTCTGCTCGCAGCAGCAGCATTTTCAAGCTTTTTCCCCTTCACATGGCTCAGGAGCGCACCTTCACCCATATTGGAAATGTTGAAGGTTTTACAGCAAAGTTTACACTTGGCGCGTCCTGTGTCCATGTCTTTCGCCAGCCATAATTGATAATTCTCTTTCAAAAGCCACATGTTGTTGAAGTAGCATTTGCCAGGCATGTTGCCATAGTACGACTCACAGCCACGCCACAAACACAGCTCAGCTGCAGCCATCAGGCTAATCTAGGTGCTCCACTTCTCTTCTCACACAGCTGCACTGAATGAGAGAGAGAGGAGGGGGCATGCCCACGGTGGGGAGTTGAAGCGTAAACAAAACACACTACCCCGCTGTCGTAACGTTACATTGTTTCTTTTAAAAGCACACACATTATTTTAAACTCTGTGAAATGAATGTCATGAAAATATTTATTCAACAAATGTCCATGACTTTTCCAAAATTGGGGATTTTTTCCCCCATGACTTTTCCATCACCTGGAAATTGTATTTTAAATTTCCATGACTTTTCCAGGTTTTCCATGCCCTGCATATCTCTGTATTCTGAGGCTGAATGGCGATACATGATATATCTGTATTTTCTATAAAGTGGGCTAAATACGAGGCGATACGGACAAAATCACTCTCACAAACTATAATGACACAATGAGATTTTTGATGAATCACCAGTAATTTGGATAGACAGCTAGAACACTCCAGTTCAGAAAATGACACCAATTTACTGTAATGCAGCCTTTAAAACCAGGAAAAGTCAACACTTAAATGCAATATCGGGGTATATTACAATAAGAAAATCTAAGACATATCTAGACTCATTTCACAATGTTGATATAATATTGATATATTGCAATGTGTGTGCGTGCCGCCAGCGTCCATGCAGAAACGCTGAGAATTTGCAGAAAAAGTTTTTTGCTAAGTGCTACCTCAGCTGCAGCCAGCAGGTAAATGGAGGCTATTGTGGGTGTGCCTGTAAATTGACTGAGCCAGACTGAATTCACTTCTCACACACAACAGTAATACAGCGACTGGTAACGTTACGTGTCAATTTACTCTATACTATTTTTTTGTTCGGATTGTGGCTTTAGCTAAATTTCCATTACTTTTCCAAAACTTTCCAAAGAATATTGTTTTCCATAACTTTTCCAGGGCCTGGAAATTGTATTTTAAATTTCCATGACTTTTCCAGGTTGTTCACGAACTCTGGATCGACACATTGTGACTTACTTTACTTTATTGTTTATTTGGACAGGACAGTGCACATTAATAAAACAGTTAAACACGTACAGAATCATCCATGTGTGACAACGGTAAAAGTGCGGGGGTTAGCCAAAGCTAATTTTCACCCGCAGTCCTCGGAACATAAACACAAAGTAGATGAGAACTCACCACTTGTCCCTTAAATGTTAATCTTTCAGTACAGCTTATTTCTACATGTTTCAGTTAGCTATAATTTACTTTGCTTTTTGTAACAATTGCACCGCTATAGCTGTGTTCACACAGAGATATTTATTTTTCGCTCTGTCGCTCGATTCAACCCTTTGGAATCGCTCTGTCGCTGTGTTTAAATCGCTCGTCAACAGGCACAAGAACACAACAGACAAGACAACATCTGGGGGCTATAACGTTACGCAATGTCATGATGTTTGTCCACTATGAGCCACCGTAGTTGTTTACAAGCTAAGCCTATCAGCGTGCTCCTAACGCGAGCTCTATACCGGTAATACAGACTTCACTTCATGTCAGCTGTCAGCCTGTCAATCAGCTGTCAATGGGGTTTGTTGCCACACAATAAACCAGCGGTTTGTTCCAAGCCAGTGTGTGATCCTTGACTCACTCTCACACGGCAGCCAATCAGCGTTGAACAGCGAGCGACTGATGCCAGCGAAATTTCGCTCAAGTTGGGATATTTCATCTCGGGCGACGAGCGAATTTTCGCCCTATCGCTCCGTCTCTGTCGCTCGGACGCCCAGCCTGTACAAATGTTTATTTTTGTTCATTAGATGCTGGTTTAGAGTAACTGTAGGTTCATTTGCGTTGTAGAGCCATTTAGCTGTGTGAATGAGCTTGCAAATGACTCCTAGCATGTTATTTGATGTGCTTGTATTAAGGTGACTGTTTTAGTTTAACCTTCAATGCAATGCTGTAGACTGATGTGAGTCTAGGTGTCACCATAAAGCCAGTTGGGTTTTGCTCCTTGGTAGAGACAGGTCTTTATTTTGCTTTTCTATCAGTTAATTTGGTGAGTTGTTTTCTTTGTGTTTTGTCTATTAATCTGCAACGGAAAGTCCTGTCAAATTAAATCTCCATCCTTGAGAACTGAAGTAGTCTGCTGAGTCTACCACCTTCCTTGCCACTCAGGCCGGCTTCCTCGCACACATTTATCCCCACATTTATCACTTGTATGTGGGAAATTCTTGTAATGAGCTGAACTGTATTGAAACCAGTGAGAGGTATAAAGCCAGTTCAATGGCTACAGGATTAACTGGCCCATAACTACCAGGTCTCAGTCTTACCAGTCCGACCCAGTAGTTCCAGCCTGGAGGAACATGCTCCACTCCCCCAGCCTCCGAGTGCCCATACTGAAACACACACAATGAAATCTGTTACATTCAGGCTTTCCTACCAAACACGCACACACAGAAAGTCACAGTTAACATGAACACAGCCAACAGAGACAAATCCACAGGACCTCCTGGTTCCCCATTTGACCATCTGTTCATCACAAGGGCGGATGCTACTTTGGCAGCAAGACATCTTATGACAGCAGATCTTATGACTCTGTGTAAAAGGCATCAAGGCCTAGTAGGTTTATTGGGTCCTCTATCCACTCTAGATTGTCAGAGAAATGTACACCTTTTCCCTATGAACACAGTCAACATCTGGTGGTCTTTGTAAGCTGGGAGACAACCATGGAAGATACAGAGTCCTCTCCCTCACCTGGTTGAGGTATTTCCCGGCAAAGAAGGTCTGGTAGCCTCCGTAGCTCTGAAGCAGGGCGGGGAAGGTGTGGGGCTCCTGGCTCTTCTGCCAGGCCTTGCTGCTGCAGTTGCCCTCTAAGGTGTTGTTAATCACATGGTGGTTGTGGGGGTACTTCCCTGTCAGGATGCTGGCTCGACTGGGGCAGCACAGTGGGCTGGCAACAAACTGGATTCAACAGGACAGATGAGAGAGGAAATGGCTCCATTTTAGGATGCAATATGTTTAAAGTGAGGTTTATGGAGGCCCTAGATTTATGACAAGAAAGTTATGATATGCATTCAACTGACAAACATTTTCTGTCTTGTCAAGTTAAAGTCCACAAAGAAGCAGGTGCAGCAGCTGATCCACAAGTCATAGCTGAAAATAGGCTAGGTCAGCAGAAATCAGGATCAAATATGTTTTTGTGCGATCAGACAAAGGTTAGTAGACATAATTAGGACAATGAAGCTGACAATAATGATACATACCGCGTTTATGAATGAGATCCCTGCATCGCCGATGAGTTTTTTTGTCTTCTTCAGTGGACTCTGCAAGAAACGGATTTGGTTTCATGAATGAAATTTGCTGTGATCAAACATTTCCTATTTTAAGATACAACCAAATTCACCGAGTCACATGTCCTCTTATCTTATATCTGTGTCATTGCAAGAAAGTTGTTTCACACAGCAGTATCATTTTAACTGCCCGGCTAAATTACTGGCTTCCGTAGGAGGACTATCATATTGTAACGGCATAATCCCTTTGGTCCGATGGTTAACGTCATGGGCTTGTAAATTGGAGACCTCGGGTTCGAAAACAGCCTCGCCTGTGCGTTACATTGGTGTCAGAAGTGGGATGTTGGCATGGCCGCGCGGTCATCAGAAGCGTAGTCCCTGGAGCGTGAGGGAGCGTGGAGATGTTGAAGCGGCAGGGGCTGCGCTTCCCACAGGTGGAGGTAGTGTAGCGATCCTGGGTCTGGGTGGATAAAGCGAGCACGTTGGTCTTTGGCCAAAGGGATTGTCCCTTTGGTCGGATGGTTAACATCTTGGGCTTGTAAGTTGGAGACCTCGGGTTCGAAACCAGCCTCGCCTGTGCCATTACAATATCTTCGGATCTGTCGGATGTCGGAGACGGGTAGGAGAACGTTTTGAACAGCCGTTCCCCACTATTGCCTTATGGAACGCTATGTGACCCAAGTAGCCTACTGCACGAGTATATATAGAGTTAGTAGGGTCACTTTATGGGGCTAGTGTACCCCGGGGGAAAAATCCAAATCATTTCAAGTGACGTTCACGCATGTCAAAATTGTGTGCGAATCAACTAATGTGCGAATCATAACTAATGTAGCTAGCTAGTTACTAGCTACATTAGCAACCATTGATAAATGGCTCAAACGTCCAGTTGCTGCATCTCTGGATTCAGGTTAGGGGCCCGATGACAAAAGGAAAAAAGATGCCAAGCCCAAACACCAGCAGTTCAGTGACAAATATATTTTGTATGGAGGCGACTCATACGGTATGAGTCATACGTCCACGGTGGAGGCTCAGTCCACGGATCTACCGCAGCCAGTGTTTTCTTTGCAGCGCAACATGCGGGGTAATTGGCATGGCAAAACAGCTCAACATAAGACAAAAAAGGTTGTGAACCAATGGAGTAGGACCGCATAAATGTATGGAATGAATAAACTTCACTGACCAGACCGCCGATGGCGATGTCCAAATCGTCGGTTAGGATCAAAACAATGTTGGCTTTGCGATATGACTTGACTCCGCTCAGCAGGCTCAACAAAGTGACGCAGATACACAGACACGAGCGAGTCCAGGCCATTTTCACTAGAGCTAAAAATGGTACAAAACAGTTGACGCCGTACGCGCCTCTCTTTCCCAAAGTGGTACGGTGTGCAATGTGTGAACTCTTCACTACAGCGGACACAAGACAAGAGAAACAAACAACATACAACACTTCCGTGTGTCCTGGTCACGTGCCCACTGCCCCGGTCAGCTGATTTGAAGACGTGTTGCGTCTGGAGCATGGATCATGGATGTATTAAAAGAATGGACTGGAGCGTGCATAGAAGGGCGGGGCCAGTACAGAGCACGCCCTACAGAGCACGCCCCATAAGTACAGTGCACGCCCATAGGCGAGAAATGGAGAATTTAAATAATAAACATAACCGTTTAAATTGAAATGTGACAACGTAACGTTTTTTTTCTTTTTCTTTTACTTAATCGTAACATTCAAGTTGTTCAAACCTAACCCCCTACAGAGCACGCCCACTAATGCTTACTACACCACAAATAAACTTTGATGCATCAATCTGGACTGGACTGTGGGACGGGACATTTATTTAAGACCTGACCGTTCTACCATGATGATGAACACCTCTTTCTAACAAACATATATGTTTTAAATTGTCATGACTGGAGTTTAGATTTAGCTTTTGTAGCACAGTATACATGTAGGAGTATACATGTAGATGTATTTCCATGGGAGCTGCTGTGTAAGTAGTGCCGACACTAAATTAGCCTACAGGTTAGTGTCAGTAATAACAGTTATCCCCTATCAGGGATGAGGGATCATAGACCAGGGATACTCGACCTGCTTTGCCTTGGGGCCGCTTTTGCAAAATGACAGGAGGCCAGAGGCCAGTTAATAAACAAACAATAATATATTTCTTTCTGTAGTGGATTGTAGGTTTTTGGGGTGTCAGTCGGAGTTTAGTCTGACAATTTTGTGCACACAGGATAGTTAGGTTAAGTTAAGTTAGTTAAGTAGCCTACATATAAGTGCCTGGTTTGTGAGTAGGCGGCAGGCAAAACTTGATAATTTAGCTGGAGCTCAGTCAAACTTTATTTGACTGAGTTTTCATTGTGAATTAGAAAATGGTCGGGGGGCCACTTGGCAACCTATCGCGGGCCGCATCTGGCCCCCGGGCCGCAAGTTGAGTATCACTGTGACATAGACTCTCAGGTGTTGATGGTTGAACGTATCCTCTTTACATGCAGATTCTCTGCATTACAAACAAAAATAATACATTTGCTGAACATTTGTGGGACGGGGTTCAAAGCGACATCCTGGTGCATCACAAGCATCTCTTGAAGATTGTCTTACCGTGGATTTGTCTTCCTATACCTCTGAAGCCTTCACCAGCTTATTTATTTACAAGTAGACCTTTAGACCTTAAAAAATGAAGCTGCCAGTATTTCCCCCCACTACTAAGTGTAACTTTAATAAGGAGACACCAGCTGATCCAATTTAAAGTCACTCACCGTCTACATTATTCGAAGTCTAAGTTGCACAAGATCTACCCCTCGGTCTCACCACTCTGTGATAGGTGTCAAGTGTTAGAGGGTACATTGTCCCATGCCTTTTGGTTTTGCCCTTTATTATCTACATTTTGGTCCAAAATATTTGATTAGTACTCCAAGGCCTATAAAGTAACCCTTCAGCCAGAGGCGGAACTTGCCATCTTCGGCTGCTCTGAATCTTCTCTGTTCCTTCCTACGGCTGTGCAGCAGTCTCTGACACAGGGGGCGACCGTCGCCAAGAGACTCATCCAAAGTGGTAGTCCCCCCTCCCCACCTTCTTTTCAGCTATGACTGTCGGACATGGTTTCAGTTATATGTATGCAGACTCAGGTTCCTGAGGACCAATTCACCTAGGAAGTTTTCTACCATCTGGAACCCATTTATGGCCTACTAGGAGACATCTTTACTTTGGCCCTACTACTCTCCTCCAAAAATAAGGGGGAAAAGACAGATTGAGACTTTCTCAATTTCAAATCTATTCCCTGATCAGAATATATTTATCTTGTCATACACCAATTCAAACGTTTCTCTTTGTGTGCTTGAATTTCATTTATAGGATTCTGCATGACTATCAAAACTCACACAAAAACACTTCAAATCTCATATTTACATTACTGCAGGCAGGTGAAATCCTCTGTACCAAGTTCCTGCAAAACCCTGTTTCTCCACTAGGGGGCAGAGTATCCTAAAGTGTGGCCAAGGGCATGCAGCAGGAAAAGAAAAGATGGACATAAATCTTGTGGGAATGTGCATGCTTGAGGATTTCCTAGCATTCTACCTAGCGAGTATGACATAACCTCACCGTCCAGTATGACATAACCTCACCGTCCAGTATGACATAACCTCACCGTTCACACCCAGTCAATGACAGACCCACCCACTCATTTTCACCCCATCTCATTTTATTAAGCAAAGTCTCAGAGAATGGTCTGCAATTAGTCGTTTAACAAAAACCTCGGGGAATGTAATGAACAGTATGGAAATCATGTTCTCATAATTGACAAAAGTTTGAGGAAAAACAGGGAATGTGACTGATCAAGTGTTGAAATGTGTGACTCACACATCAGTGTGTGTGTGTGTGTGTGTGTGTGTGTGTGTGTGTGTGTGTGTGTGTGTGTGTGTGTGTGTGTGTGTGTGTGGTATGGGGGGGGGGTGTATGCCAGTGGAGGTGCCAGTAGCTGAACAGTAGTTGATCTGACAGTGTGGACAATAATAAGACATAACTAAGTAAAGCAAACATGCTGCATTGTACTGAAAGGCGAGTTCACACCTGCCTCTGACTGCCCGCTACCCCGCTACATGTGTCTGCAGACAGTGTTGTAGTACTACATGTGTCTGCAGACAGTGTTGTAGTACTACATGTGTCTGCAGACAGTGTTGTAGTACTACATGTGTCTGCAGACAGTGTTGTAGTACTACATGTGTCTGCAGACAGTGTTGTAGTACTACATGTGTCTGCAGACAGTGTTGTAGTACTACATGTGTCTGCAGACAGTGTTGTAGTACTACATGTGTCTGCAGACAGTGTTGTAGTACTACATGTGTCTGCAGACAGTGTTGTAGTACTACATGTGTCTGCAGACAGTGTTGTAGTACTACATGTGTCTGCAGACAGTGTTGTAGTACTACATGTGTCTGCAGACAGTGTTGTAGTACTACATGTGTCTGCAGTGTTGTAGTACTACATGTGTCTGCACAGTGTTGTAGTACTACATGTGTCTGCAGACAGTGTTGTAGTACTACATGTGTCTGCAGACAGTGTTGTAGTACTACATGTGTCTGCAGACAGTGTTGTAGTACTACATGTGTCTGCAGACAGTGTTGTAGTACTACATGTGTCTGCAGACAGTGTTGTAGTACTACATGTGTCTGCAGACAGTGTTGTAGTACTACATGTGTCTGCAGACAGTGTTGTAGTACTTGAGTCCAGGATAGTCCTGGGCTCATTTTCAGGACTCGTGACTCTACTTGGACTTGAGCACTGATGACTCAGACTTGTAAATTGATAAAGACTGTTTTTTGTTGTTAGTTTTTTTGTAATAGGCCCTAATAATTTGGCACAAGATTGATAGCTATATTAATACTGTGACATTCAATTTCGTGTGTTCCACCTACATGTGGATTCACGCTCATGTTCAGTAACTCCGGACTCAGACTCAAGTAATGGGGACTCGTCTCTGACTGTTCTTTGGGGAGTCGACTCCGACTCGAACACTGGGGACTCCAGATATAGTGACTTGACTACAACACTGACTGGAGATGAGCAAACTACAGTTGCTGCAAGTGTAAAACTTATCGCTGCTTTCGGGCGGGGACCTCGTATATCAATTTTTTTTTATCTTTTGTCATAAATCAACGGCATTGGTCAGCCTTCACATCTGTCTGTGGGTTTTACTAAATGTAGCCAGTGGAAAAGCATTAAAACCATCTTGTGAGTAAGTCTTTTAACTCGTCCTCAAACTGTCGCTCAAACCTCGAAGCTCCTGAAGCCCCCCCCCCAGGCAAGAGTATATACCCGGAAAACAGCCATGGGCAGACGCTCTGTGTATTTCTGACTTTGTTTTGTTTGTTTCTGGCTTCATCTAAGTAAATAGATCAATAAAATGTTGAATAAAAATTCGAATCATCCATAGGCTGCAAACTCATTTAAACTATGTAGATCGAAGTGGTTTCTGACGAGAGGAATGTTAGCATTAGTGAGAGGCTCTGTTGCCCCTAGCCCCTTTCGGACTCTTCCGGGTGCGACGTCATTGTCACATGATCATCTATCCTACACGAGTCCCTTATCCGTACATAGACTTTCCTGCGACTCGGTCTCAAGCTGTCGAAATCAGCGATACTCACGTATTTACAAGTGTCACAGAAACATTTCAAAGCCACCTACTTGAGAAGAAGGGTTCATTGCTTCTCGACGGAGGGGTTTGAAAGCTCGATGCTGCTCATAAATGCCTCTTTTTTATCCGAATTCTGTGCTGGTGATATTATTTTTTGTGGGTTGCAGCTCCCAGCCGTCACAGCGCTCAACAGCGCCACTCTGGTCGAATGCTGTGTAAAAAATGATATCACCAGCACAGAATTCGGATAAAAAGAGGCATTTATGAGCAGCATTGAGCTTTCAAACCACTCCGTCAAGAAGCAATGAACCCTTCTGTTCTAGTAGGTGGCTTTGAAATGTTTCTGTGACACTTGTAAATACGTGCGTATCGCTGATTTAGACAGCTTGAGAGCGAGAGTCGCAGGAAAGTCTATGTACGGATAAGGAACTGTTAAGACGGCAGATGACGAAATCATATGTGAACAAACAGTTACGAAAGGAGCTATGTTCCCCCGAGATGCTGCCTGTATCCCGGCGTGGGCGCGGGCACGCGCTGGCTGCTGCCTGGAGGTATGTGCACACGGCCGCGGCTCCAGAAGGGTTGCGGCTACTCGAGGCTGCGCACCCGGAGAAAGTGCCTCAGAGTCGGACTGATAATCCCCTAACACCATTTGAGTTTATTCGGGTAAGATATTATTATAATGTAATGACACATCCAGCGAGAAATTGACCATAATGAAGACATGTGCCAACTTTGACGACGTGGTGCTCAGTATTTTAAGAAGTTTTTTTTTTAACTTCCTGGAAAGTTGTCGTTTTGGAGATACGAAGTTTCCGCCCAACAGCGACGTTATGTTACCTATGGTTACACATTAAATCAGAAGATTTAAAACCATAAAAAGGAAAGAAAAAAACAAAACAAAACTGGGTCATTATGAACCATCGCAAAATAGCTCACTCTTCCTTGAGTCTTGCGAATTTCACAGAAAACTACACTGGGCTCAAACATATATAGCCAATGTAGCCTACTGTACTTCATCTGGGACAGAGAAATGCATTGCACATCAGTTGATCAGAAATAAATGTTATCGCTGAAACTAAGCAAGAACAAAATAATGTTGGTGAAAAATTAAAATCCCTAATCAAAACAAAAAACAAACAAAAACGACAGCGCTTCAAAACAGAAATGGAAATCATGACTTGCAGCAAGTCAATCATCGCTGCTTCTAATCCTATCATGTGACATAGTATTACTTTTTTGAAAAACAACATTCACAAGCATATAGGGTAAATCGTCCTCTACTGTAAATATCTGGAGCTAACATAAAAAAATAAAGATGGAAAAAGAAAATACATCTGGAGTTTTTTCCTCGTCGGGAGAACGTACTACTGATAAAGTTTAACGACTCAGTATATTAACAAAAAACGTTTTTGTTACTGTACATTTCAGACTCTAAAAGATATAATAGTCACCTTTCATTAATGATTTACATCCAAAAATAAAATAAAATCTTCAGTCAGTTTTTTTTAAAGTGATCAGTAAAAATGTCAGAGGCTGGTGTGTCCTGCACCTTTACGATGCAGCGCGACGGTCAGAAGGTCAGTACTTCACACATAAAGCACGAGGAAACAGAACAAAACAAGGCTCCTAACAACGCTAGGACTACTGCCTGTCTTTGCCACAGTGTCAGTGACTACACCTCAGTTTATTTCAGTGTCTCTCCACCTCTCTCTCTTCCAGTCACTTGCCCTCACAGCAACATGGACTCCTGCATGGCAAACGCCTCCTGTGCGTGCCTGTAGTGTGGTCCTCCGAACAGTTGGGGGTGCTGCTGCCTCAGGACGGGCTGCTGCTCCTGGTACTGTGTCCTGTAGTGAAGCAGGCTCTCAGGGTCCGGGGGGGAAGGGAAGGTGAACTCCTGGACGGGAGACATTTGCGCCTTCTGGAAGCTGGGCGAGCGGGGCATCCCGCCCGGGGAGCAAGGCGGAAGCTCCCCCTCCTGCGCCCACGGGTGTCCGTCTACGACCCCCTCCGGCGGGTAATGTGGGTTGGCCTCGCCTCTCCGCTGCCCCTCGAACCTGTAGTCGGCCGGGGCGTAGGTGAGCCGGGTGGGCTGTCGCAGGTAGACGGGGGTGGAGCTGCCGGGGCTTTCCAGCTGCAGGGGGTGCTCCGGGGGCGGGCCGGCGCTCCGGAGGTCAGGCGGCTGCCGGCGGTAGGTGGCGTAGGAGTTGTGTAGAGCCTTCTCTGGAGAGAGGCTATTGGCCGGTCGCTGAGTGGTGGCGTACGCCCGCTCCCCGTACACCAGGCTGGAGGGCGGGGTGTAGTGTCTCTCCTCTCCCCTGTGCTCCAGGCTCATGCTGTAGGAGGGATGGAAGAGAGGCATCACGGTAGGCCTGCTGGGAGAGTACTGCTGGGGAGGGGTGTGGTACTGGCCCGGGGCACGGGGGTAGCCGGCCTGGACCCCCGCTGGACTGTTTAGGGAAAGAGGAGGGGGGAGCGGGTGTTTGACCACCCTGGGCCCCGTTGCGACGGAGACGACGCTTCCGGCGTGGCTGGGCGTGTGGTTGGGGCTGCTCTGGCGGAGGGACGGTGTGCTGAAGGGGGTCTCGCTGTGAGGGGTCCTCATTCTGGATGGAGGTCTGTCCAGCTCTTGGACTTCAAAGTCGGGCTCAGGCAGCCCCGGGACATTGTCGTACTGGGAGGCGTTGGAGCCGCGGTTGGAGGCGGGGACGAAGCCCCGGGAGCGGGGGCGGCGGTGGGGCGGCACGGTATCTTCCGGGCTGGAGGGGGCCGGGGACGCCCCTCGGCTCAGCCTGGTCTCCCGGGCCGCCGCCGCCTTGACCGCCTCCAGCTTGGTCTCGGAGGGCTTGACCCAGCGGGGGGTGATCTCCCTGCGAGAGCTGGAGGCGGCGTTGGAGTTGTGGTTGGCCGCGGCGTGGCTCTGAGACTTCACTCCCTCCACTAGCCCCGCGACGGGCTGGGCTGCGGCGGCGGTGGGCGTGGGAGTGCGTCCCCGGCTCGGCGTGACCCCCCTCTCGGGAGTCGTGATGGCGGAGGGGGTGGGCTGCTTTCGATGGTCGGCGGGAATCTCGCCCGATCCCCTGGAGCGAGCCTCCCGCTTGTCAGCCTTGTGCTGGCGGACCGGCTTGTCCAGGGAGTCGCGGCGCGCCCGGCTGGGGGGGCGGCTGTCCCGCGGCGGGTCCGGCAGAGGACTGGGGTTCCTGGGAGGCTCGGCCGGCACGGCGTGGCTCTGACCGTTGGCCACGTGGTTCGACACCCCCGCTGCCAGCTCAGGAGGGAGCTGCCCTAGAGGCTTCTTGGGAGACTCGTCCTCTTTACCTGCCAAGTCAAAACAGTGGAGAGGTTAGAAGGCCGCCATCAAAACAAATTGCAGGGTAATGGCTTGAACACACTGTGTGGTGTTGATTCACATCAGATGAGGAGTCACGACGGGTACATGGATTCATGCAACACCACTGCCATAGGGAGGTAAAAAAATAAAGGAGAATTACATTCATGACAACACTTAATCACATTTCCACAGGCAAAGAACAAAGGACAGAAAAAAATATACATCTGAAATAGTGTTTGATATTAAGATCGCTGGAGGCGCTCAATTAGGAACTGACACTCAATTGAGTCGCCTCTGAAATTATGAGTTTCACTCCATTCCATTAAACTGTACTTAGCTGCGGCAGTAAACTCAGACTTGAAAGGTCGTAGAGAAATAGTTCTTGATTGATGAACCTTGTTAAATGTACTTAGACTTTTAAGTACAAGCATTATGAAAGCGCAGAAATATGTCTTAACTTAAGACTGCTATGCTTGTCTTAACGTAAGACTGCTATGCTTGCACCTACAGTAACTATTCTACAACCAGTACATGTTACAAGTTATGACACATGGTATTATTCACTACTTTAATTAGCTACTTTAGACTGACAAAGAAATCAAAAGAACAGTTGACAAGAACATATACAGTGTGCAGAGACAGTAATGGTGACGCTGGATGTGTTGGGGAAAGTGTGAGTCGGGCTAGGAGGCAGCAGCTGGAGGAAGAGGAAAGGCTGTGGGAGTGACCCAGGAAGTCAACTAAAACATCTGTCCATGATCTTTTTCCACTAACTTGGACATTTTCTCCTGTTCTCAGACCAAAATGTGTTAAAGCAATAGGGAACAATCGCCTATGCAACTTCACCTTCCCTATCCACCTTTACCAGTATTGATCTGGACTGGACAAGATCGTGTCAAGAAGCTTGACATGGAAAACTACTCAATTGAGGCACTGACTCCGTATTGTTCTAACCTACTTAATCTTCTCAGTAAAGACACAGGAGATGAGGGGATCCACCCAGCTGGAGTGTATGCAGAGAACGTGAATGACGTAGTGGTGGCTGGTTAGGGGATAGCATCTCTTAACTCAAGAACACGACTCACAAAACTCAAAACTACCACAACAATAGAACCATTACGTCTCACAGTTCAGCCAATATGGATAAAAAATAAAAAAATAAAAAAAGGGCACCCTTGCACGCCAGCACAAAAACTGGCGTCTGGCTTGGTGGTACCAGATGGTTTTGAGGATGGGTCTGGCTTGGTGGTACCAGATGGTTTTGAGGATGGGTCTGGCTTGGTGGTACCAGATGGTTTTGAGGATGGGTCTGGCTTGGTGGTACCAGATGGTTTTGAGGATGGGTCTGGCTTGGTGGTACCAGATGGTTTTGAGGATGGGTCTGGCTTGGTGGTAGCAGATGGTTTTGAGGATGGCTCTCTGGGAGCCACTTTGACAAAAGCCTCCAGTGTTGGAAAGAGTGGCTTTTATGATCTTGTCAGAGGGACAGGATTCTGTAATGGCTGTGTGGCTTCTGGAAGACAGGGGAGTTCTGCTTTGGAGAATAGTCCTCAGATATATATTGTGCAGTATGACATTTTCTGGTATAGAGGTTTTGCAGTTGCATTGCAAATCTAGCAACCAGCACCGATGCCATCACAGAGGTCCAGTGGAGAATTGGCTCTGTGTGCACAAAATAATGACTGAGGTGGATCCATTCAGTAATGTTCCAAGTAAAAGTGAATAGCCTAGACTTGTGGATTTGTTTCCAAATGTAGGTTACTGTGACAAAGTAATGTCAAAGTTACAGTAGTAGTACTAGTTACTATTACTACTGCTGTTACTTTCTACAGCCTGTGCCACTTTCAGCCCTTTTAGTCATTTGTGATGCATTCCTATAATAAATTATTATTGTAAAATAAAGCTTTAGCCAGCAAGCTAATTTAGCAAAGCAACCAATTTTAATATCAACAACTACTACTATTGTCAGGTGTCAAAAGGGCACTCTGTCTCACGCCTTCTGGTTCTGCCCTTCACTGACGGGATTCTGGGCCAAAATATTTGACTGGTACTCTAGTCTAAGGTCTACAAAATAACCCTTCAGCGGGAGGCAGAACTCGCCATCTTCGGCTGCTCGGAGTCCTCTCTGAACTTCCCTACAGCTGTGCAACAGTCTCCGACACAGGGGACAACTGTTGCCAAAAAACTAAATTCTGAAGGAATGGAAGTCCTCCTCTTCACCTTCATTCACTTTCACTTAAAAAGTTTTCAAACATTTGGAACCCGTTTCTAGCCTACCTCGAGGAGGTTAGGGGGGTGAGGTCCGAGGCTCAATATCTCTCACGAGCACATAAGCACGTTATGCGGCTGGCAGTCACGTTGTAAAGTTGAATGCCGATGATATATGTATGGGGTTTTTTCTTTTCTTTTCTGTTCCTCTGTCTTAGCGTGTTTGTTTGTCCTATCTGTGCATTGTTCAGAAAAATTGAAAATAAAATATTGGGGGAGAAAAACAACTACCATTAACACTAGCTTCTGCTGGACATGTTAGCTTGTGTGCAAATCAGATGTGTTAACAAGAAGGCAGTGATACTTTACAAGTACTATGATTTGCTTGCCAATAAGCGGACATGATCTAAACACAAAACTGATTAGATGTATCAGTGATGAAATTCAGTTCTATTGAGGTTGCCCAAGAGCTGAGGACCTCCAATATGGCCACCAGAGGGTGCATTATGTCACCTGTCCCTTTATAGGGACACAGGTGTTGCAATTTCCTCAATTCATTTTGACACGGGAGCATGGGAGTAAAAGAAAGATAAATATATTAACTGAACAAGATAAAAAAAAAAGAGGGAACCCAGCCACTGTAGGACTTCAAATAAGCGCTGAAGCAATGCAGTCGAGCATAGTTAAGAGTATTATCAGGGAAAATAGCTGGAGGACTAGTTGTGAAGGAAAACCCCAGTGCTGCTGGACAGACAGGCGACAGACAGACGGACTGACGGACGGACTGAGGGACAGATGGACAGAGACATGGAGAGGGAAGACCAGTCAGGATAGCCCACCGGTTACTGTTGTAGGAGGGAATATGGCCGCCGCTCACGGCCACACTTTTGTAGGCTAACATCATTTGAAAGAAGAGGGAGAGAATGCAGGTTAATCAAGAGAGATACGTCAACATTAGACACACATGGCTACTTCTTATTATCGTCTTAAACGGCAGCAAGAAGCCAAGCCAGGTCAACTCATCCCCCCGGTATGTGGTTGTGTGTGTGTGTGTGTGTGTGTGTGTGTGTGTGTGTGTGTGTGTGTGTGCGTGTGCGTGCGTGTGTCTTACTGGATAGGTGTGTATGTTGTTTTTGGTCTCTGTGTGCAATGAAGAAAACTCATGCATTGATAGCCCTTATATGAAGACCATAATACCTGAGAGGGCATTATTCACAGTAACTATAGGTAACTGACTGATATGGATATTTTAACACCGATATAGACAGATTTTGTGATAGCTGATAATAGTATCTTATAATTTTCACACCCCAAAATAAAACAGTAACTCTGTCCACCCCCATACGAAAAATAATCTGAGGGTGGTGGGGGGGGGGGGGGGGGGGCCCACCCTCAGATTATTTTTCATGGCAAAGCAGTGACCAATTAGGAAATACATGAAATAAAAAAAAAAACTGCATATTCCCCATACATTTGATATACGATTTCCATTAAAAGGCCAATCCAGTGCTGCGGCCACAGCAGCACTGTAGCATAATCACAGTCAAGAATGCCCCATTGGGTATTATTACCATAGTATAGTATAGTATAGTATAGTATAGTATAGTATAGTATAGTGTATAGTATAGTATAGCTATTATTAGTGTGTGTGTGTGTGTGTGTGTGTCTGTGTGTCTGTGTGTGTGTGTGTGTGTGTGTGTGTGTGTGGTGTGTGTGTGTGTGCGTGCGTGCGTGTGTTTTGCAGAGGTGGAAAGAGTACTGACAAATCCTACTCAAGTACAAGTATTGTTAGTTTAGTGAAAATTAACTCAAGTATAAGTAAAATCACTAGTCCAGAAAATTACTCAAGTGAAAATAAAAAAGTAGCCTAAGTACATTTGCATAAAAAACTTTAAAATGTTTGATATTTGAATAGTTTAAAATAGTTACATTTCACACATCCCTCACATGTCCAGTGTTTGCTAAGCTGTACCTGTCTTTGTATGTCTGTCTGTCTACAGATTTCTTAAATTGGATATTTAAAAAGAGCATTGTGGAATGTTAGCCTTCATATTATAGCCTGTTATCACCTAAAATGATTTCATATGTGTGTGTGCAGCCTGATGTGTGTGTGCAGCCTGTGTGCGTGTGTGTGTGTGTGTGTGTGTGTGTGTGTGTGTGTGCGTGTGTGTGTCTGTGTGTGCAGCCTATGTTTTCAGCAGTTCAGAAAAGCTCAATTCAAAGGAATGCATTTAATTGTGCTAAGGGGAGATGCATGGGTCTTCATCATCCTCAAATCGTGTCATATTTGGGGGACACAGTTTGAAGAAGATGAAGATGCATGCTACTTCTGGTCTTATTTATGCTCAAAGGTACTCGAGTGTGTGTGTGTGCGCGCGCGTGTGTGTGTGTGTGTGTGTGTGTGTGTGAAATCGAAAGCGTTTTCGCCCAGCTATTTCCTTGAGAATGGCTTTCTCCCGCGGCTGTTTTTGCTGGCTTTCTCTCTGTCTGGAGAGCACTGTCGCCACTTAGCTGGTCGGTAAAATAGATTATACACATTCTCTTCCTCCAATATTGGTATAGGAGACGTAAAAGGGGTTGATCGATGTCCCACCGTCAAAAAAAAAAAAAAAAATTTTAAGCCGAGATATCTCGTCTTTGGCACTCAACGGTTGGATCCTGTAAGCCGAGATATCTCGTCATTGGCACTCAACGTGTTAAAAAGTAAAAAAAAAAAAAAAAAAAATCTGATTCAAGTAGTTGTACTTGAGTACTTGTACTTTGTTACTTTACACCTCTGTGTGTGTCATACGGTGTTGGCAGTACCTGGTGCAGGCAGCTCCAGCTTGGCCCTCCTGAGCTCGGTCATGGAGTTCTGTAGCTGCTCGATCACAAAGTCGTCCTCAAAGAAGAAGTCTTTGGACAGCGCCACCTGCAGGAACTCCACCAACTCCTCCATAGACAGCTTCAACAGGTGCTCTGTTACACGCATGCACGCACGCACGCGCACACACACACACACACACACACACACACACACACACACACACACACACACACACACACACACACACACACACACACAGGTTATTATTGTTAAAGAAAGAAAACTAACAAAAAAATGAAAAATGGTGTGGAAAAAAACATTTTCGTTCACTGAAATTAATAAAAATAAAAATTAGACTTTACAAAAAAGTGATAACTAACTGAAAGTGTTTTGTGCAAAACTAAGTAAAATAAATGAAAATGATAGACTAGAACATGTCTAATTTCCATCTTTGAACATTTATTTCAGACATACGCTTACAGTAGTATTTTGGGTGGATTCTGGTTACTGACACAAACACTGACTGACTCAGTTTTTATAGTTGTCTTTTGTGGATGGTTGTTCATCTGTCCTAAGAGAATATCTTTTTAATGGTGTTATGTACAATTATTTTTCTGACCTTTCTGAATCTTGCCTCGACAAATAAACAATTTTAAAAACAAATTCAAGCTAAACTGAAATTGAAAACAAAAAGTCCAAACGAAATAAAAATAAAAACTAATAAAAAATGCAAAACTATAATAAACGACACACGCATGCACGCACGCACGCACGCACGAACACACACACGCACACACATCAGATTTTCCCCTTTGGAGAACTGCAATGCAACCGGCAATGTTTGAGCGGCGTAAACGGTCTTACTCTTGTGCAGTTTGAGGACGGTGTAGGACATGGCGGTCAGCACTCTCTCGCCCTCTAAGATGTAGATGTCCCAGATCCTTAGGGTGAGGGTGAAGGGCGTCTGGACACAAGGAGACCCACAGATTATGAGTAAATACCATCTCCTTATCGTTTCCCTGTAGGGTTAGACCCATATATAAATAGCCTCTCCATGTCACCGATATATGCGGTTAAAAGTGTTATATCATCCACCAATGATGTGTAGGAGGTTTCTTCCTTAACACAGCTAGTCAATATGCTTTTATTATTATCGTTTTTTATTGCAGATGGCTGACGAGAGAAATCGTCCCAATGTGGTGTGGGAGGCTTGTACTCAACAGAGGCAGCAGTATGTAAAAATGGTCTCATTTGCTTGTTCACTAATGTTTTGATGCAAGTTAATTATTCATTTAAAGGCAATGATGAATTCCAGTGTTTCCCTGGCTACTGAATATGTTAGTGTGTTTTAATGCAGAGTTTCACTGCTCTATATTCGGACAGCAATCACTGAGAGTGTTTGGTCAGTAACATGGGTCTCCCATGGCTCTGCTTTGAGCTAAACAGTAGAGAAACTTTTCTGTTTATCCCATCCCACTTTATCCAATCAGGAGAGAGAACACAAAGAGGATTGAGTCAACACGGTTCCCATTATGGAGTAGTCAAATACTGATGCTTTGAGTTGGTGTTCTGGACCGGATCAACAACCCAAAGCATCGGTATTTGACTACTTGGGAATGAGAACCATGTTGACTCAATCCTTCCTCCAGAATCATATACAGCACCTTTAATATTGGTAAAAAAAAAGAAGCTTAGAAATATATATACGTATATATATTGAATCGACCATGAAAAATCCATATCAGTCTGACCCATCTTCATTGCATATTTCTAATTATTCATAATTTTGAAGTATTCATATTGCACACACATAACATATGTGTGTGACCCACATAACGTGTGCGCGTGCCGAAGTGCGCGCACGCGTGTGTGCGTGCAGAGAAGGTACTCACTCTGTCCAGGAAGCACTGGAAGAACCACTTCATGGTGTAAAGACTGGTGAACACTTCCTGGTTGTCCTGATGCAGCACAAACAAATAAAACAACAAACAAACAACACAGTGAAGCTATATTCAGTGCATTGAGTAGGTGTGGAGACACAGTGAAGATGTATTCAGTGCATTGAGTAGGTGTGGAGACACAGTGAAGATGTAGTCAGTGCATTGAGTAGGTGTGGAGACACAGTGAAGATGTAGTCAGTGCACTGAGTAGGTGTGGAGACACAGTGAAGATGTATTCAGTGCATTGAGTAGGTGTGGAGACACAGTGAAGATGTAGTCAGTGCATTGAGTAGGTGTGGAGACAGTGAAGATGTAGTCAGTGCATTGAGTAGGTGTGGAGACACAGTGAAGATGTAGTCAGTGCACTGAGTAGGTGTGGAGACAGTGAAGATGTAGTCAGTGCATTGAGTAGGTGTGGAGACACAGTGAAGATGTAGTCAGTGCATTGAGTAGGTGTGGAGACAGTGAAGATGTAGCCAGTGCATTGAGTAGGTGTGGAGACAGTGAAGCTATATTCAGTGCATTGAGTAGGTGTGGAGACACAGTGAAGATGTATTCAGTGCATTGAGTAGGTGTGGAGACACAGTGAAGATGTAGTCAGTGCATTGAGTAGGTGTGGAGACAGTGAAGATGTAGTCAGTGCATTGAGTAGGTGTGGAGACAGTGAAGCTATATTCAGTGCATTGAGTAGGTGTGGAGACACAGTGAAGCTGTAGTCAGTGCATTGAGTAGGTGTGGAGACACAGTGAAGATGTAGTCAGTGCACTGAGTAGGTGTGGAGACACAGTGAAGCTGTAGTCAGTGCATTGAGTAGGTGTGGAGACACAGTGAAGATGTAGTCAGTGCATTGAGTAGGTGTGGAGACACAGTGAAGATGTAGTCAGTGCACTGAGTAGGTGTGGAGACAGTGAAGATGTAGTCAGTGCACTGAGTAGGTGTAGAGACACAGTGAAGATGTAGTCAGTGCACTGAGTAGGTGTGGAGACACAGTGAAGATGTAGTCAGTGCACTGAGTAGGTGTGGAGACACAGTGAAGATGTAGTCAGTGCATTGAGTAGGTGTGGAGACACAGTGAAGATGTAGTCAGTGCATTGAGTAGGTGTGGAGACACAGTGAAGATGTAGTCAGTGCATTGAGTAGGTGTGGAGACACAGTGAAGATGTAGTCAGTGCATTGAGTAGGTGTGGAGACACAGTGAAGATGTAGTCAGTGCACTGAGTAGGTGTGGAGATAGTGAAGATGTAGTCAGTGCATTGAGTAGGTGTGGAGACACAGTGAAGCTGTAGTCAGTGCATTGAGTAGGTGTGGAGACACAGTGAAGATGTAGTCAGTGCATTGAGTAGGTGTGGAGACACAGTGAAGATGTAGTCAGTGCACTGAGTAGGTGTGGAGACACAGTGAAGCTGTAGTCAGTGCATTGAGTAGGTGTGGAGACACAGTGAAGATGTAGTCAGTGCATTGAGTAGGTGTGGAGACACAGTGAAGCTGTAGTCAGTGCATTGAGTAGGTGTGGAGACGTGGGCAGAAGCAGTGATTTGAGATGTGGACTTGGCAGCAGTGCCATGTGTGCCAGAGGCAGAGAATAAGAATGAGAGAAGTGTTGATGACCTTGGTGTGCTATTTCTCTCTCACTGTAGTCAGCTTGAATCTCTTCACATCGGTCTGTTGCCTTAAATCAGTAGTAGTTCTAAATTCACCTGCCATCTCTGTTAGGTATGTATAGGTTTTTGTTAATGAGTAATAATGTGACAAAATATTTTTTATATATATTTTGTTTCTCAAGTTTTTCTGCCATTTTCTCCCCAATTGTATTTGGCTAATTTCCCTGCTGTCCAGGTTGTTTCTCCACCCCCTCTGCCGATCTGGAGAGAGTTGTAGACTAGCAAATGCTTCCTCCGATACATGTGCGAGGAGTGCACTAGTGCAGCGACCACGACACATGCTGCACCGGCTTCCCACCTGCAGACATGGCCAATTGTTTCTGTAAGAACGTCTGACCCAGCCGGAAGTACCGCTGACGGGAATTGACCCAGGATCTCCATGGTGGTAGGCGAGTGCTTTTACCTCTACACTACGCAGACGCCCTTCTGATAACAAAATATCAACAAAAAATGTGTATACTATCATTGGGTTTTATTACATTTCTGACTCTTATTGCATTATGAGTTGCTATGGAAGTGCGGTGCGCCTCACCAGGTGCTGCTTCAGTTTAGGCATCATCTTCTTGAGGATGCGGTCGTGGTGCTCCTGGAAGCGCATCAGCTTGGGAAAGCCGGGGACAAAAAAGCCTGATGGAGAGGACAGGAAAGATGAGGAGGTGAGAGGGAGAGATGACAGCTCCACGGCTACCTGGGGGGCGAGCGTGAAAGTTTGAATCTGTGACCACTGCCCACTGTCTAGAGATCATGAGTGTCAAACATACAGTCCGGGGGGGCAGAACCGGCTCAAAAAAAGGGCCCAATCCGGCCCACAGCATGACTTTACAAAATGTAAAAATTGCACTGAGACGTCCTTCAATCCAATGTGATGCACTTGTGAAGGCTAAGAGGTACCCAGTTTCAGGAGCAAGTCCATTCATTCCGTTCTGTATTCATCACTAAATAGTAAACTAGTTTCATTACCCTTGAATATAGAGAATTGCATAGTTGCCGTCAATTGTCATGCACAGTTACAGACAGCACATCTGATAATTTATTTGATGGTAGCTGAGATAACCCTACATGAAAACATGTTCTAAAATGTAGCGAGGGCGAGGTCGTGCAGCGGCCGAGCTGCGTCTGTGAGTCTGCGGAGCGGGCGATTTCCAGAACTGCACCCATGGCGCATTATCTCCAGAGTCTCCTCCCTAGGAATCCAGCGTGCGCAGACTTCTAGTTAATATAAAATACAAGCACTCAAATCAAATATAAAGAGGTGTGTCATATTTGTCCAGTGCAGTAATAATTACATACGCACACACACACAACAAAATTCAATGACTTTTCCAAAACTTTCAATGATTTTACTGATTCAATTACTTTTCCAGGCCTGGAAAAGAAGATTTTGAAACTCCATGACTTTCCCAGGTTTTCCATGACTGTGGGAACACACATTAAAATGATCTCTCTTTGATTTGCTCCTACAGTGAGTGTTGAGCGTGTGTTACCATGCATGGCGTGCTTCTGCCCGGACAGTAGTTTGACCAGGGCCCAGAAGGCGTCCTCCTCGTTCATGTAGATGAGCAGTAGTGCCGTGATCTGACTCATTCCCTGGCAGTAGCCCACCTCCTGCAAAACACATGGCACAATACAGATGAGTGGGTTGGGGCATGGTGGTCAAATGGTCAGAAGGTCAGAGACCTGCCGGGACACAGAACTTCTGTTGTTCTCACTCTAATTCTTCTATTATTTGTCTGCAACTTTTATGTTTGTCTTGATGCTGCTTTCTTGGCCAGGTCTCCCTTGAAAATATGTTTGAATCTTGCTTGCATGGATCTAGTATTTATTACTGTGTGTGGAACATGATGTAAGTTCACATTTCTCAAATGGGGGTACGTGAAGGTACTACAGGGGGTACTTGAGGGAAAAGGGAAAATGGAAAATTATAAAAAACAACGCCAGGTCGAAACCTGGCATAGCCCCGGTGCATGGTATCGTCACGCATTTTTTCCAAAGGTGGGTTGTATCATTTTAGATAGTTATTGTCATGCTAATGCCTGTGCAAGTGGTCATTTTTCTGATCAGTTTGTTTTTAAGTACTTATTTGACATATAAAAAGGGATGATTGACAGCTGTGGCAGCCAGTCTCAAGCCGTCATCTACAGGCTACAGGCTCTTCACCTTATAGATCTGTTTTAGATCTGTTTGGGACTAAAGCACCTGGGGGTTTTCATCTTTTAAAGTAAAGATGTTTAAAAAACTATTGCTTGTTACATTTTCAGTGCTGTACCTTTTCTCTGTAAGAATTGTATTGAGCTTGAAATTAACGATATCTACATTATATAATATGAGCTATGAACGTGAACACAACACCATTTATATTATTGCATGTTTTTGTAGATTGTGTACATTGTGTAGATTACAATTATTATGCTTATTATTATTATTACTATGCTAAGGAAGGTAGGTGAAATCGCTGTCCGTTCTCAAGAGCTATTCAGTTGGTTCATGAAATCGCTGGGCTGCGTGCCCTCCAGTGTTGCTCCTGGCCAATCCCGGCGCCACAGGGCGTGGTTATTGCTTATCCTATGTGGGGTACGCGCGTAGAGAAGACACTGCTTGGTAAAACAAAAGGAAGACACTGCTTGATCTGTCTACCAGACTGTATATCGATGGACCGCAATAAAAAGGACATTGTTTTGAGAAAGCTGCGCGAAGTTGGTTGGGGACTTAAGTAAGTTCAGAAAATAATGTGTTTTATTAGTTACTCCAGCTACGTTATCGTTTATTTTAATACACAATGGTTTTAATGGAAGCAGACTAGCATTAACCGCTTGTCTGTTTTGCCGGTTTTTGTCGGCTTCATATTACTCTAACCTAACAACCGATAACGATAGCTGGAATAACACAATAATAGACACATATTTTCAGAACTTACCAGGTTTTCCAACTACCTGCATATGCCAGGAAATGTGTTTTATAATGTCAACTCCCGGGTCTAACCATAACATGGGGCCTACACAAGTGTACACAACAACCAGCCAATAGCTAATCGCTAACGCGTTAGCGTTAGCTTACAGACACTGGAGGTTTTATTTTTGGTATTAAAGCAATAAACGTTTTTATATAGATATCTCAGGGAAGTGCTTTGACTGTGGGGGATGTTCGTTCAATCTTCACAAGCTCCTCTCTTAGCTGTTGTAAGGATATACAGAGAAGAGACCAGGCAGGCTGGCTAACATTGTGTAAAACAGAAGGAACACACTGCTTTATCTGTCTACCAGACTGTATATCGATGGACCGCGTTAGCTAGCTAATTAGCCATGTTAGCTGCCTCAGTAGGTAACGTTAGCCTATAGAGAGTACTTATCTGACGTTTATGTTAGCTACTCCTCAAACCTGCGGGTGGAAATGGTTTATGCGATGCGATGTATGTTGAAGCAAGACAACGTTTTAATGTACCTTGAATTTGACAAATTACGACGGGTCGTGCTCACGCAGATCTAAGCCCTGGCCATCCTAGGCTCAACGCGAGACTCATCAGTCATTCGGATGAGTCTTGCGTTGAGGCTATGGCCATCTGTATTTTTACAAACGCCGAAATATTCCCATACAGCCGACGTTTTTAGATGGGGGAAAGTTCAGGGGGGTCCTTGCGTTCTCCTGCTTTATCACACACATGATAGTAAACACACAGGGACAGCTCCTCACAGCTCCTCTCTACTGTGCGTCTGGCATGCAGCAAGGGGGAGGGGCCGCGTAAGCTGCATTCTGCAAAGCGACCTGGGCACGTTGTTTTGGGGAAACAGCTGATACCGTGAGGAAGGTATGACGGCAAATCTTAGTGGGGCAGCGGCGCCCTCTAGTGGCCGGCCGCCATTTAGTCGCCTAAAAAGGTGCATAATTAGTCTTGGCGACATGCGGGAACATAAGGCCCCTGGTGCATTACCAGCACCGGGGCCAATAAATAATGGAAATTAAATTCACTGAAACCACTGGTGCCCTGGAAACAATTGTACATGGTCAAGATTTAAATTCAGTTTGTCACTTCCGGGTTGAGCAGAGCAAAACCTGGAGTTTGCACCTAAAGTGCATCCACAGCTTTCCTCTATAGATTCTGCTCCCGCCTTCAGAGACATGCAAACACTCAGACGGATCAGGAAGCCTATCAGGGCCGTGCACAGATAGAGCCCAGGTGGTGCCCAAGCACCTGCTCTTTTGCCCTCTGAAGGATAAGGCCCTTTTTGCAAGACACGTCCGTGGCCAACATGACTGTGTTTCAGAGGCTCTAGTCTAGCAGATCCATTTTAAAAGCTAGAGATACTGATATCCTCCGAAACTAGAAAGCCTAATGCATCGACTGGTACCAGCCATGTCATGCTAGCTTGTCGGGAATGGGGCTAAATCATCCTCCAAATTTAGGCAAAATTTAGGCGAGGGAAAAACTGGCATGGTCATTTTCAAAGGGGCCCCTTGATCTCTTACTTCAAGATATCTGAATGAGAATGGCTTCTATGGGTACCCATGAGTCTCCCCTTTACAGACATGCCCACTCTATACTAATCCCATGCAGTTTTGGCAAAAGATTGCAGGTTTTTTCTGCATGCAGTAACCTATAAATTAATTATTTTTGCCTTCTATTTGAATATTTCTGCATACTGGGGTCTCTAAAAAGTCTTGGAATTACATAATTTGGGTATGACTGGAAAGCTGAGACTCTCGTGGATTCAGTGAGCCCAATTGTCTTCATGTGTGATGATGTTAGTCCCCATAGTAGCCATTTCATTGTAGTAAGACAATTTTTATTTTAACTTGACCTCACTGTATAAAATGATATATTTTTTTAGTTACTACATTGTCTCTTACAAGTTCCTGTAGTATGTGCCTGTAGTATGTGTTGAGCCTGTACCTACTTTAGCAATAAGTTCATGCAAATCTGTGGTCTTTATTGCTATAGGTTTTTTTGTTTTTTTTTTACATGTAAATTGGAAGGAGGTGGGCACTTAAGTGTGGTCACCCAGGGACACCACACTGTATTTTTTTTTAAATAATTATAAGAGTGGTGCACCCCAAAATGTCTGTACACGTCACTGAAGCCTTTGCACTCTCCTGTGGATCAGTGGGAATGTGAACCACTCACCGTATTGTACATGGAGTAGGCTGTGAGGACATGGAAGAGCGCCTGCTGCCTGAGAACACAAACACAAACCGCACTCAGCCACAAAACTCCACACACAATTCTTATTTTACAGCCGGTGTCTTCATTCATCGTTTTTTGTGTGTGCCCTGCATAGTAATAACTTGAACATTTTAAACGTACAGTAAAATTACCCATGTGTGTCACTCTTACCCACGTACGTCAAGCCACCAAATAAATAATTTGAATGTCATTTATAATATCCTCTCCTCACTGCCGCACCGTGAAAGCTGAGCCGAGCGGTTGAGTCGTGCCGCTGCGAGGGCCGACTATGCCGCTTCAATCATTTCACACCGGCTAGTGTGAAGAAGGATATTAGACTGGCAATACAAGAGGTTTGAGTTTCTGAGTGTGTGTGCGGACTTTGCGCGCGTGATACTCTTTGGCTTAAAATCCACTAGGCTTGTGTGAGAAAGTTGTGGTGGAGGTGGAGCAGAAGTCAAAACACAGAGGACAGGGGGGCATGAGGTCTCTCTCACTGTCCTCTTTGGGGGAAATATTGGCAGTCTGTAGGGCTTCAGATAATAGATATTATTATTCATTAAACCGGCAGTGAGAGCGAGACTGGAGAGTGTTCCGTTATTCATAAGTGTGAATTACCAGGTCAGTTTCACAAAAGCACAAAATACCACCTGTTCTCAGGCAGGAATCATAGAGCAAAATACCACCTGCTCTCAGGCAGGAATCATAGAGCAAAATACCACCTGCTCTCAGGCAGGAATCATAGAGCAAAATACCACCTGCTCTCAGGCAGGAATCAGAGCAAAATACCACCTGTTCTCAGGCAGGAATCATAGAGCAAAATACCACCTGCTCTCAGGCAGGAATCATACAGCAAAATACCACCTGCTCTCAGGCAGGAATCAGAGCAAAATACCACCTGCTCTCAGGCAGGAATCATAGAGCAAAATACCACCTGCTCTCAGGCAGGAATCATAGAGCAAAATACCACCTGCTCTCAGGCAGGAATCATACAGCAAAATACCACCTGTTCTCAGGCAGGAATCATACAGCAAAATACCACCTGTTCTCAGGCAGGAATCATAGAGCAAAATACCACCTGTTCTCAGGCAGGAATCATAGAGCAAAATACCACCTGCTCTCAGGCAGGAATCATAGAGCAAAATACCACCTGCTCTCAGGCAGGAATCATACAGCAAAATACCACCTGTTCTCAGGCAGGAATCATAGAGCAAAATACCACCTGCTCTCAGGCAGGAATCATAGAGCAAAATACCACCTGCTCTCAGGCAGGAATCATAGAGCAAAATACCACCTGCTCTCAGGCAGGAATCATACAGCAAAATACCACCTGTTCTCAGGCAGGAATCATAGAGCAAAATACCACCTGTTCTCAGGCAGGAATCATAGAGCAAAATACCACCTGCTCTCAGGCAGGAATCATAGAGCAAAATACCACCTGTTCTCAGGCAGGAATCATAGAGCAAAATACCACCTGCTCTCAGGCAGGAATCATAGAGCAAAATACCACCTGCTCTCAGGCAGGAATCATAGAGCAAAATACCACCTGTTCTCAGGCAGGAATCATAGAGCAAAATACCACCTGCTCTCAGGCAGGAATCATAGAGCAAAATACCACCTGCTCTCAGGCAGGAATCATAGAGCAAAATACCACCTGTTCTCAGGCAGGAATCATACAGCAAAATACCACCTGCTCTCAGGCAGGAATCATAGAGCAGGATTTATCTGATGTTTGTATTTCTCTGACTGTGTGGCAGAGAAATCCTCAGAATCAGAATCAGAATCACTTTTATTGCCACAGTATGCAAGATTACATACGAGGAATTTGTTTTAGTGTCATTATGCAGCGTAGCAGTCATGCCAATATTCAGATAAAGAAATAGGAAAAACAACAATGTCAGCTGAGTTCGGGTGGGTTCAGGAGGAGGTAGTGGGGTTTGTTGGTAGGGCCCTTGGTGGAAGGGGCTTACGGGCCTTGTTTGTGTGGATGACGGCAGTTGGGAAGAAGCTGTTCTTGTGGCGAGAGGTTCTGGTCTTGACAGACCTCAGTCTCTTGCAGAGGGGGAGTGTTTTGAAGAGCTCGTTGCCAGGGTGGGAGGGGTCAGCCATGATCTTACGAGCTCGCTTCTGTGTTCTAGCTGCATGCAGGTCCTGAAGGGATGGCAGGTTGCATCCGATCACCTTCTCAGCACAGCGGATGATGCGCTGCAGTCTGTTAATGTCCTTGAGAGTGGCAGCAGCATACCAGATGGTGATGGAGGAGGTGGGGATGGACTCAACAATGGATGTGTGGAAGTGCACTATCATTGCCTTTGGCACTTTGAATTTCTTCAGCTGCTGCACCAAGTGCATCCTGGTCTATGGTTTGTTGAATGATGGCTATTGAATAAGTAATGCTTAATTAACATGCTGCCTTTCATTGGCTGTCATATGTATTTCTCGGGGTATGTCAGCACATGCACGAGCTAGCTACGGCAATAGCGCTTGGACAAACACGGGTGGGGGAGAGAGAAAAAAGCAAAGAGCGGACCACGGGAGAGTTCAGCGTACAACAAAGAGAAAATCAAACACACCAAAGAAAACATGCTTAAAAAAAGAAGAAAAATCTGCAATGAAATCTGTTTGGATGTACTCAAGTTTGTCCTCAAGTGGGTTGCCGTGGTTAGCTTCTCCAAGATGGTGGACCGCTCACGGGGCATGTGCAGAAGCGATTCTCTAGCTGAAAGCGATTCAGTACTGACAGGGTACTCACTTGACATCATAGCGATGCATGAACATAATGTGGTCCCGGTAGGTGCGGTTCACATCCAGGTCAATTTGACGGATGTCGGGGGAAAGCCCTCTCGCTCTCACCTTCAGCTTCTGGAGACACACACAAAGAAGAACAGAACACCAGGTGAGATTCAAAGAGGAGTGAGAGAGGAGACTGCACATTTATGTTGCTCCCAGTAAGCTCGAAAGTCGTAAATACAACTAGTGCATTCAAATGCTTTTGGTTTCAAATAACCAAATAATTGAGTAAATACCAAAATGTTTGTCAACTAAAGGTTAAAGTTCTCATATTATGCTCTTTTTAGCTCTTTTTTTTATCAATGGTCTTTAAAATAAGGTTATGAATTTTGTTGCAAGAAAAAAGGAGAAGAAAAATAAAATCCAGGCTCTATGGGGCCTCTCTATCATCTGTTTCTCCCCTCAATAACTATGCGCTGTTCTGAGTGGGCAGAGATATGCCATGATAATGAGGCGCTGCTCTGATTGGCCGCCTGATCACGTGGGTGAGGGGGGAGGGTGCATTGCATTATAACCTTTATTTAATCAGGTAAGTCATGAGTTGCATTTGCACGCTCCCTCAAAACTTGAGACATCTGTGTCACTGTGTTGTGATAAAACCTTTATTGTGACCAGCCCAAGGCACACCTGTGCAATAATCATGCCGTTTAATCAGCATCTTGATGTGTCACACCTGTCAGGTGGCTGGAATATCTTGGTAAAGAAGAAGTGCTGACTAACACGGATTCAAACACATTGTGTGAACATTTGAGAGACGTAAGCCTTTCGTGTGCATAGAAAAAGTCTTAGATCTTTTATTTCAACTTGCGAAAAATGTGAGAAAAATGCATATGTATGTATGGAAAAGGAAACGCTTGTTTTTCATAATATGGGACCTTTGGAGTGTAAATCTAAACAACACATATTTACATGAAATGCCAAGCAATAACACATTCAATCTGGGAACCCAGAGTCTATTTTGGCACGTAAATAGACTCTGCTAATCTTGTGCTAATCTTCCGCCGGGGACTTCCGCCTCCACGCAGTGCCACTCTGTTGTTGTACCAGGGAATATAAGAGTTCCGGTCCCGAACGCTAGTGAATATATATATATATAATGTATATATATATATATATATATAGTGAACGCTAGTGAATATATATATATATATATAGTGAACGCTAGTGAATATATATATATAATATATATATATATATATAGTGAACGCTAGTGAATATATATATATAATATATATATATATATAGTGAACGCTAGTGAATATATATATATATATAATATATATATATAGTGAACGCTAGTGAATATATATATATACAGTATATAATATATATATAGTGAACGCTAGTGAATATATATATATATAATATATATATATAGTGAACGCTAGTGAATATATACGAATTTTGACATCTAGAATTCAAAATAAAAGCAACACAATGTATGTTTTTAAAAGGCACCGTGGCACAGAAGTGGAAGTCCCCATTTCATTGATGTAGCCATCATGGAACGCTGGGCGGCCGATATGCACCATGCTAAACTAGATAATATTATTTGCTGGAATCATACCATTAATGTCCTTAAATCTTTGTTATAAATAAATGTATTTTGTTCTTCCACGGGGTCCTTGGGGTGGGGGGGGGGGATCTGGGGTGGTGGGTGGGTAGTTAGAAGGATTGTGCAAAATTGGGCGGGGAGGAGGGGCATTATAGGGATTTAAAACACGCTATTTAACAAATTTGTATTTTTTTTTGGTTAAATTTCCCTTGCCCTTCCCTTTTCTCATTTATTCTTGCTTATCAATGTTTATTTGGTCATTTGTATTGATCCAGGGGAGAATAATAACCCAGTGTTTGGTGTTCTTATCTCGTTTTTCCCAATTCGAGAAGACATGTTTAAACTCCTCTTTTTGGTTTGATGTTGATATAACCACATTCTTTCCTTTCCTTCCTTGTTTTGTTTTTATTTAATGAAAATACCAATAAAAAATTGATCAAAAAAAAAAAAAAAAAAGTGGAAGTCCCGAGCGGAAGATATCCACTCTGTACAGGAAGCCTAAATTGCACGGCTGTCCCAGAGTCTATTTAGGTGCCGAAATAGACTCTGGGTTCCCAGATTGTAACACATTAGTAAGAAAATCCATATTGAAACACAGACCCTAAACACCTCTAAAAATCCCAACTTTTCCAGTTTGTATATGCAACTGGATTTGCTCGTTTATGTGGAGACATGCAACTCATAATTAAAAGATTTCCAACTGCAACTGCAGGTAGGCATGCAATAATCTGGCCATCAAACCTTCTAATAAGGTCCAAACTCTAGCTCTTAAACACCTCCTGGCCATAATAATGATGCAGCTTGGTGAAAATCATATAAACCCAAGGGGGGGGGGGGGGGGGGGGATACTCACTTGCTTATGAATATTTATGAGGCTTGTTCTGTAATGAAGGATGCACTGCAGCAGCATATGTACCATACAGGGAGTGTAAACTACAGGCAGGGAAGGTGTGTGTGTTTAGTGGTGAGTGTGTCTCCATACCTCGTAGAAGTCTTTCTTCTCCTCCTTTATTTTGGGAACGTCGAGGAGCAGACTCCACACCTCTCCTCGGAGCTGTAGGGGAATTCCCTTATAGATCCTCCTCACCAGCTGGAAGGAAGAGACACGGGGTAAGGCATTGTTAGACGCACCTTCAAAGAGGAATTCACCTCGGCCACACCCTCCAAGGTCCCGCTGTGACTGCCGCTACATGCAAACAGTCTGCAAAACCTACAATGAAATGTAATGTATCCTGTTTTCCCCCCCGACCAGTGATTAGAAGAAGCCTTAAGGAGCTGCCAGTGCCATCATTAGCAGAGATGGTCCATTATAGAGATGTGTCACCGCAGGCTCCGCCAATTGTAAGAAATGGTACTAGCAAGTCTCCTAAATGGTCACATGGTCACCTCTCCCCTGAAGTGTTGTGAGAGGACTGTGCCTGGTGACGCGGGGTTAATGCTGACCTAGCAAGCTAACTTGAACTAGAGATTGTGAGTTCCCAAACTCCACACAAAGCACACATACAGTATAAACACAAAGCTGCCCCTTGTTAGCCCAATATCATTAAAAATATTTTTTCCAACCACAGATTTAGCTACTTATATCAACGAACTTCACATGTAGCTTTAACTAATCGCTCCGTGCTAACGTGAGCTCCTGTTGCCAAATCTCGCGAGAGTGTGTTGCAGGTCTTGAACAAATTAAATTTTCTCCTGATCTGTCTGTCTGGAAAATGGCATTTTAGTGTCAGAATGTTCAGAAGATATGTGGCTTCGGAAAATTGGCAGAATATTTATTTTGATGACTATGGGGGGGGAAAATCTGTCATAATCTGAGATCACATTCACTCCTCCCATTGACTCCAATAGACTCAGACCTGCCGAAAGTCTCCTAAGTGGGCGTGGCTGTCGTAACCCATGGGCAAAACCCACGTTGACAGGAAATGACTTGAAGTTGGTGTGTCTTGCTTTGATATCCCATCATCTTTGACATTAGTCTGGGTGGGAGGCTTTTCCACAATACAATTCTGAGGCAAACAGCAATGGAAACGGTCAAATTTAAAAAATATTGCATATCAACACAAAAGATCAGCTATTGGTGAATTCACAATATCGGTATCAGCCTTCTGAACCCGTATCAGTTGAAGCCTATTCTGAAATAGCTTAATGTCACAGATGCCCCAAAGACACAATGCAACGGAAACAATTCCCAATAGTGTTGTTGATTTAGAATAAAAAAAAATCCCCCCATCATTTTGTCTTTGTCTTAGTTCTAATTAATATGTTCTTCACAAGTTGGAGAATCAAGTTGCATTATGTTTAACAGCAGACAGAATAAAACATATCCTATTTGGTATGTTCATATTTATACTTACTGTGCCCCATTATTAGAGCTGCAACAATCGATTAATCGATTGGCAGATTAATAGCCAACTATTTTGTAATAACCGATTACTGTAACTCAAAGTATTGATTTTTTTTTAATCTCGTTCGAGCTTCTTACAGTATGTGAGTATTTTCTGGGTTCTTTAGTTTTCTATGACAGTAAACTGTCTTTGGGTTGTGGACTGTTGGTCAGGACAAAAGAAGACATTTGAGGATGTCATCTTGGGGAAAAAGCGACATGTTTCACCATTTTGTGACTAATTGAATCATCGAGAAAATAATCCATAATGAAAATAATCGTTAGTTGCAGCCCTACCCATTATTAATATTTTGCTGCAGCAATGACCCCATTTTCCCACAGGGAACATTAAACGGCTCATCTCATATCATCCTACACACTATGCACTGTAAGGTGATAACAGCGGGGGATAGTTAAACACATTACAATAAGAGCCAGTCTTACATCTAATTGGGTGAATTTCTAGTGAATTAGATTATAGGCAAATTAAAGTGCCCCTCATTTAGCTGGGGAGCCTCTGAAACCCCCTCAAGGAGCACCAGGGGGCCCCGGACCCCGCTTTGAGGTCCAGTGCTATAGTCTGCCAGAAAGGTTTATATTATTAAAGCATAACAGCTTTAGTACTGTTATACAACATGAAAGAGTTCCAAATCAATGCAAGTAAGAGACAAGTAAGAATGAAAGAATAGACTCTAAAACACAAGACAATGTGCTTCCACACTGTGAGCAACACTCAGTGGAAGTCCATTCATCTGAAATAGAGCTGAGCTTTTCATGGTTATCAACCATCAATAGCCAATCAGATTGCCGCACTTTTTTTTTAATCAATCTGATCAATCAGCCCTCTCTTGGGCTTCGCTCATTGGATAAATCCCTCACGTGAGTGTGCCAACTGAAGACTTTTCTCTTTAGCGCCATATGCCATATGGTCACGCCCCCTGCTTAAACGGTGTGCGTTCGTGAACGTGCTCGGTGCGCTCCTTGTTTAAACGGTGTGCGTTTGTGAACGTGCTCAGTGCGCTCCCCGTTTAAACAGTGTGTGTTTCGTGAATCGTGAACGTGCTTGGTGCGCCCCCCGTTTAAACAGTGAGTGTTCGTGAACGTGCTCGGTGCGCCCCCCGTTTAAACGGTGTGCGTTCGTGAACGTGCTCGGTGAGCTCCCCGTTTAAACAGTGTGCGTTTGTGAACGTGCTTGGTGCGCCCCCCGTTTAAACAGTGTGTGTTCGTGAACGTGCTCGGTGCACCCCCCGTTTAAACAGTGTGTGTTCGTGAACGTGCTCGGTGCGCTCCCCGTTTAAACAGTGTGCGTTTGTGAACGTGCTCGGTGCGCCCCCGTTTAATCGGTGTGCGTTTGTGAACGTGCTCGGTGCGCCCCCCGTTTAAACAGTGTGCGTTTGTGAACGTGCTCGGTGCGCCCCCCGTGTAAACGGCGTGTGTTCGTGAATGTGCTCGGTGCGCCCCCGTTTAAATGGTGTGCGTTAGTGAACGTGCTCGGTGCGCCCCCCATTTAAACGGTGTGCGTTAGTGAACGTGCTCGATGCGCCCCCCGTTTAAACGGTGTGCGTTAGTGAACGTGCTCGGTGCGCCCCCGTTTAAACGGTGTGCGTTGGTGAACGTACTCGGTGCGCCCCCCGTTTAAACGGTGTGCGTTTGTGAACGTGCTTGGTGCGCCCCCCGTTTAAACGGTGTGCGTTCGTGAACGTGCTCGGTGCGCTCCCCGTTTAAACGGTGTGCGTTTGTGAACGTGCTTGGTGCGCCCCCCGTTTAAACAGTGTGTGTTCGTGAACGTGCTCGGTGCGCCCCCCGTTTAACGGTGTGCGTTAGTGAATGTGCTCGGTGCGCCCCCCGTTTAAACGGTGTGCGGTAGTGAACGTGCTCGGTGCGCCCCCCGTTTAAACGGTGTGCGTTGGTGAACATGCTCGGTGCGCTCCCCGTTTAAACGGTATGCGTTGGTGAACGTGCTCGGTGCACTCCCCGTTTAAACGGTGTGCGTTCGTGAACGTGCTCGGTGCGCTCCCCATTTAAACGGTGTGCGTTCGTGAACGTGCTCGGTGCGCTCCCCATTTAAACGGTGTGCGTTAGTGAACGTGCTCGGTGCGCTCCCCATTTAAACGGTGTGCGTTAGTGAACGTGCTCGGTGCGCTCCCCATTTAAACGGTGTGCGTTAGTGAACGTGCTCGGTGCGCTCCCCATTTAAACGGTGTGCGTTCGTGAACGTGCTCGGTGCGCTCCCCATTTAAACGGTGTGCGTTAGTGAACGTGCTCGGTGCGCTCCCCGGGCAAAGGGCTTTAGAAGGTGAGCCATGACCATCTGGCTGGACCTGCTCCAAGAGAGACTGTGGGTAAAGAGAGAGAGAGAGATTGCTATGCATGCAGAACAGTCTAAAGTAATTCAATGTCCACAAAGAGATGGAGAAATGTGTTGGACTCCGGGTGAGAGAGATTAAGTCTTAAAAGCCAAACTGCTTGGAACAGCAAAGCTAATCGGAGCAGTGAATTCTCCTTCTACAGCTATTAAAAACCAACCGGCTGGAACGCTTATAAAGCAGATATGGGAAAAGTGTGTGTGTGTGTGTGTGTGTGTGTGTGTGTGTTTGCAATAGGTAGCTGAAAGGAGATACGAATTAGGAACAAAGTCCTCCCATTCCTTGTTTTTACAAAATGGGGAGTGTATTACATGACTGTCTGGATACACACAGGTGATCACATTTAATCTAGAATCTGCAAATGTCTTATTGCTTCTGAATTATTTATCAGAGAGAGAGAGAGAGAGAGAGAGAGAGAGAGAGAGAGAGAGAGAGAGAGAGAGAGAGAGAGAGAGAGAGAGAGAGACGCGTCCGGGTAGTGCAGCGGTAGCTTCTCTGCCTACCAGCACATGGGTTGCAGTTTCAAGCCTCTGTGTTACAGTACCTCCGGCTTGGTCAGGCATCCATACACACCATTGAAGGGTATGTGTCCTGGTTGCATGTGACTGTGTACTTTTTACAACCCAGAATTGTAATTGCATTGCTTTCATAGCATTAAATCGCTGCATGGGTGACACTGCAGCTCCCAATATACTACTACTAGAGATGATTACTTTTAAAAGCCGAGAAAAAACAATGTTAATACTGTATCTGTTTTACTACTTAAATAATGTCAGATTATATGCATAAAGTGATATATATATCCATGTAATTAATGTGTCATATTATGCATAAAGTGTCCGCTCTGCTGCATAACGGGCGATCTTCTTTAATGAATCTTTCCAAAGTATTTTCCAAGCTTGCCGGCTTCGGTGCGAGCGAGAGGAAGTGACGTGGCGTATGCGGGCGTGGTTTCACCTAAACTGGGTTGTAAAAAGTATACATGCGTCCTGGTTGGTCGGGGCGGGTGTTCGGGGGAAGGGGGGGGCTACTGGGGGGAATAGTGTGATCCTCCCACGTGCTACGCCCTGCTGGTGAAACTCCTCGCTGTCATGTGAAAAGACGTGGCTGGTGACTGCACATGTATCGGAGGGAGGGGGAATCAAAAATGGATAAAAAAAGAGAAAGAGTAGGCAGACAGAGTGATGTACAGTATAGAGATGGAGAGGAGCACAGTCATAATGAAGAGGCATGAATCGATTACTGCTAATAGTGTGGCAGAAACTTGTGATTCAGTTTCCTACCTTAAAGTTATAATCCAAGATTTCAGTTTTGTTCTCTTGGGTGACACCAATGGCGATGAGTGGTAATTGCAGGTAAGATCCAAACAGTGTTGCATAATGCGACATTAGTCAGTTTGTTCGGCCATAGTAAGCACCCGTAATGCTAGCAGAGACCAGAAAAAGTAGCTTGTTATCCTTCTTCACACAAGAGTTGTCAGGAACCTACAGTAACCTGCACTTGCGTAGCGCCAGAACACGCTTGATCTGGGGGCAGAACACGCCGGGATTGGCCAACGCCAACTCCTATGGCCCGCCTCTCAAACCCCCTTTCATCTCAGGCAATATCTGTTTTCAGTCTGATAGGTCACGGACGCTCTCTGAGACTAGGGATGGGGCCGATCCGATCCAATATCGGTATCGGGTGCCGATATGGCACTAATTCACGGATCGGATCTGAATTGTTTTTTTTGTTTTTTGTTTTTTTTTTGCAATTCCAGCGCACAGCTGGCCGTAATTTGTATAATAATGTATAATAGTATCCTTCTTTGCCTTGTATATTTTCTTAATTTTGTCTGCTTTTTGCAAAGTATATTAAAAAAACAAACTTTAATTAGTCAAATCTTTGCCTATACTGTATATTCAAGAAAAATATCGGTATCGGCATAATATCGGTATCGGCAGATATCCAAATTCAGGTATCGGAATTGGATCGGAAGTGAAAAAAGTGGATCGGTGCATCCCTATCTGAGACCCGGTCGATGTGGTCTTTAACAGACATTTATGTACATCAAATTCTTTGAGATTATCACTTTAACATCCCTGTTAGGAGTCAGTGTGTCATCTTATATTATAATGTCTCCATTACACTTCATCAAACTCCTAGTATAGCATCACACTTGGGATTCGTAGTTTCTAGTGCAACAGCCTTGTAATGAGGTTCTGATGAGCTAGTCAATGAGAACATCTGCTAGACTAATCATCCTTTCGCGTGTGTGTGTGTGTGTGTGTGTGTGTGTGTGTGTGTGTGTGTGTGTTTTCACTTGAATGCATGTGTACACAGTCACAGGCTTGTTTTCCAGGGTTCCCACACCTTCTTAAACATCAAATTCAAGGACTTTCCAGGCCCTATTCCCTCAAATTCAAGGACCCAACATGACATAGTTTGAGACATGGATCAATCTTAATTAATTACAACACTGATCATTTTTATAATGAGAACTAGCAGGCTTGACAGAAGCTCACAGACAACAATTAAAAATAGAGAGGATGTGAAGTGTGAATATTTATCAAATGTGCTGTTAAATCTAGTTACTAATATTAAGTAGGAAAAAAAAATCTAAAGAACTGCAATTTCTATTCTTCCAAACAATATACAGTATAAATGCAAGCCCATTCAATGACCCATGCCTATTTACAGTATGTCTCATTCATTTTTTATATAACTCGCCCGTTTGGAGTAAAATAGATGATAGAAAAGGGGGTGATTGACAGATCGCCTGTCCAGTGAACGTGCAGCTTGCCGATCACAGACCAATAGCAGGCGGAGCTGCGGTTCTGGGAAACCCCCCATCTCACGTGAGGTGCGGAAGGACTGAACCCATTCCCTCCCACTCTGCTGACAAAAAATCAAGATGGCGACGGCCAACAAATCAACTCCAAACGGGAGACCAAGATCAATGGGATAGCTCTGTCCATATTATTTAGGTCAGTGATGGAAACCCTGGTTTTCAATCCACTGGTTCTCTTTGGGGTTTGTGCGTATAAAGAGCCAAAGTCACGGACCTTCCGGTAGAGCCCTATTGGAAACCAGCGTGGGAAACAATGTGAGTGGTGAACGGCGAGAGACAATTATTTTTGGATTGAATTGTGCCATGAAGCACACGTGAGGTTTGTCAATTTAAAAGATAACTTTGCAAGTCAAGAAAGTCTCAGTTTGTCATAAAACTGTTGCACGAGAAGTTATAAATTCAAAAGACTACACACAACCGTAAGTGACGTCATAACTTTCTCTCCCGCCAGGCCATGTTGGTGTTGGCGTGACCGTGTGAAGCATATTGTGCATCACGAGAGATGTAGTTGATTGAGCGGTTTCATACAAAACTAAACTTTAACTAAACGTTAGATTTTAGTTTTACGACATGCGGCTTTCTTGACATGCAAAGTTATCTTTTAAATTGAGGAAAAATCACATGTGTACTTCATGCCACAATTCAAACGGGATCCAAAAATGATTGTCTCTCGCCGTTCACTACCACTCATATTTTTTCTGATGCTGGTTCGTATGCTGAAGCAGGAAGTGGGCATGACTTTGACTCTCTAGTCTACTGTATATGATACCTCAGAGTGATAGCTCCTGCGTGCTTTGGTGTGTGTGTGCAAGTGTGTGTGTGTGTGTGTGTGTGTGTTGGGAGGGCGCATCTGTGCTGATGTGAAACTGTGTGTGTGTGTGTGTGTGTGTGTTGGGGGGGGTATCTGTGCTGATGTGAAAGAGTGTGTGTGTGTGTGTGTGTGTGTGTGTGTGTGTGTGTGTGTGTGTGTGTGTGTGTGTGTGTGTGTGTGTGTGTGTGTGTGTGTGTGTGTGTGTGTGTGTGATTGATTGATTTATTTTCTTTATTTAAGTGTCATGCTTCGAATGAAGCCCAGCCCACATGGGCTTACAGGACACTTTGACTGTTCATCATTTAAACAATGATCAAAACATAAAACCAACAGAAACACCCAAAATACATACGGTAAAGTTGTACAGCATGAAAACCACCACCTGAACCTACTTAAAGAGCTGTGCTTGCCGTCTATTCCAGGCCCTAGAGATAGAGTTAGCAGTCTTAAATACCTCAGTCTTAAACAACCACTCCAACTTCTGGCCATCATCTGCCCAGAAGAGCTCAGGTCTTTGCTTTTGCATTTCGTCAAATAAGGAAATCCTCAAATCATCATATAAAGTACAATAAAACATGAAAGGAAACTCATTTTCAACATCTTTTAGATCACAGACATTGCATATCCTGTTCTCTTCTGGTATAGCTGTGAACCGCCCTACTTCAATGGCAAGAGGCAGGATACCAATTCTCAGCTGAGCACATAAAGACCTCTGGTTTCTGGTTAGAAAGGAAGTGACATAGGGCTCAGGACCAAAACACTGCTTCATCTGAACATAATCTAAGCTTAGGTTTAGACCATATGTCGTTTGCCCATCCCTCTCTGTAATTAAGAGATAACTTTTGTTTCAACATATTAACATTACAGCAAAGCATGTTGTGAAAAATATATGCCAGGTCTGCCTCTCTAAGAACAGAACAAATTTCCTTTATCCAGGGGTGACTGTGAGCCTTATCCCAGTTGAAGACCTTCTTTGTTAACCTACTCTCTGGCATATTAATGAAGCGGTTCCATAGCCGTATCATTTCTCCCTTTAGTCTAATCTCCACCGGTTCCCAACCCATATCACCCTGTATGGCAAGAATAGTGTGCGTGTGTGTGCACGCGTTAATGTAATCCCTCTCCGGCTGAAGAGGTCCCCGCTCCACGCTGGCTGCACTCTGTGATGCTCGCTCTGTAGCATCGATTGACTGTCACTTTACCACCAAGCTCCGCAAGGACCCTGAATCAGCACCACCCACCCAGACACCCTGAGCACCACCCACCCAGACACCCTGAGCACCACACACCCTGAGCACCACCCGCCCAGACACCCTGAGCACCACCCACCCAGACACCCTGAGCACCACCCACCCAGACACCCTGAGCACCACCCACCCAGACAGCCTGAGCACCACCCACCCAGACAGCCTGAGCACCACCCACCCAGACAGCCTGAGCACCACCCACCCAGACAGCCTGAGCACCACCCGCCCAGACACCCTGAGCACCACCCACCCAGACACCCTGAGCACCACCCACCCAGACACCCTGAGCACCACCCACCCAGACAGCCTGAGCACCACCCACCCAGACAGCCTGAGCACCACCCACCCAGACAGCCTGAGCACCACCCACCCAGACAGCCTGAGCACCACCCACCCAGACAGCCTGAGCACCACCCACCCAGACAGCCTGAGCATTGTCCGCCAAATATTGCAATCTGGATTGTATTGATTTAGTCTTGCTCGCAGGGGCCACAGTCTGCTCTAAAGATGCCGCAACCCCACCAACAGTGTAGTGGAGGGTAGACGCAGGTAGACGGCGTCTACTTACTTATTTTTCAGACGGATTTGCGTCTACTCACTTCTAAATCTCCTTTGATGCGCACATCCATTCAAGTTTTTTTTCTCTTTTCTGCCTAAAGTGTCTGCCGGGCGGGCAGCCGGGCAGATTGAGATTCCACCAGGAAACGTTGCATTACAACGGCGAGGCGAGGCGGACGCAGCCTGTCTAGTGAACGCCTGTGTCCACCAGAGGCGTCACTGAAGCGGCTCTCCGCTCTGCTCCACTAAACAAATCGGCCTGTTTATTTTCGCATTGAGTTGTGTCAAGCAGCACAGAGCAGATCGAGCTGGGCAGGAATTCACCAGAATAATAAAATAAAACATCCTGCAGAGAGTTCCACAAGAGCCGGTCGTCGGACATTTCACCGTCTGGCGCCTCTCTCGATCCGACTAGGAATTTATTGATTCGATTTTTGAGGAGTTGACATGTAGCCTATCGTCTTTTTTCCCCCCCTTTGATGTCCTAATGTAAAGCAGCTGTGAACAGGGCCCGAAATTAGAGCCCGCCACCTGCCAATGGCGGGCATATTTTAGCTTTGGCGAGTTAGATTTGGCATCTGTCCGCCACGTGGCGGGTCGCAAAATAGTCGTCATGTAATATTCAAACGTGTGTAGCCGCCTGTGTCCACCTAGCGTATTTTTCCAACTGTCAAACGCTGGGAAGCGCTGATCCCAGCGCACTGCGCACAATATACAAGGAAGCAGTCTGAAACTGGTTAGTTAACGTTAGTGCGTTCACTTCGGTAACATGAGTGCTTCCTGAGGCTGTTTCATTCTAGCTCTCCCGTATAGGCTACCAAACGTGACTCTGGAATGAAATGCAGTCGTCAATTTAGCGGAGGTAAATTGACAGCCTAACGTCGGGCGAATCAATAAATGAATCAATCGCTTGCACTTGTTGCCGACACTCGTATGATACAGTATATATGAGGAGATAATATGTGTGTTTTGTGAGACTTTCATTCTGGCTCTGCCAAGAACGAGTGCAGGAGAGCTAACGCAGGTGCCAGGTGTGAGTGGGAGAGAAAGGTGCGTAGCCCAAGTTGTGCACTGATCTGCACTGAGACTGTCGCAGTTATTACTTTTAGCTGCGTTTTTTTTTTTTTGCAACAATTTAAGCTCAAGATTGACTTGACATGTATTGATAAGATTGACGACATGTATTGATTAATACATACATTAATACAATTTTCCCAATTTTATTTACAAGTGTATTTATTGACATTTAAGGGCCACTTTTATCTCTCTTCAGACACTGCCACAATAATATATATATAATAAATGTTCATTTAAGTAAAGCAATTTTGTGTCTTATTTGTAAAATTAAATATCAACTGCAAATGAGTGAATAATGATATAGACATCAGCAGGTGGTGGTGATGTGGAGCTGAGTCAGAAAATATTAGTGTTTTACCTATATGGCTACATCTGGGCAAGAGCAGTGCCACTCACTCAGCAAATTGATGGTTAAGACTGAAAAACAGTCTAATCTTAATGTAAATGGTCCTCTAATCTGGTTTCAAGGGGCCCAAAATTTTGTCCCGCCAAAACTACTGGCTGCTCTGGTAAGATATCTGGCTGGTCAGAAGTTTGGGGAACTCTCTGATCCTGTTGATTTTCGAAATAAAACCTGTTACTGTAGCCTATGTCAAGAGAGAAACAGTCACACATTGGGAAGGGGGGGAAATTTAGCCTGCTTTCTATAATAATGCATCCCTCAATTACTTGAATGCTTCCATTATTTTGGCAGCTATACTTGGGTTCAAATTAACTTAGTGAGTTGGTTTGAAATTTGTGTATCTATGAAGTAAATTAAGAAATGTTCAGGTTATGGTAGCCTAATTGTTCTCATTGTTACATTGTACCCTATATTTTAATCAAAATGTTGTTTTTGTAGACACCAATAATGACTGCCCAGCAAATGTAGTTTAGTAAGTATAGTTAAGTATATATATATACTGTATATATATATATATATATATATATATATATAAAAGCGGCCGGGGGGAAGTGGGGCGTAAATTACAGTCTACCCACTTCTCCAGGGACCACTACACCACTGCCCACTAGTGGTGGGAATCACCAGATGCCCACGATACGATACTAAAACGATACTTGAGTCACGATACGATAGTATTGCGATATCGCCGATATTGCGATATATTGAATATTGCGATATATTGAATATTGCGATATTTCGATATATTGCAATTTCTTACTTTTTCAAGTGAAAATTATGTCCCCAAAGGAAAATTTTGTCAACATCTGATTATATAAGAACAATTTTCCAGTCTATACATCTGACTTCAACCATTTTATTGCAGCAACATTGTCAAGTAGACAGACCAACAACTTTCATAAAGTCATGTCATAGTTGCATGCACCTGACAAACTTAACTGTTTGTTACAGTCTACTTACAGTCCACCTTAACTGGATGTGTGTGTGGACTACTGTACTTAGGTAGTTTTTGAACAATGCAACTTCACTTCACTTGCACTGTTACTGTTAAAACAAAGTGAAACCGTTTGTTTACTGCTGGCTTTGGAACTAAAGTTTATAGCAGCCCGGTAGCCTGGCATGGCCTGCAAATTATTTTATTTTTTTTGCAATATCGATACTTGGCATCCAAATATCGATACAATATCGTCAGGCAAAATATCGCGATACTATGGTGTATCGATTTTCCCCCCCACCCCTACTGCCCACCAACATCTGTGTCATAGCTCTGCAAGGGAAGGGATTGGATGCTGTGTTACCATTACTATCATTATTACTATTATGCTAAATACTGAAATCCTCAAGCAGTTCCATGATGTGTGGCACCATGAGGGAGGGGAGAGAAGAAGCTGCCTTGTAGCCCACTTCCTACTCCGGGCTAAATGTTCTTAAGTGAGGAAACAAAATAGACGTCTCAAGCGTGACCAGTCTACTTGCTGAGCAAAAAGCTTTGGCGCTGACTGACAAGAAAGGGGGAAAATTATATATATATATATATATATATATATATATATATATATATATATATATATATATATATCCTTGGAGCAAAGAGAAAGAAGTGGGGAGAAAAGATTGAAAGTGATGGGTGGGCGGGTGGGGCGTCTTAACGCTGTGGTGTCCTTGGTTGTTCCTCGCCACCGACACCTCTTTGAAATGGAGGAGAGGTTTACTCTTTCTGCTAGCAGTGAGCCCATTTCAAAGCCCCCCCCCCGCTAAATCCCCCCTGAAACCAGCCACACAAATGAAGGACATGGTGAAGCGCCCCCAGGCAGCGCCACACAGTCATCACAACCAGGACGCCGAAAACCATCAGGCACTAATGAGGACAGCTATAACTGATACCTGACTCCCTCTAAGCGTCCTTATGGGAGGCAGGCCGAGACACTCCTTTACAGCTGCCACCGACAGAAGGAGGCTGGTAGAGGGCATTTAGGCCCATGTGAAGGAACATATTTCTGCTTTCAAGCTGGCAATAGCTCACATGTTGTGCCAATCAGAGGTGTGACCAAGTCAGTCTAATTGTAGATGACCAAGTCAAGCCCATGTCATTAATGTCAAGTCTCAAGTTTAAATGTAGAACAGCATGTCAAGTCAGAACAAATCAATTCAAATCAATTCAAATTATTGTAACAATTTATAGCCCACCAAAACATCTGCTGTTTTTAGGCCGGTGCTTGCACTGGCCTATAGGAGCACGTGTGTCCCAATCGCTGCATACACGACTCCTGGCACCCTTCCTGGCACCCTTTCATCAAGATGGGCTTTTACTTTGAAATTTGTTTTATTTGACGAATGTCCGGTTTCGGACTTCCTGTCTGCCCTGATCTGATCTTGTTTAGCTTGACAGAGTCGCTCACGGCGGCAGAGGGTCCGCGCCCATGTTAACGTTACACGCAACGCAACAAATAAACAAACACATTTCCCAGTGTCTCTGGACATCAACAGTAGCGGGAGACGTCTCCCCTTCTAGCAAATATACATGAATGTTATGCGTAAGGAACATGAACATCTTACCGCGAGGCAGAGAGCTAAGATAAGTAGCTAACAGCTGAGCTAAGTAGGGTATAACTAGCGTGTTAGCCGATCGGAAAAGCATGTAAACAGCGGTGAGATCTCCTTTATTAAAGTATGCAACCATTTCCAATGAACAAATGGCATGTAGCCTTCAACTTTAAAACAAAACAATGTGCTTCTGCTTACTTTTTACATTCAACTCTGTATGGCAGTGAGTGCAGACAGTGCAACACCAGTGGCATGTAGCCCTCAAGTATTTAAAACAAAAACAATAGTGCTTCTGCTGCTTACTTAGCCTACATTCAACTTTTTATGGCAGACCTGTTCAAAGAATTCAAGGTGGGTTCATTCTTTCAAACGGTGTAAAATAACACGTTTAACAACATATCAAACGGACCTTATCCTGTCACATTAGTTTTTGAGATAGCTGGCAATGCATTGTGTAACCAAAAAAACGTTTGGCTAACGTTAACGTTAACGTGTTTTGTAATGGAATCTTTATGGGACACGGCTAATACCTGGCACAGCGTTAGCTAGCATAGTGTAGCACGTGTGCAATGCAAATGGAATCATTATGGAACTATGGCTAAGTTCGGCTCTTAGCCGTGTCCCATAATGATTCCATTACAAATATTGCATTGCACATGTGACATGTTATTTTACTAAAAATAATACATTTTACCATCATTTCAAGTAGAATGATACCACCCAAGTAAGAATATTTCAAGTGTTTCAAGTGCTTTACTGAAATATTTGGACCATATAATGATAATACAATTATCTCAACCTTAAAAGGTTACATATAGGTGCCAAAAAGCCATAAATTCACATCAAACAACAAAGAAAAACAACAATTATAATTCAAGTTTAAACAGTAAGTGTGCAGCTGCAGCATTTATAAAAAAAAAAAAAAATCTTTATCCTGCATCCCTAAACACAAACAGGGAAAAAAGGTGGAAAATCAGATGACGGCTTATATGTGTTCTGTTGATTGTTAAAATGTGTATGGGTATACATGGGTGATCCCATGCACCGGCCGTATGCCAGGTTTCGACCTGGCCTTGTTCAATGTCAGGAGACAGGACCTACATTCCCTACAGCCAACCCCTGATCCAAACAGACAAGACTCTCATTGTCCCAACTTCAAATTCAATAAACATGTTAAAATTATGTACCGGTAATCATCCCCCTTTTACAAGGGACCCCCCAGTTCAAGAAGGACCCCTTGTAACCCCTTGTTACAAACCACTTTCTGTATGGCCAGTAGGTGGCGCTATGACTTCTCATGTCTAAATTCCACCAAATTTCACACTGGATGTGTCCGCAGGTTGCCAGCAACACACTCGCCAAGTGTGAAGTCGATTGGACAAACGGTTGTCGACATCAACCACTTTCTGTGTTGCCAGTAGGTGGCACTATGACTGTGCGCGTGTCTGAAATTGCATGAAATTCGCCCAGCACTTGTCAGTGTCCCAGAAACGCCCCCGCCAAGTTTGAAGTAGATCGGAGGAACAATTGTCGAGATAAACCACTAAATGTGTTGCCAGTGGGTGGCGCTATGACTATGTGCATGTCCAAGTAATTGCACGAAATTCAACACTGCACTTCCTCGGGTTCTCAGGAGCACACTCGCCAAGTGTGAAGACGATCGGACGAACGGTTGTCGAGATAAACCACTTTCTGTGTTGCCAGTAGGTGGCGTGTCGCTATGACGCCGTGCCCAAATTGCCCAAATTCGACACTGCACTTCATCAGTGTCCCAGAAACACACCTGCCAAGTTTGAAGTAGATCGGACGAACGCTTGTTGAGATAAACCACTTTCTGTGTCGCCATTAGGTGGCGCTATGACTATGCGTGTGTCCAAATTACACGGAATTCAACACTGAACTTCGCCAGGGTCCCAGAAACACGCGCGCCAAGTTTGAGTAGATCGGAGGAATGGTTGTCGAGATACAGTATGTGAAGGACACACAGACAGAGATACTCACATATATTGATGATTCTGCCTTTACTAGGGAGATATCTTATGCACAAAGTGTATATTGTGTGATTATGAATGAAGGCATTCCATTTTCTTCAGAGCTGGTTGGAGCCATGGCTCTCAACGTTTCAAGTTCCAAAGTAAAGTGACACCGCTGGCATTGGATCATTGAATGGCATGGGTGCCATGGCTCTGCTCATGTATTTCACAGCTGGCACTGGTGGCACTCAGTGACATGACATCCGCCATGTCGATTGATGGCTTAGAACAGAACAGTGCCATTCACAGCCCACTTGTCGGGTCCAATTAACCTGCCCATTTCTGCTCCTTGGCTTTAGATCAAGAGAACATGTCCAAATGGATATAAAAAAAAGAAAGAAAAAACAAAGGAGGAGCCAGCAAAGTGACACATCTGCAGTCTCCACCTTAAAAGTCACAGTTGTTTATCAAGAAAATAAGCAACCAGAAACTCAGCTAAAAGAGGCTCAGAGGTGCAGGTGCATATAGGCCTTGTAAACATAGACGTGCTTTTTAAATTCCTATTTTTGAATCTTCTGTTTTCTTTTGACACCCATTTATGTTTGTGGCTGCAGCTGCCAAGAACCTGAAAGCCATGCATGATCTCATATATATTATATATATTATTATTATATATATATATAATGTTAGTCTGACTTTGATCAGCAGGTCTGTTTGATGATCATGGGGACTGCATGCCACTAAGGCAGTAGAAATGTACTCATTTACCTTCTCTCCTTGTAGTGCCTTTGTGTGGCGTGTGCTCGATTTGTGGAGACTCTGGAGATGATGCGCCATGTGTGTATTTTTTTGGGTGGGGGCGGTTGTAGTCTCGACGCCAGACCCATGAGAGTTCTTACGCTGATACACTACGTTACTGCATGCTGCAGAGCTCTCTCTGGGTCTGATACACTACGTTACTGCATGCTGCAGAGCTCTCTCTGGGTCTGATACACTACGTTACTGCATGCTGCAGATCTCTCTCTGGGTCTGATACACTACGTTACTGCATGCTGCAGAGCTCTCTCTGGGTCTGATACACTACGTTACTGCATGCTGCAGAGCTCTCTCTGGGTCTGATACACTACGTTACTGCATGCTGCAGAGCTCTCTCTGGGTCTGATACACTACGTTACTGCATGCTGCAGAGCTCTCTCTGGGTCTGATACACTACGTTACTGCATGCTGCAGAGCTCTCTCTGGGTCTTACTGCATGCTGCAGATCTCTCTCTGGGTCTGGGACGCTTCCCCCCAGCCGGCTGGTTATGGGAGGGAACCGTTCACTTAGCCAGTCATATGCCAGGGATGGATACAGTCCTGCCCAATCAGTAACGACTTTGCGATCAGACAACATGGGAGGCGCAGCCCATTTTTCGAACCACTCTCTCATTGGTGCTACGACCTGTCACTCATTAAATTTCACCCCCCTAGACGCGCCCACCAAACCCCAGCAGTGGCTGTGAAGTGGTACACACTCATTTATGTAGTATGCGGAGCGCAGCGATTCTATGTAATATTTGAGTCTGGGGAGAGACTAGGGCGGTTGTGACTAACTCATGTCAACTCATGCCACGTCATCCACATGATCGGTGGGTATGACATCACTTGTTCTAACTGAATTTTCAGCATTATTAGCATCTGTATGGGCAACGTCCCCTTACTGTCATTCTCATGGGTGACTTTAACAGGAAAAAGACGTCTTGTGCCGTATGCGTATAGACGCTGGACATTCTCACTAGGAATATAACGATGTCCGGCACCGCAACTTTGTCGATGCATTGGATCCTAGACCCATCCTGACAGTGAGTACTGAGTACGGGTCAAGAAACCTCAGCCCATTGAAAGAGTTAGCTTAGTTGTGTAAGGTAACCTGTCTGTTTGCTGGCCAAGCTTTAAAATATGTGGAGGAGGCGTTGGCATCTTCCATATTTCTATGACAGCTGAACTGCTAGTTGTAACTTTCTGCAACGAGTTCGGCTCCGCCCACAAAATACGTCATCGCTGTTTACAAACAGTGAAAGGGTCTATTGTACTTTACCATTTATTTTCCTCACAACTTTGTACTTTTACTCCCTACATTTTAACACAAATATCTGTACTTTCTACTCTTTACATTTTATAAACAGGCTTGTTACTTGAGTTTTAATGCACGACAGACAAAAACGATGTTATGTTTTTTGTCTGTCTGTCCATCTCTCTCTTGTCTCGTGTGATCCCAGCTTTCACGCTCCCTCTCTTCATGCACGGTTGTAGTTTGGTCGAGCACCTCTCTCTCTAGTGTCTCTAGCCTAATGAGGGTGGAGTAAATGGCATTTTAAGGATTTTAATGAGAGAATTTCACTTTTGGTGTAAAAACCATATCACACAATTTATTAACTCATTGAGTGCCAGCCACTTCTGGAAAACGGATGCTCCCAGTGCCAGCCCTTTCAGAGCGTTTTCAGTGATAACTCAAGACCCACAGAAAATTGTGTGATATTAATATGTAAAGACCGAACATGCCCAAAGAACGATGAGACTCTCTTGTATCATCAGCAAAAAAAAGTTTATTGATATCATTTTCCGTTCTTTAGTTATGAGCAGGAGAAGATAGGTGGGTTTCACGAAAAACAGACGTTTCAAACTAGAAGCTGAGATAATGAGCCTTTTGTGAAATGAAGCATTTCAAGCACATCACTGACTCTGAAGCTAATATTTTCTGATGTAGTGACGTGGTGTAGTTGTGTGGTGCCCTGCGTGCCCCACCCCCCTCAACTGCAAACTCCTCCTCCGTGGGAGTGTCTCTGGTGGCTCTGCTCGAATCTCTGCTACCTGCGTCAGGCGACGAATCTCTTCTTGCTGGAGCTGGGATAAACTCATCCCCACACTAACACACAGCTTGCATGCTGGAGCTGGGAGACACTCACCCCCACACACAGCCTGCATGCCAGAGCTGGGAGAAACTCATCCCCACACTAACACAGACTATACGCACCCAGCGTCTATTTTCGGAGCGCTCCGCCGTTTTTGTGCGCCGGCTCCCAGCGCGACACCGAAAAGCCAAACCGGACTGCTGAGAATGGTTTGGCTTTTCGGTGTCGGGTGTCTCCTTTTCTGGCGGCTAATCGTGTGGAGAAACTATGCAGCAGAGACAGAGGGGCTCAGTTGTGGGAGCGGATTGGCTGCTGTTCGCAGCTAACGTTGGCTCCAGCCAGAGCAATCTGTGCCGCTCTGGCTCCAGCATGCATCGGTTTCTCTTTCATCACGGCTTCTTTGCCGTTTTTCCTTGCCTTTCTCTGGTCTGGAGAGCGCTGCCTGTCGCCACCTAATGGGTCCGTAAAATAGCTTATACACATTCAAAATCCCCCATATTTTTACAGGAGATGCATCAGGCTTTGATCCACGTCCCACCGTCAAAAAACGCAATTGACGACTTTAGTCGTCATTGGCACTCTACGTTACTATTTGAATTGACGACTTTAGTTGTCATTGGCACTCAATGAGTTAATCCAAGTAAAGTTTTTATACATCTTAAAACATGTTTAGAGGTTAGTTTAATAGTCTTCAATGTTTGTACTTTTCTCATCTCTGGATAAGGGAGGAGCAACACTGGCTTTTAATCAAAGGCCAATATCAGCCAGATATATCAGTCAAGAAGAAGAAGAAGAAGAAGAAGAAGAAGAAGAAGAAGAAGAAGAAGAAGAAGAAGAAGAAGAAGAAGAAGAAGAAGAAGAAGAAGAAGAAGAAGAAGAAGAAGAAGAAGAAGAAGAAGAAGAAGAAGAAGAAGAAGAAGAAGAAATAATAATAAATAAATCACCTTTTCGCTGTTCTTGTATTTGTCCCAGCTCTTCAGCATCTTCAGCCATTTGGAGGTCCTCTCCACCTCTGTGTGTTTTTGCTGAGTGGACATGGGAAGTGACACGTTAGCACTGTACTTTACTTCCTCCCCGACAGTCTTTTGCTGCATTCACCCCCTGTGGGAAATACTGTCCGAGCAAACGACTCGACGACTCGGAAAAGCCACTGCACGTTCCAACTGGTTTGAAGTTTTATGTAGACTTTGGTTGCCCTAATGATACATCTGAGTTCATGTTTTACAGCAAACCAAACCACACGTGACAACCACAAACCAAAAATCCAGCAAGTTAGTTGTCATCACAAAATTGTTAATCTGGGTTGTTTTATTTTCAGTGAATATATCTTTCCCTACACTTTCTCTATTTGGTGATGTAATTGGGGTCCATCGCCGAACCCCGTATTTGCCATCTGATAGCTGAGGTAAATGGAGTTTAAATGGAGTGGGAAGCTCCCATTTCCTAGTGTCCTCTAGAGAGAGAGTGGTGTCAGCGGAGGACCGACATGCGTGACTCATTAGCCAATGAACAGCCAGGAAGGGTTCTTGCGCTACTTATGAATGCTAAAATAAAGCTGATAATGTACAATTTGATTAAAAAAAGAAAAAAAAATCTAAGTACAACACAAACTGTCCATTTTGCTGCAACTCGACAGTGCTGGACCAGGACCTTACTTCCTGGAACTCTTGAGAGTAAAAAATTGGTCCATTGGAGTGAATGGAGATGTCGCGACTCTTCTATATACTTCTATATACTGTACACAGCTCTGCCATTTCCCATAGGGCGTGAATGCAGTGCTCAGTTGATATATCAACCACAAAGTAACAATCACAAGCTGTAAAAAACAAAATAACCCATATCAGTCAACAAGAGATTTTGAGAACACGCTTTGAGGCATGGGAGGAGATCGATAGAAGGCCGGCATGCAACATCATTAAAAAACAAAGGCTCTATTTTGAGTCAACAGCAAAAAGAAGGACTGAAAGTCCTTGTATTTGCACTCCAAATACAAAAGTAAGTGCAAAAGAAGTATGATGATGACAGCAAAACATCTGAAAAGCAGCGTGAACTATTTTCAAGCTCTCGGTTTTAATGAACTTATTTTTTTTTTAACTGATGCTGGAACACCTTGGATCCAACTTTTTCCACTCTTTGGTCAATGTTCAGGAAGAGAGCACAGTAAAGAACAAGATATCTGTTTCTAGTGTCAATAACGCTTATTTGTTCAAATAAGGGACATGGGGGGAGGGGGGGGGGTGTCGCCTGAAGGTGGGATTCAGAGAAAAACAGAATATAGAAATAAGAGAAATGATGTCACTCACCTTCTCCTCCACTGAGTCGTAGGAAGGCAGTTCATTCTGACTGATGAGAGGAGAGCAGAGAGAGAAAGAAAGGAGAAAACAGTGACAGGGTGAGCAGATCAAATGCTTTAGCACTTTCCAGCCTTCGACTTAATCGCTCAGCTCACCGTTTATTTTTAGTCATAAAAGCTCTTACGTAGATGAATCATAGTTTAGTTAATGCCGTCTGTAACATAGGATAAGTGTGGCAGGTGTGAAGCGTCGCTCCGCAACCCCAATCTCACACTTATTCGCTTCACACAGCTGTCATCTCTCCCCCACCACCCCACCCCAAGAGTTTTTTCATCTTTAACACGCCGTCGAACCGAAAATAAACCAGGTCCGGGTCGGGACTCGTCTAGCTTTCCCTGGCAGTTATCAAAGACGGAGGGGAGTGCAAAACATGTCGGCGGTCACACAGGAAATACAGATTAGACGTTCCTCACTGAATATGCTGCTTTCAACTGCATTGAATGCTTACTGGCTGTTTCCCCCCCTTGATAAACACATATCAAAAGCAAAATAAACAAAGGTTTTAATGAGGTCAGCTGAATTTATTTTGAAAACATTTTCACCGTTGTTAAATAAATTAGCTCTTTCTAGTTTTCCTGTGAATTATGTGAAGCTGAGGAAACTTTAGAGTTAGATTCTATGTACTGCTTGATCAACCAAAATGATTATGGACTTTTCGTCCGCATTTAAAACCATAAGATCACATATTTTAATGGGAAAGCTGTCACGGCTATGGGTAAACAGCAGAATTATCAGATGGGTGGAGTCTTTTCTGACTGATAGATCAGTTTGTAAGAGTAAATGCTGCAGTGTCCTCCCCTATCAACACTGGGGTCCCACAGGGCAGTGTCATCTCAGCAGTGCTTTGTATTCTTTACACTTAGGCTGGTTTCACACCGGCGATGCCTTGCCTTGCCTTGCCTTGCCTTTACCCACGCTTTTTAATAGGCGTCCGTTTTAGTCAACGAGGCTGTGTACACCGGCCGCCTGAGCGTGAACCCTGCGTGTACCCACGCCTTGCCTATGCCTTGCCGATTTTATCGAATAGGCGTGAGTTCTATTTTGAAGCCGACAAGGCGCGTGCAGGCAGGCTTCTTCTGTCAAGCCATGAAAGAAAAACGCACAATATCCGTCGGAAATGGCAAAATCAACTGAATTTCAAAATAAAATTCAGTTACTACAACATGTTGAGCAGAGACAGAGAGATTGACGGGTGGCTATCACGTGGGGCTTTCTCCCCGTCGGCAAACAGATCTTCATGAGAGAGAATAGCGACCGAAGAAGCAAGATGGACAATGTTGTTGTGTGCCAGGCTGCCAGCACATATTCTTGCAAGATCACCTCTCTAAAATGTCCGACTATAGTCAGACCTGGTTATACAGATCCAGCATCAATAGAACATTAAATATATCCGATTTATTTTACCTAGAGGCTACCCATGACAATTCTGGACAACACGTGAAAAAATACAGTCGGGAGAGAGGAGAGGCGCTTGTGACTCGGCTCCAGGTTCGGCGTGCAAAAGGCGTGCGGTGTGATTGCAAAAGCGTGTAACAGGTTCACGCCCAGCTCGGCGTAGGCGTGGGTTGAGGCAAGGCAAGGCATAGCTGGTCTGTGTGAAACAAGCCTAATGAATGTAACCTCAACTCAACTGATGTTTTCAATGTTACATTTGCTGACGATACAGTGATCGTTGGTCTGATCACAAATAATGATGTAACAAAGTCGTAAATGTGTGGACGATGAGTTTGTAAATTGGTGTCATGCTAGTTTTATTCAGTTAAACACCAAGACAACAAGGAAATTATTTTTGATTTCAGAGTAGAAGGACAGGCAGTTATTGACGATGACCATATTGAAGTTGTAAATTAGTACAATTACCTAGGGACAGTAATTGATAGAAAACGGTCATGGGATTCAAACACAGGTGTCATTTAGAGGAAAGGACAACGATTATACTTCTTGCGGAAGCTTCGACAGTTTAGAGTGGACAGCCACATGATGATTATTTTTTACCGTTCATTTATGGAGAGTATTCTCACTTTTTGCTTTACTAGGCATCTCACGCGCTTGATTCCTAGGCTTGGCTGCTGCGCGGCCTCGCCCGCCCTGCAGCTCACTGAGCTGGCCCTCGCATATGCAGCTCAGCTGCCCATACCTGCCCTATTGACGCGCGCGCAATGTCTCCCTCCCTCTCCCTCAGTCCCTCTCTCTCCCTCCCTCAGTCTCTCCCACTCTCTCTCCCTGTCCTCAATCTCCCTCAGTCTCTCTCCCTCTCCTCTCTCTCCCTCCCTTAGTCTCTCCCCCTCTCCCTCATACCTGACACCTGAAAAGACTTCCTACCAGGGCCCATACCTGACATCTGAAAAGACCTCCTACCAGGGCCCATACCTGACATCTGAAAAGACTTCCTACCAGGGCCCATACCTGACATCTGAAAAGACCTCCTACCAGGGCCCATACCTGACATCTGAAAAGACTTCCTACCAGGGTCCATACCTGACATCTGAAAAGACCTCCTACCAGGGCCCATACCTGACATCTGAAACCACTTCCTACCAGGGCCCATACCTGACATCTGAAAAGACCTCCTACCAGGGCCCATACCTGACACCTGAAAAGACTTCCTACCAGGGCCCATACCTGACATCTGAAAAGACCTCCTACCAGGGCCCATACCTGACATCTGAAAATACCTCCTACCAGGGCCCATACCTGACATCTGAAAAGACCTCCTACCAGGGCCCATACCTGACATCTGAAAATACTTCCTACCAGGGCCCATACCTGACATTAGGGATGCAGCGGTATACCGTTTGAAGGTATACCACGGTTTCAAAACATCACGGTATCAAAACCACTAAAATTTGCTGTCATACCTTCCCCACGGTATCAGCTGTTTGCCCAAAACAAAGTGCCCAGGTCGCTTGCAGAGTGCAGCTTACGTGGCCCCTCCCCCTGGCTGCATGCCTACCTAGACTAGAGCACAGTAGAGAGGAGCCGCAAGGACCCCCCTGAACTTTCCCCCATCTAAAAAGACGACGTCGGCTGTATGGGAATATTTTGGCTATTCTAAAAACTGGTCCGCAATACCGCGATACCGTGAAACCGTGTTATTTTTGTCCAAGGTTATCATACCGTCAAAAACTCATACCGTTGCATCCCTACCTGACATCTGAAAATACCTCCTACCAGGGCCCATACCTGACATCTGAAAAGACCTCCTACCAGGGCCCATACCTGACATCTGAAAAGACCTCCTACCAGGGCCCATACCTGACATCTGAAAAGACCTCCTACCAGGGCCCATACCTGACATCTGAAAATACTTCCTACCAGGGCCCATACCTGACATCTGGAAAGACCTCCTACCAGGGCCCATACCTGACATCTGAAAAGACCTCCTACCAGGGCCCATACCTGACATCTGAAAAGACCTTCTACCAGGGCCCATACCTGACACCTGAAAATACTTCCTACCAGGGCCCATACCTGACATCTGAAACTACTTCCTACCAGGGCCCATACCTGACATCTGAAAATACTTCCTACCAGGGCCCATACCTGACATCTGAAAAGACCTCCTACCAGGGCCCATACCTGACATCTGAAAATACTTCCTACCAGGGCCCATACCTGACATCTGAAAAGACCTCCTACCAGGGCCCATACCTGACATCTGAAAAGACCTCCTACCAGGGCCCATACCTGACATCTGAAAATACCTCCTACCAGGGCCCATACCTGACATCTGAAAATACCTCCTACCAGGGCCCATACCTGACATCTGAAAAGACCTCCTACCAGGGCCCATACCTGACATCTGAAACTACTTCCTACCAGGGCCCATACCTGACATCTGAAAATACTTCCTACCAGGGCCCATACCTGACATCTGAAAAGACCTCCTACCAGGGCCCATACCTGACATCTGAAAAGACCTTCTACCAGGGCCCATACCTGACATCTGAAACTACTTCCTACCAGGGCCCATACCTGACATCTGAAAATACTTCCTACCAGGGCCCATACCTGACATCTGAAAATACTTCCTACCAGGGCCCATACCTGACATCTGAAAAGACCTCCTACCAGGGCCCATACCTGACATCTGAAAATACTTCCTACCAGGGCCCATACCTGACATCTGAAAAGACCTCCTACCAGGGCCCATACCTGACATCTGAAAAGACCTCCTACCAGGGCCCATACCTGACATCTGAAAAGACCTCCTACCAGGGCCCATACCTGACATCTGAAAAGACCTTCTACCAGGGACCATACCTGACATCTGAAACTACTTCCTACCAGGGCCCATACCTGACATCTGAAAATACTTCCTACCAGGGCCCATACCTGACATCTGAAAAGACCTCCTACCAGGGCCCATACCTGACACCTGAAAATACTTCCTACCAGGGCCCATACCTGACATCTGAAAATACTTCCTACCAGGGCCCATACCTGACATCTGAAAATACTTCCTACCAGGGCCCATACCTGACATCTGAAAAGACCTCCTACCAGGGCCCATACCTGACATCTGAAAAGACCTCCTACCAGGGCCCATACCTGACATCTGAAAAGACCTCCTACCAGGGCCCATAACTGACATCTGAAAATACTTCCTACCAGGGCCCATACCTGACATCTGAAAAGACCTCCTACCAGGGCCCATACCTGACATCTGAAAATACCTCCTACCAGGGCCCATACCTGACATCTGAAAAGACCTCCTACCAGGGCCCATACCTGACATCTGAAAAGACCTCCTACCAGGGCCCATACCTGACACCTGAAAATACTTCCTACCAGGGCCCATACCTGACATCTGAAAAGACCTCCTACCAGGGCCCATACCTGACATCTGAAAAGACCTCCTACCAGGGCCCATACTTGACATCTGAAAAGACCTCCTACCAGGGCCCATACCTGACATCTGAAAAGACCTCCTACCAGGGCCCATACCTGACATCTGAAAAGACCTCCTACCAGGGCCCATACCTGACATCTGAAAAGACCTCCTACCAGGGCCCATACCTGACATCTGAAAAGACCTCCTACCAGGGCCCATACCTGACATCTGAAAAGACCTCCTACCAGGGCCCATACCTGACATCTGAAAAGACCTCCTACCAGGGCCCATACCTGACATCTGAAAATAATTTGGGCAAATCTATGGGCTTTCAATTAGAGGGTCTGGGACACTCTTCTCTGTTGCAACCCCACTGTGTGATTTAGACTGTTAACACGTTCACTGCCAATGGCGAGTTGACTCGTCAAACACAATCCAACGGTTCACTGCCAATGACGAGTTGAGACGTCAAAAAAAAAAAAAAAAATTTTGACGGTGCTACGTGGATCAATGCCCCCCACGTCTCCTATAAAAATATTGGAGGTATTGAATGTGTATAATCTATTTTACCGACCAACTAAGTGGCGACAGTGCTCTCCCGACAGAGAGAAAGCCAACCAAAAACAGCCGCGGGAGGAAGCCATTCTCAAGGAAATGGCTTGGCGAAAACGCTTTCGATTTCACACACACACACACACACACACACGCGCGCGCACACACACACACTCGAGTACCTTTGAGCATAAATAAGACCAGAATCGCAAAAGCTTCATCAAAGCTCTCAACCGACACCCCAAGAAACGAACGAGCCCGTTTTACAGTAATCCAGACTCGCCCGAGAGCGGCCGCGCCGCCAGCAGCAGCAGCACAGACGAGCAGCAGCAGCAGCAGCAGAGCGGAGTACGCCTCAAGATTGGAAGAAGGGGATCGCGAAGGAATTTCTCTCCCGTGTCTAACCCCCCCCCCTCGCCTCTCCTCTCCTCTTCCCCGCTCCTGCGATTCCCCTCTCTTTTTTTGGGATCTGTGAGGCAACAGAAACTCGCCTGTGACAAAACACTGCAAAGCCACCAGAGACACACCTAAGGAGGGAGGAGTTTGGAGACACACACACACACACACACACACACACACACACAAACACAATACAGTATACAGACTTGCCCAAGGGCACCCATAATCACAGGCACGTGAGGTGGTTCTAAAAATCCATTTATCTCAAAACTCTCTGAAAATCTCTGAAACCATGCTGTACTCAACGGCTAATATCTACATAACTACTAACTCTACAAACTAACTCTTTTAGACAGAGAAAGCACACATTCTATTAGTACTTTTGTGAACTTTGTGTTCACAAAGTCCAAGCAGAAAAGAATCCTCGGCTCTTGTAAAATGAGCCAGAATCCTCAAAAAAAACCTCTGGCAGAAGCTAACTACAGTATTGAAAAACGGCTCGCAGTGAATGTGTTAATAGAGGGGTATTTTCCATAAAATCCTCGCCTAGTGCAGTTTTACAATTCCCTTGGATCTAAGCAGAGCTCCATTTTGACTAAATCATCAGAAGTAAATCAGGGCTTCGGTCTCCCTCTGTCTGTGTGTTCTAAAGCCCCGTCAGTCCACACAGCATCCAACGTCTAGAAAGTATATGGAGGTCACAGCTCCTCTTGGCCCCTCTCTGCCTCCAACCCCCAGTCAGAGGCCTCATCCCTGGGCCCAAGGACACTTCTGTCCTCCCCGTCTCAACCAATTGCATAAGCCACGGGTTGTATGTGACAGCACAGACACTGAAGCCCTGTGATTGTGGCTAACCGAGCAGCTTCCTGCCTGCATGTGCCAACCCTATAACGCTGAGGCACCAGCCCTATATATAACACTGATGCACCAGCCCTATATATAACACTGAGGCACCAGCCCTATATATAACGCTGAGGCACCAGCCCTATATATAACACTGAGGCACCAGCCCTATATATAACGCTGAGGCACCAGCCCTGTATATAACGCTGAGGCACCAGCCCTATATATAACACTGATGCACCAGCCCTATATATAACACTGAGGCACCAGCCCTATATATAACACTGATGCACCAGCCCTATATATAACACTGAGGCACCAGCCCTATATATAACACTGATGCAGCAGCCCTGTATATAACACTGAGGCACCAGCCCTATATATAACGCTGAGGCACCAGCCCTGTATATAACACTGAGGCACCAGCCCTATATATAACACTGAGGCACCAGCCTTATATATAACGCTGAGGCACCAGCCCTGTATATAACACTGAGGCACCAGCCCTATATATAATGATGAGGCACCAGCCCTATAAATAACACTGATGCACCAGCCCTGTATATAACACTGAGGCACCAGCCTTATATATAATGCTGAGGCACCAGCCTATATATAACACTGAGGCACCAGCCCTATATATAACGCTGATGCACCAGCCCTATATATAACTCGGAGGCACCAGCCTTATGTATAACGCTGAGGCACCAGCCTATATATAACACTGAGGCACCAGCCCTATATATAACACTGAGGCACCAGCCCTATATATAACGCTGAGGCACCAGCCTATATATAACGCTGAGGCACCAGCCCTATATATAACGCTGAGGCACCAGCCTATATATAACACTGAGGCACCAGCCCTATATATAACGCTGAGGCACCAGCCCTATATATAAGGATGAGGCACCAGCCCTATATATAACACTGATGCACCAGCCCTGTATATAACACTGAGGCACCAGCCTTATATATAACGCTGAGGCACCAGCCTATATATAACACTGATGCACCAGCCCTGTATATAACACTGAGGCACCAGCCTTATATATAACGCTGAGGCACCAGCCTATATATAACACTGAGGCACCAGCCCTATATATAACGCTGAGGCACCAGCCCTATATATAATGATGAGGCACCAGCCCTATATATATAACACTGATGCACCAGCCCTGTATATAACACTGAGGCACCAGCCCTATATATAACGCTGAGGCACCAGCCCTATATATAATGATGAGGCACCAGCCCTATATATATAACACTGATGCACCAGCCCTGTATATAACACTGAGGCACCAGCCTTATATATAACACTGATGCACCAGCCCTGTATATAACACTGAGGCACCAGCCTTATATATAACACTGAGGCACCAGCCCTATATATAACACGGAGGCACCAGCCTTATATATAACGCTGAGGCACCAGCCTATATATAACACTGAGGCACCAGCCCTATATATAACGCTGAGGCACCAGCCTATATATAACGCTGAGGCACCAGCCCTATATATATGGATGAGGCACCAGCCCTATATATAACACTGATGCACCAGCCCTGTATATAACACTGAGGCACCAGCCTTATATATAACGCTGAGGCACCAGCCTATATATAACACTGATGCACCAGCCCTGTATATAACACTGAGGCACCAGCCTTATATATAACGCTGAGGCACCAGCCTATATATAACACTGAGGCACCAGCCCTATATATAACGCTGAGGCACCAGCCCTATATATAACACTGAGGCACCAGCCTATATATAACACTGAGGCACCAGCCTATATATAACACTGAGGCACCAGCCCTATATATAATGATGAGGCACCAGCCCTATATATAACGCTGATGCACCAGCCCTATATATAACACTGAGGCACCAGCCCTATATATAATGATGAGGCACCAGCCCTATATATAACGCTGATGCACCAGCCCTATATATAACACTGAGGCACCAGCCCTATATATAATGATGAGGCACCAGCCCTATATATAACGCTGATGCACCAGCCCTATATATAACACTGAGGCACCAGCCTATATATAACGCTGAGGCACCAGCCCTATATATAACACTGAGGCACCAGCCTATATATAACGCTGAGGCACCAGCCCTATATATAACACTGAGGCACCAGCCCTATATATAACACTGAGGCACCAGCCTATATATAACACTGAGGCACCAGCCCTACAGTATAATGATGATGCACCAGCCTATATATAACACTGAGGCACCAGCCCTACAGTATAATGATGATGCACCAGCCTATATATAACACTGAGGCACCAGCCTATATATAACGCTGAGGCACCAGCCCTATATATAACACTGAGGCACCAGCCTATATATAACGCTGAGGCACCAGCCCTATATATAACACTGAGGCACCAGCCTATATATAACGCTGAGGCACCAGCCCTATATATAACACTGAGGCACCAGCCTATATATAACGCTGAGGCACCAGCCCTATATATAACACTGAGGCACCAGCCTATATATAACGCTGAGGCACCAGCCCTATATATAACACTGAGGCACCAGCCCTATATATAACACTGAGGCACCAGCCTATATATAACACTGAGGCACCAGCCCTATATATAACACTGAGGCACCAGCCTATATATAACGCTGAGGCACCAGCCCTATATATAACACTGAGGCACCAGCCTATATATAACGCTGAGGCACCAGCCCTATATATAACACTGAGGCACCAGCCCTATATATAACACTGAGGCACCAGCCCTGTATATAACACTGAGGCACCAGCCTATATATAACACTGAGGCACCAGCCCTATATATAACACTGAGGCACCAGCCCTATATATAACGCTGAGGCACCAGCCCTATATATAACACTGAGGCACCAGCCCTATATATAACACTGAGGCACCAGCCCTGTATATAACACTGAGGCACCAGCCTATATATAACACTGATGCACCAGCCCTGTATATAACACTGAGGCACCAGCCCTATATATATAACACTGAGGCACCAGCCCTATATATAACACTGAGGCACCAGCCCTATATATAACGCTGAGGCACCAGCCCTATATATAACACTGAGGCACCAGCCCTATATATAACACTGAGGCACCAGCCCTGTATATAACACTGAGGCACCAGCCTATATATAACACTGATGCACCAGCCCTGTATATAACACTGAGGCACCAGCCTATACAGTATATAACACTGAGGCACCAGCCCTATATATAACACTGAGGCACCAGCCCTATATATAACGCTGAGGCACCAGCCCTATATATAACACTGAGGCACCAGCCCTATATATAACACTGAGGCACCAGCCCTGTATATAACACTGAGGCACCAGCCCTACAGTATAATGATGATGCACCAGCCCTATATATAACACTGAGGCACCAGCCCTATATATAACACTGAGGCACCAGCCCTGTATATAACACTGAGGCACCAGCCTATATATAACACTGATGCACCAGCCCTGTATATAACACTGAGGCACCAGCCTATACAGTATATAACACTGAGGCACCAGCCCTATATATAACACTGAGGCACCAGCCCTATATATAACGCTGAGGCACCAGCCCTATATATAAGACTGAGGCACCAGCCCTATATATAACACTGAGGCACCAGCCCTGTATATAACACTGAGGCACCAGCCCTATATATAACACTGAGGCACCAGCCTATATATAACACTGAGGCACCAGCCCTATATATAACACTGAGGCACCAGCCCTATATACAGTATAATGATGATGCACCAGCCTATATATAACACTGAGGCACCAGCCCTATATACAGTATAATGATGATGCACCAGCCTATATATAACGCTGAGGCACATTGCTGTTGAAGAGCCTCACAGCCCGCCGCCTGGCCCTGCCAAAGCCACACTCAGCACCACTCATCTTTATAGCCTCTCATTTTCTCCTTTTCTCTCTCTGCTCTCAGAGTGGCTCTACTGTTCCAACTGCGTTCTGGAGGTTATTAAGTTAGTCATCAGAGATAATGGGTTGTGATATTTGTGTGTGCATGTGTGTGAGACCATGTGTGCGCATGTGTGTGAGACCATGTGTGTGCATGTGTGTGAGACCATGTGTGCGCATGTGTGTGAGACCATGTGTGTGCATGTGTGTGAGACCATGTGTGTGCATGTGTGTGAGACCATGTGTGTGCATGTGTGTGAGACCATGTGTGTGCATGTGTGTGAGACCATGTGTGTGAGACCATGTGTGCGCATGTGTGTGAGACCATGTGTGTGCATGTGTGTGAGACCATGTGTGTGCATGTGTGTGAGACCATGTGTGTGCATGTGTGTGAGACCATGTGTGTGCATGTGTGTGAGACCATGTGTGTGCATGTGTGTGAGACCATGTGTGTGCATGTGTGTGAGACCATGTGTGTGCATGTGTGTGAGACCATGTGTGCGCATGTGTGTGAGACCATGTGTGTGAGACCATGTGTGCGCATGTGTGTGAGACCATGTGTGTGAGACCATGTGTGTGCATGTGTGTGAGACCATGTGTGCGCATGTGTGTGAGACCATGTGTGTGAGACCATGTGTGTGCATGTGTGTGAGACCATGTGTGCGCACTTACTGGAGGAAGCCGAAGCGGTCGATGACTTTGTAAAGGTGAAAGTTGGTGTCCTCCCAGGCCTCGACGACGGCCTCTTTCCCCTGAAACCAAGAAGCGAGCGAGCGACACAGTCAATAACAAATCTGGAATATATGTGCCTGGTAAACATCCCAGCTGTGTGTGTGGTCATCCGGCATGGTCAATAACAACAAATCTGGAATATATGTGCATGGTGTCCCAGCTGTGTGTGGGGTCATTCAGGTAGTGCAGCATTTGATTCCCTGCCTACCAACACGAGGGTCACAAGTTCGAGCCCCCGTGTTACCTCCGGCATGGTCGGGCGTCCATACAGGCACAATTGGCCATGTCTGCAGGTGGGTAAGCCAAATTGAAGGTATGTGTCCCAGTCGCTGCACTAGTGCCTCCTCTGGTCAGTCGAGGCGACTGTTTGAGTTCGGGGGTGGGAGAATTCTGTGATCCTCCCAAACGCCATGTCCTGCCGGTGAAACTCCTTGCTGTCAGAAGTGGCTGGTGACTGAACGTGTGTCGGAGGAAGCATGTGCTGGTCTCCAACTCTCTTCAAATCGGCAGAGTGGGTGGAGCAATGACCAGGACAGCCGGGCGAATTGGTCAAGGACGATTGGGAGAAAAACGGAGGAAATCCTGGGGATATGCATGTACGTACTCAAAACATATGGCCAAGGCAACAAAGGAGTGGCTCAAGAAGAAGCACATTAAGGTCATGGAGGTCATGGTCATGGAGTGGCCTAGCCAGTCTCCGGACCTGAATCCTAGAGAAACTCTGTGGAGGGAGCTGAAGCTTCGAGTTGCCACGCGACAGCCTTGAAACCTTAAGGATTTGGAGACAATCTGCAAAGAGGAGTGGACCAAAATCCCTCCTGAAATGTGCGCAAACCTGGTGACCAACTACAAGAAACGTCTGACCTCTGTGCTTGCCAACAAGGGTTTCTCCACCAAGTACTAAGTCATGTTTTGCTATGGAATCAAATACTTATTTCACACAGTCAAATGCAAATCAATTTTAATCTTTTATATAATGTGATTTTCTGGATTTTTTAAAATATTCTGTCTCTCACTGTTAAAATTATAGACCGTTCATTTCTTTGTAAGTGGGCAAACTTACAAAATCGGCAAGGGCTCAAATAATCATTTTGTGCACTGTACATACATACATACATACATACCGTAAATTCCGGACTATAAGCCGCGGCTTTTTTCCCGTTTTTTTTCCCGTTTTTGCGGCTTATATAACGGTGCGGCTTATCTATGGATTTTTTCAGAGAAAAAAAAAAAAAAAAACGGAATTCTCTCTTCTTTAGCACTCTTTCTAACTATAAATCCACTTCTGTTTTAATTTCCTCTCTTGCCCTCTTTTCACCACACTGTATGACACTGTATGACACTGTGTGCACTGTAAAAAAGAAACACAGGTGGTGTTGTGTTATGTTGTTTTGTTGAAATGTTAATAAATGGGAGCTTCCTCAAACAGCCATCTCTTTCCCGACAATCCCCTCTGTGCATGAACCCTTACATATGGTAATTAAACATTAAAACACAATAAAAAAAATAAAAAAAAATACCATTAAAACACCCGCGGCTTATAGTCCGGTGCGGCTTATATATGTAAAAAACAGTCAACTTTGCAGGTGCGGCTTATACACCGGTGCGGCTTATAGTCCGGAATTTACGGTACATACATACATACATACATACATACTAGAGATGCACGGGCCACAGTTATAACCACGCTGACCGCGGATATCCCGCCCCGCAGGGGAGGCGGGTCGTAAAAATAAACATTCTGATTAATAGCAGATTACGTGATCATATGTGATTGTATATATATATATATATATATATATATATATATCCAGTATGCATATATATATATATGTATATATAAACAAAACATCCCTGCTGTGGAGAGCGTACACATCAAATGAAGCACAGAAGAAGACCACAAACCGACTTGGACTGTTAGGGCTGCGTTACATGCTACCTAATGGTTGCATTCTAATTGAAAATGAACGGTGGATTCTGGCGGAGCTGCCAATTATATGCCACCCACGCTCTTCAGGGGCAGACAATCATGTTTTGATTGGCTGGTAGATTATGGCTCCGGTGCCCTTGGGAGTGTGTGTGTGTGTGTGTGTGTACGTGCGTGTGTGCGTGTGAGAGAGTATCAGAAAGAGTGATGTGCGATGTGTGTGCGTGTGTGTGCGTGTGTGTGTGTGTGTGTGTGTGTGTGTGTGTGTGTGTGTGTGTGTGTGTGTTTGTGTGTTGCGATTAACAGGTGTGAAATGAACAGCCAGACGCCCACCTGCGTCACCGTCTGACTCCGGGCCTGGTTCTGGTTAATTTGCCATCATGGGCCAAGGAAATGGAAAAGCCAGGGGTGGAGAGTGGGGGGGAGGCTTATGCAGAGGAGGGACGGGCAGAGAATATCAAAGGGAGGAAGAGTGGCAATGGCAGATAGATAATAATAATAAAAGGTGTGAATGGAAGTCAAGCCCCAACCTCCGGTTCTGAAACAAAGTACCAAAAACTGCAGTTCCTCAAATGGTCACTTGAGGCTGGCTCCAAAAGAGAATAAATCCCCATAGACCCCCATGTTAAAAGCCCAACTTTACAGCAGAAATAAACATGTTTGCAGCCTGGTACAAAAAAACAAAAATGGTTTTGGTCTCTATAGCTAACTTTACCATTCATGAGAACTGTATGGGGGTGCATTTTTATATAATATCATACAGTCTATCTGCAAAGAGAAGTCCAATTGTATATAAGTCAATGGGGAAGTCACCTGACTTCTCATTTGATTTATTATCTTAGTAAACACTTTCCTAATTAGTTTATGGTCTCAATTGCTCGTTTAAAGTTTGACATTTGTGTTAATTGTGTCTTAATGACCAAGGAAAATGTGGGTCATGGGGCTAGACCAGTTGAGAACCATTAGTCTGGAGGTTATGGCTTCTCTTTTCTTTTCCCCAATAGTGGTCAAAAATATCTTATTCAGAATAGGTTAACAGATCAAAAGAGCTTATTCATCATGACCAGGTTATGAGCAGTGCAGTAGGCCAGGCTAATAAGACAGAATGACATTGAACCTTTATATACAAAGTTCCTCTTCTAAACAATAACTGCTATGACTGAACTTCACAAATAGCAGAATTCCCACATTTTCACATTAGGAGACATTTTTCCTCCCGAAGGATGACAGGTAGAGAGCAAGAGGGCCGGTCTGCGGCTCAGGTCAGTCTGAAGACCAGATGTCGAAATGATGTGTTTCTAAAAAAGCATCCCTGTCCTCGCCCGCCACCCGCGTAGCTCTCTCTGCACGCACGCCACTTCAATAAATATGTGGAAATCCACCAGAATCAAAGGGCCTCAGTGTTCTCTCAAAGTGAAGGAGGACACACACAGACTGTGAACTTACAGACACACACAGTGCCAAAGTGAAGGAGGACACACACAAACTGTGAACTTACAGACACACAGTGCCAAAGTGAAGGAGGACACACACAGACTGTGAACTTACAGACACACAGTGCCAAAGTGAAGGAGGACACACACAAACTGTGAACTTACAGACACACAGTGCCAAAGTGAAGGAGGACACAGACTGACTGTGAACTTACAGACGCACAGTGCCAAAGTGAAGGAGGACACACACAGACTGTGAACTTACAGACACACAGTGTCAAAGTGAAGGAGGACACACACAGACTGTGAACTTACAGACACACAGTGTCAAAGTGAAGGAGGACACACACAAACTGTGAACTTACAGACACACAGTGTCAAGTGAAGGACGACACAGACTGTGAACTTACAGACGCACAGTGCCAAAGTGAAGGAGGACACACACAGACTGTGAACTTACAGACGCACAGTGCCAAAGTGAAGGAGGACACACACAAACTGTGAACTTACAGACACACAGTGTCAAAGTGAAGGAGGACACACACAGACTGTGAACTTACAGACACACAGTGCCAAAGTGAAGGAGGACACACACAAACTGTGAACTTACAGACACACAGTGCCAAAGTGAAGGAGGACACACACAGACTGTGAACTTACAGACGCACAGTGCCAAAGTCAAGGAGGACACACACAAACTGTGAACTTACAGACACACAGTGCCAAAGTGAAGGAGGACACACACAGACTGTGGACTTACAGACGCACAGTGCCAAAGTGAAGGAGGACACACACAAACTGTGAACTTACAGACACACAGTGCCAAAGGGAAGGAGGACACACACAGACTGTGAACTTACAGACGCACAGTGCCAAAGTGAAGGAGGACACACACAAACTGTGAACTTACAGATACACAGTGCCAAAGTGAAGGAGGACACACACAGACTGTGAACTTACAGATACACAGTGCCAAAGTGAAGGAGGACACAGACTGACTGTGAACTTACAGACGCACAGTGCCAAAGTGAAGGAGGACACACACAGACTGTGAACTTACAGACACACAGTGCCAAAGTGAAGGAGGACACACACAAACTGTGAACTTACAGACACACAGTGCCAAAGTGAAGGAGGACACACACAAACTGTGAACTTACAGACACACAGTGCCAAAGTGAAGGAGGACACACACAGACTGTGAACTTAGACACACAGTGCCAAAGTGAAGGAGGACACACACAAACTGTGAACTTACAGATACACAGTGCCAAAGTGAAGGAGGACACACACAAACTGTGAACTTACAGATACACAGTGCCAAAGTCAAGGAGGACACACACAAACTGTGAACTTACAGATACACAGTGCCAAAGTCAAGGAGGACACACACAGACTGTGAACTTACAGACACACAGTGCCAAAGTGAAGGACGACACACACAGACTGTGAACTTACAGACACACAGTGCCAAAGTGAAGGACGACACACACAGACTGTGAACTTACAGACACACAGTGCCAAAGTGAAGGACGACACACACAGACTGTGAACTTACAGATACACAGTGCCAAAGTGAAGGAGGACACACACAAACTGTGAACTTACAGACACACAGTGCCAAAGTGAAAGAGGACACACACAAACTGTGAACTTACAGATACACAGTGCCAAAGTGAAGGAGGACACACACAGACTGTGAACTTACAGATGCACAGTGCCAAAGTGAAGGAGGACACACACAGACTGTGAACTTACAGACACACAGTGCCAAAGTGAAGGAGGACACACACAGACTGTGAACTTACAGACACACAGTGCCAAAGTGAAGGACGACACACACAGACTGTGAACTTACAGACACACAGTGCCAAAGTGAAGGAGGACACACACAGACTGTGAACTTACAGACACACAGTGCCAAAGTGAAGGAGGACACACACAAACTGTGAACTTACAGATACACAGTGCCAAAGTCAAGGAGGACACACACAAACTGTGAACTTACAGATACACAGTGCCAAAGTGAAGGAGGACACACACAAACTGTGAACTTACAGATACACAGTGCCAAAGTCAAGGAGGACACACACAAACTGTGAACTTACAGACACACAGTGCCAAAGTGAAGGAGGACACACACAAACTGTGAACTTACAGATACACAGTGCCAAAGTCAAGGAGGACACACACAAACTGTGAAATTACAGATACACAGTGTCAAAGTGAAGGAGGACACACACAGACTGTGAACTTAGACGCACAGTGCCAAAGTGAAGGAGGACACACACAAACTGTGAACTTACAGACGCACAGTGCCAAAGTGAAGGAGATCACTTTACCTCCTGCGATCGAGGTCATACGATGTAACACAATTACACTCAAGTCTCTCCTCTCCTCCTCCTGCGATCGAGGTCACATGATGTAACACAATTACACTCAAGTAACTCCTCTCCTCCTCCTGCGATCGAGGTCACATGATGTAACACAATTACACTCAAGTCTCTCCTCTCCTCCTCCTGCGATCGAGGTCACATGATGTAACACAATTACACTGAAGTAACTCCTCTCCTCCTCCTGCGATCGAGGTCACATGATGTAACACAATTACACTCAAGTAACTCCTCTCCTCCTCCTGCGATCGAGGTCACATGATGTAACACAATTACACTCAAGTCTCTCCTCTCCTCCTCCTGCGATCGAGGTCACATGATGTAACACAATTACACTCAAGTCTCTCCTCTCCTCCTCCTGCGATCGAGGTCACATGATGTAACACAATTAAACTCAAGTAACTCCTCTCCTCCTCCTGCGATCGAGGTCACATGATGTAACACAATTAAACTCAAGTAACTCCTCTCCTCCTCCTGCGATCGAGGTCAAATGATGTAACACAATTAAACTCAAGTAACTCCTCTCCTCCTCCTGCGATCGAGGTCACATGATGTAACACAATTACACTCAAGTCTCTCCTCTCCTCCTCCTGCGATCGAGGTCACATGATGTAACACAATTACACTCAAGTCTCTCCTCTCCTCCTCCTGCGATCGAGGTCACATGATGTAACACAATTACACTCAAGTAACTCCTCTCCTCCTCCTGCGATCGAGGTCACATGATGTAACACAATTACACTCAAGTAACTCCTCTCCTCCTCCTGCGATCGAGGTCACATGATGTAACACAATTACACTCAAGTAACTCCTCTCCTCCTCCTGCGATCGAGGTCACATGATGTAACACAATTACACTCAAGTCTCTCCTCTCCTCCTCCTGCGATCGAGGTCACATGATGTAACACAATTACACTCAAGTCTCTCCTCTCCTCCTCCGTCGTCCCTGCGTGGTCTCTTCACTCTTAATGAGGCAGCTTGATTATACGGCTAATTTACAAAGCGAACATGCAGTCAGGAAACACATGAGCCATCCATACAGTAGCACTCATCACACTCACAGCATACTAGACCACTAACCCCTCTATGGAGAATACAGTAGAGGCACTGCTTACAGTAGACAACAATATAGCTTGTTGTAAAATGTACAGTACCATGTATTTATCACTGTATGGGAGGTGTCTATGTAAATAGAGTAGTCACCAATGTGTCATTTAAATTAATTTGTATAAGAGAAGAGGATTATGGGAGTTGTATGAAAATCAGTTCATGCTTACTTCATTTTATTTATTCGAAACTGTTGAATAAAGAATAGACATTAGGGCGTTATTCATAAAACTAACATGACGTTATCAAATTAAATGTATTCTTAAATACGAATTACCGGCTGCGGTTCTTGTTTTTGCAGCTCCGCCATCTCCTTTTGCTAATCTGACATGCCCAGATTGGATCTTGTGGTTTTTACTTTTACTCGAAATATAGCACACTTCTTGCATGCTTGCCCACCTGTGCTCGCCTGCTCGCAACTGTGAGCCGCGCTGTGCGCCGCGCTGTGCGCCGCGTGAGGAACGCTGTGAGCCGCGCTGTGAGCCGCGCTGTGAGCCGCGCTGTGAGCCGCGCTGTGAGCCGCGCTGTGCGCCGCGTGAGGAACGTCTCGCCCTTTTTTTATAGTGTTGAGATCATGCAGAGCAGAGATCAAGTCATATTTGGCAGAAATCAATTTGGAAGCAAAACAAACAACGGGAGCATTCAGGACCAAAGTTCCCTGTGTGTGTTTAATCATGTATTGCTTTGATCAAATAATACCATCTTCTTCCCGATATCATCAGTCATTGCTCCACAGAGAGCAGAGACTGCAAAATGATATTAGGTGAAGGGACTTTTCCATAGCTTAGAGTTTAGTCAAATGTCACCCTTGAGTCTCAGCCAACATCATTACCCCCAGGTGTCAACATTCCAAACCATTTCGCCTCATGTGCTCAGTGCCCACTACCTCTTCGCTTAAACCCAAAGATCTGCTGGCACTCAAATAGGCGCTTATTTAACGCTTAATTAACCTGTTGATTCTCATTGGCTGTCAGCTGAGCGAATAAGGTGGCGGTATTGTGGCTCTCACACACGCTATAATCTCAGCCTCAGTTCATTTAGGCATCAATTCTAATTCAAACTGATTTTGGGGCAATGATGATGAGGAGTGACTTTTACCGTGCTGTAATGGAGATTGACTGAGGAGTGAAGTGTGTCACTATAGAGACACTGCAAAACGCGTCATCATTCAGAAGCCACGCCCAAGACGGGGGAAAATACAAGGAAGCACTGCCTGACGACTGCAGCTAGCAAAACAAACCGCGGCTAACCGGGGCGAACGGAGGAACTCTCATCAGATAGAAATAGTTTTGCGGGGTTTTACAGGGATTTGGACAGTTTTCTTTTTAGATAATGTCAAAAGATTATTTCAGTACACTTCCTCCAACGGAGAGGGAAAGGTACATCGAGAAAATGAACTCATTTGGCCTGGAGCAGTGTCCCTTTTCATTGCCCAAACAACGCTGGATAAACGATCCCACACAGTGGCCTGAAGTGAAATACTATGATATGAGCTTTTAGGCATGTTTAAATGAATGAAAATAACGCTGGACAGACAGACAGACAGATGGCATCAGACGCGCTGGCGTTCTCCTATGTCACGTAGTTGCACACAAAGATCGTATATATGGAAGATGAACACTCCAACTTACTTCCTTGACAGCTAAATCCACATTTTCTTCTCGCGAATGCTCAATGGCTTCCTTGTTTTGCTCGGGAGTACAAAAGAAATTGAATTGGCGATTTTTTACATTTGTTGTCTGCGCAGCCCACCACACAGCAGCTTTTAGCCATGTTTAATTCAAGGAAAATGACGCTGGTGAATGGGAGTGAACGGAGCGATTTCCCCCGTGATGGGCGTGGCCTATTTCATGCAGTGTCTCTATGACGGAGTGATGGAGAGGATTTAGATCTTGATGACAACAGAACAAAAACAGCAATTGTAAATTACCACCAATTATCACAGGGTCACATGGTCATGCTTTACGCTGAGGTGGAGGGAGCTCTCTCCGTACGTACCTCGTCATATTTGGCGACGATCTCGGCCCGCTCCTGTTCCAGTTTCAACGCTGCATCCTGGTCAGTAACAGACGCTGCAGAGCCGAGAGAGGAGGGGGAGAAGGGATAGACAAATTAATCTCGACAGGTCACAATTCAAACTTTAAATGGTCGCGTCGCTACGCTCAATGAGCCGCGGGCAACTGGCAATCAAAGCCTCTGTGCTGGTAGTGATGTTTCTGGACTTTTACACAAGGCGAGTCAAGGCATGGTAAGTCAAGTCCATAAAGTTCCAGGGAAAAACACATAAAATACTAAAAAGCAGCCCCCTTTTCCCTCCATCGTGCAGCTTGCCCATCACGGAGCCGGCACTACGGCTCTGTGGGAAACACCTGCTCTCACACTCGTACAAGAACCAAGATGGCAGCGGCCAAAATGTCAAACTAGAGGCTTCAAATGAATGGGTGACATCACACTCTCTCCATCCATCCCTCTGGCATGGTCCAGAGCTGACGTGGAGAGCACACACTTCTCAACACACACTCCGCAGACCAACCAGCGAGCCAGGAGGAACACATCACCTCACCGTGGCCAGTGTGACCTCAGCCTGGGAGAATAATGTGTGTGTGTGTGTGTGTGTGTGTGTGTGTGTGTGTGTGTGTGTGTATGTGTGTGTGTGTGTGTGTGTGTGTGCGTGCGTGCGTGCGTGCGTGCGTGTGTGTGTGTGTGTGTGTGCGCGTGTCTGTGTGTGGGTGCAGGCTGACCAGAGGAGCCACTTCAGAATGAAGGCCATTGTGACAGAGAGACATGGCTGTGGGAGAGAAAGGCTTTGTGTTTGCTGGGCCACACACACACTGCATTGTGTGAGTGTAGACTGCTGTTCCACAATCAAAGAGGTACGTTTTGGTCCAGACTTAAGTGCAAATTCAAGTACCAGCCCTTAGTTGCACTTCTCCAGCTCAGGACCCAATATGGTGTCACCCATATCCTTTATTGGACACTTGCTTATCTGCCAATCTGATTGGCCTGAAGCCACAAGACCATACCCACCCCATCTAGGTGCCCCATTGGCTGATACTATGTGTGTGGATGTATATGATTGGTTGTCTTTTTTTTTTTTTTACCTGTTTGCATTTTTGAACACACACACACACACACACACACACACACACACACACACACACACACCCAGTGTCCTCTCAGCTCTCACTTCACCAATCACGACTGTAGATCTGAGCTTCCCACTTTAGGTTCCACTTTTTCATGTTTGCTGTTGCACGGACGGGATCGGTCCCTCCGCGCACACACACACACACACACTTCCTGATTCAACCACCCATGGGCGGCTCCTAACATGGGAAGCGTGTTAACAAAAGCTGGCTCACACAGTGCAGCAAGGCAGGTAAGTAATGGAGGCGTATATATAGTATAATGATTTAGACCAAGACCCACTAAAAGCACTAAAGCAGGCAGGAAGCTCTTTCCTGGGAAGAGTGATAATAAATAGCCGCATAGGATAAAATGTCCCCATGGCCAAATTCTGAGCAGCCAGGTTGCCCAGGTACTGACTGAAGTGGTGTGTGTGTGTGTGTGTGTGTGTGTGTGTGTGTGTGTGTGTGTGTGTTGGGTGGGTGGGTGGTTGGGAGATGATGCATACTTCCAGGCGAATGGCCAAAGCCTGGCACTCCATCTGTTTTCATATTCCCGTGCTGACTGAGCCACTAGCCTTTAACACACATCAGGCAACGTCGTTACATCTTTGGCGTCTTCGTTGGAGTTCATTAAAGTGATAGTTTTCAAAAACCGCATACATCACTAGCACACATTTAGGCATACTTAGGCGATAACCATGTCACTGGTGAAGAAGTACGCATGGATCATGAGAGTAGTTAAGTCTCAGATTTAGTCTTCCTTTATAACAAATTAAATATGGACCATCAGTAAAGCGAGAAACATGTTTCAACATCAGCCTGGACTTGGGACGTTGCCGGGGGCATCGAGACATATCCGCTCCAATGTCAGCTTGATGAGGGGGTCCCAGGCGAGTCCCCAGCAAAAATGACTACCGTAAATTCCGGACTATAAGCCGCGGCTTTTTCCCCGTTTTTTGGCCTTTTTTGCCCCCTGCGGCTTAAATAACGGTGCGTCTTATCTATGGATTTTTCCAGCAAACGGCCACTCGGGAACCTCCAAAATCTATGGATGTTGGTATGAGGCAGAACGAGAGCAAGACAGACATTATGAGAGCGAGACCCTGATTGGATGATGTTGCAAAAAATGTGCCTCGCGACCTGATTGGAGCACTGTGCCACTACTCTCTCTCAGCCACTACGGTAAAACACCCTCCCTCCTCCCTCGCTCCGGGGGGAAAAAGGCAGCGATTGAGCTTGAAAGACAGTCTGAATGAAATTGAATGTAACATTCCCAATTCTATGTATTACATTCTAAAAAACTAACAGCAACATTTTGGAAGGCTAAGCCACACAACTAGCTCGTTGTAATCTAACATCATGCTTCAAAAGATGGAGAACTGGCTGTGTTACGACGATGGCGGCGATTGAGCCTGAAAGCCATGTCTGAGACAGTAGCGAGACAGGAACAACAACAGCAGCAGCAGCAAAGGATCATGCACAAACCCGAGACGAAAGGGACTGTCCGTCAGGGCGCGGACGACTGTGTGTCAGCAACTCCCTCCCGACTACCAGGAGAAAATTACAAACTTCGGCGAATTCACACAAAGAAAGATCAAGGAATATTCCATCGGACCGGAGCAGATCATAAATATGGATGAAGTGCCTTTGACGTTCGACCTGCCTCTCACTAGGACTGTTAACAAGAAAGGTGAATCGTCCATCACGTTGAGAACCACAGGTCACGAGAGAACGAATTTCACTTGTGTTCTTGGCTGCACAGCAGCTCCCGCCGATGGTGATTTTTAAGCATCTCACAATGTGTGATTTTGTCTGGGGATTAGTGACCTGACTTTTGTTTTGTTGAAATGTTAATAAATGGGAGCTTCCCCAAACAGCCATCTCTTTCCCGACAATCCCCTCTGTGCACGAAGCCTTACATATGGTAATTAAACATCAAAACACCCGCGGCTTATAGACCGGTGCGGCTTATAGAAGAAAAAAATAGTCACCTTTGAAGGTGCGTCTTATAGACCGGTGCGTCTTATAGTCCGGAATTTACGGTAATTGTGTGATTTCACTATGATTTCAATGACTGAAGATAGCCCAAGGAGAGAATGTAGTGGAGATACTTGGTCATAGCTGGCCTGTTCTCTCAAACAGCATTTAGACCATGGGCTACTAAAACAATCCACTGAAACCCTGGATAAAAATAACAATAAAACATATTCATGCATACTAGTCTGGAATCTGATCAAAATGTCACAATCCGATGCTGGGTGCTGCCCGCCCGCCTGGAATCTCCGAGGGGCGACCCCTGACAACCAGGCTTTCAGGCGCGCGCCATTATCGCTATTGCGGTAAATACAATATTCCTGGAATGCCAGTTTGAACAAGCCAGTTAAATTTCTTTGCATTCTTAGACATTACCGTTTTTGTTTTTTGTTCATGTTTCATACAGTTGGCCAAGTCAGTAGTTAGTTTATGGGATAGGAATTCTGCCAGATGACAGGCACTAGGCGGCATTTTTTTTGATTATTTTTGGGCATTTCACCTTTTTATTTGATTTGAGATAGGACAGGCAGACAGGAAAGGTGGGGAGAGAGAGAGGGTGTGACATGCGGCAAAGGACCGCAGGTCGGCACTTAACGACGTATTATTAGACCGTCTTTAAGTATGTATATCCTGCAATTAGGCCTCTTTAAAGACGAGCTGAACCCAACGGAACCAGAGTGGCGCGAGGGTCGGAGACGTTTCAGACTGAAAACAAATCTGGTCTGAGAGATGACAGAGAGTTGAGAGGCGGGGCCATAGCGTGTCGTGGAGACTGGATTTGGAGAGAAGGAGGGCGGTCTGGGAAGACTCACCGGAATTCCAATACATCCCGAACAAACGTGGCCCTTATTGAGCCGGCTGGCAGTTTTATGACAGGATGGTGGGACAGTATGTGTGTGTGTGTGTGTGACGGTGGAAGGCATGTCGCTACGGGCTGCCAAGAGCACACACAGCGGGGGAGGAGGGAGAGGGGGTCCGTACCCAGCGCTGCACACTGGGGCAAATAAACAAATACACTAAGACATTTTTCTGCCCCCTGGGGGGGCCCTGCGGTTCCCATAGTGAGACGGAGGGAAATGTTCCCTGTTCTGAGGCTTAGCCCTCATTTTGCTGCCCCCCCCCCCCCCCCCCCCCCACCACGACCATTTTAGTATTCCACAGTGGCCCGGCTTAAGCTAAATGCAATTAGACCTCTTTCATGCCTCGGGAATCACATTGGCATCCGTGACTGAGTCTGGGTGTTTGTGTTTCGCGTGGGGTCCTTTTGGACTTGCTGGGGGTCTGTTCAACCAACTGTGCTTATCTCTATTTTTTTTTTTTTTTTTTTTTACTTTTGCAAAGCAAACAAAAACAACACGACACAGACAAAAATACCAATCTTGAGAGTCGGACAGAAATGAGAAAGAAAAACCAAGCAAAAAGGCCAAGCATCTAAGATGACCTGCAGAAGTCCATGCGGCCGGTCTTGTGCATGGAACAAGATGGTAAGAAGGCATGGGGCCAAGCATCGAAGATACACTTTTAGTTGTCCATCTTCGGAACGCTGTAGTTTCACCACGGCAGACCCACGTCAATAACATCCGCCGTCGCATAATTATGTAGCCTAGTGTAAGTGCAGTCAGATTCCCTTAGTACCGCGGTTGTCTTTTCTTAAGTCCTTATGAATTCTTCACATCTTTCCTTGAGCTCATGATGTTTTCCATTGAGGTCAAGGAAAAGTGGTTAGGAATTGTTGTTACGATTTTTCTTTTTTTTTACAATTCGAACACAGCCCAGAAGTTTCCAGACAAGACATTTCACAACAAACTCTAGTTCAGCTGGCTACCATAAAGCTTGCTTTATACTCGCTGTGCCGCAGGGGAGGAGCGAGGGCCGCAAGCGTCAAATGACGTCAATGTGTTGGGCGCGACCTCCGTAGGCCGCCCACACCGCGTACCTGAAGATTTTTCTCACAATGCGACCTCCGCACGGCTTCTCTCCAAACATGGCCGCTTTCGAGCCACTGAGCCCTGAACACTGAGCTGTGTTTTCACCACATTTCTTGACCTATGTGGTAGGCTAAACTTTGATTTGCAACTGTTCGTTTTTAGTCATTTCACCAAGTAAATGTGTTGTGTTGAGAGCATGATTGAGAGAGATTAAAAGCAGCACAGAGTAGGCTATCAGGGCTGAGAACTGAAACGGCTATTCAGTAAAAACAAGTTTGGTGATTCATTCATGTGCTGATGTATGGTCGTTTGAGAGTGAAAGCGCACTCAGTACTGCACATAATAGCGTTTCATTGCGACTTTTCACGGGCTGTTCTCACTATTACCATTGTACAATAACATGCTGATCACTTCTGAGTATAAAAGCATTTGCCCCAGCGCGAGGTCCGCACGTGACTCGCGGAGCTCCACCTCGCGGAGCCTTGCTCGAGTATAATGAGCGCTTTAGGGTCTGTGACGCCACGTGACAAGAAGTATCCTGGGGTGTACTTGTCTTTGTTGCTCATTCTTATTGGTGTTAAAGAGCAGGACTGACACTGAACAACACGACAGGAAGACATAATCACAGCCTTCTCCTGTCCTCTCCCCTCGCCAGCTTCCTTTTGGCGCTGTAATGAGCCCTCTTTGTTCTTCATGATAAGGAGTCTTTGCGTGTCACAGTTGTTTTTCCTTCAACCTTTTTTAGGCATCTATCGCAGTTGCTATCTGCAGAGAAATAATAATAATAATAATAATAATAATAATAATAGTAATAATATAATAATCATAATAATCATAATCATAATCATAATAATAGTAATAATTAAATAATAATAATAATAATAATAATAATAATAATAATAATAGTAATAATATAATAATCATAATAATCATAATAATCATAATCATAATAATAGTAATAATTAAATAATAATAATAATAATAATAATAATAATAATAATAGTAATAATATAATAATCATAATAATCATAATCATAATAATAATAATAATAGTAATAATTAAATAATAATAATAATAATAATAATAATAATAATAATAGTAATAATATAATAATCATAATAATCATAATCATAATCATAATCATAATAATAGTAATAATAATAATAATAATAATAATAATAGTAATAATATAATAATAATAATAATCATAATCATAATCATAATAATAGTAATAATTAAATAATAATAATAATAATAATAATAATAATAATAATAATAGTAATAATATAATAATCATAATAATCATAATCATAATCATAATAATAGTAATAATTAAATAATAATAATAATAATAATAATAATAATAATAGTAATAATATAATAATCATAATAATCATAATCATAATCATAATAATAGTAATAATTAAATAATAATAATAATAATAATAATAATAATAATAATAGTAATAATATAATAATCATAATAATCATAATAATCATAATCATAATCATAATAATAGTAATAATTAAATAATAATAATAATAATGATAATCAAAATAATAATAGTACCGGTAATAGTAATAATAATAGTGCAGAGGTTGATTGCAGAGGAACTCATTTCATGCCCTTTGTTCTTACTTCTTACACTCATGCTTCACTTGGATCTCCTCAGCTGCAGCATGTGTTCAGGCGCCCCCGAGGCCTGTTGTCAGGCCGAGGCCTGTGTTCAAGCCCTGAGGCCTGTGTTCAGGCCCCGAGGCCTGGCCTGTGTTCAAGCCCTGAGGCCTGTGTTCAGGCCTCGGGGCCTGTGTTCAGGCCCCGAGGCCTGTGTTCAAGCCCCGAGGCTTGTGTTCAAGCCTCGGGGCTTGTGTTCAAGCCTCGAGGCCTGTGTTCAAGCCCCGAGGCTTGTGTTCAAGCCTCGAGGCCTGTGTTCAAGCCCCGAGGCCTGTGTTCAAGCCCCGAGGCTTGTGTTCAAGCCCCGAGGCCTGTGTTCAAGCCCCGAGGCCTGTGTTCAAGCCTGTGTTCAAGCCCCGAGGCCTGTGTTCAAGCCTGTGTTCAAGCCCCGAGGCCTGGCCTGTGTTCAAGCCCCGAGGCCTGGCCTGTGTTCAAGCAAGGCCCCTAACCCCAACCACTCCAGTTGATCTGCTCAGTGGCCAGCAGATCAGATTGTGGTTGTATACTGGGCTTGAATGTGTGTGTGAATGTGAACAGGGCACTCCTGAAAAAGAGAGCATTGCTCTCAGTGAGACTCCCCTCAATAAATAAATGTAAAAAAAAAAGAAGTCCCATCTTGTGTAAAACAAGATTTCCTTGCTTCTTATCTTGTGTAAAACAAGATTTCCTTGCTTCTTTGCTTATAAAGGATGTGGCCGTGCCGTGCTATATAAACATCATGGAAGTGTCAAAACACATGGTCCCCAGATAAAACACATGGTCCCCAGATAAAGCCACACCACCGTTTTGACTTCCATGATGTTGTGACATCACAAAGTAACCGCCAACTGAATGTGTAAGACCAAACCGTGTTGTAGGGCCATATGATTTCCGCAAAACTGAAAAAACGGACGGAATCATGGAATCTGGTAATAAAAATGCAATCAAATGTAAAACATGGAATATTGCAGAATTTTCCATAATTTGGCTGAAATTGATAAAAAAGTAGGCCTAATTACCAAAATCAAAAGTAGACCTAATTATTGTAGTAACCTAAAAGCTTTCATAATTATATTGGCCTATAGAGAAATCATTCCGTTTTGGATTGGGGTGTTTTGAGAAGGGGGCCGGTCTTGCGTGGGACTCTTACATCAGTCACGTCACCACCTCACAACTAGGTTTTCAGTTTGTTACATCCTGCAGCATAAATTGGGAATGTCTGTAAAGGGGAGACTCATGGGTACCTGACCCATAGAACCCATTCTTTTTCATATAACTTGAGGTGTCAGGTCAAGGCACTCATTTGAATATGGCGATGCAGTTTTTCCCTTGTCAAAATTTAGCCTAACGTTGGAGAGTTATTTAGCCTCCTTCCTGACAAGCTAACATGATATGGCTGGTACAGTACCAATGCCTTAGCTCATCTAGTTTCATAGGATATAAGTATCTCCACTCTGGCTTTAAAAATGAGCCCACTACAACCTCTGAAAGACAGTAAGTCAGCCGAAGACACCGGCGTCCCCAAAGGAGTAGAAGAGATTTGTAGCATTCTACTCCAACTCCAACTCCACACACACACACACACACACACACACACACACACACACACACACACACACACACACACACACACACACACACACGCACACACGCACACACAATGATGTCACCAACAACAAGTCTTCAGTATACTATTATGTGCTATTACTATGCTTCCAAAACAATCATCCGTCTCCCTCCCTACACTTAAAAGGTCTAACCTGAACCTGACCATGAGCCCAGAATGACTCGTACTGACAACCAGAAGATGACAAAAAGACTGAGCCATCCTGATCCAGACTGATGATAAGCTGCACTCCGCCAACGTTCCACCATGAGCACATGTCTCTCGTCGAGCTTCTAACCTGCATGAAGAATGCAGCTTCATCTGCGGATGATCCTTTTCTGAACGTTGCAGTAGAACAAAATGATAAAAACAAAACTCAGTGTCAGTCTACACTAAATGCCAGTAAACTCAGTGTCAGTCTACACTAAATGCCAGTAACAGACCACTGCTAGCACTTCCTGATGGTTGTAACAACAACTATATAAAAACATTAACATACCAATTCCTCTCTGTAGCAGTAGTCCAGGAAGCTTGCAGTAAGTAACAAGCAGAACTTGAACAACAGCTATATCCCTTTTCCCTTAGATATACATTAGGAAACTAGATATATGTCATATACACAGAACAAGGTTTTGAACCAAATGGGTTTTTGAAGGCTGATCCAGTGAAAAATTACATGAAGGGTATTATGTTTTTCACCAGTGTTCTTGTCAGGGTGGACACTGGACCCATCATCGGACACTAAAACTCTCCATTGAAAGTCAGAATATGCATACTTGGAATGTGATCCAAATGTTGCAGGTATTTCCGTAGACCAGTTTATTTTATCAATCCACAATCAATCAATCAATCAATCAATCAATAAACAAACAAACAAACAAACAAACACAAACAATCAATATACCAATATTGGCCCAATATATTTGCAACAGAAAACACCCCTTACATTTCTGAACTAGAGACAATAGGCGGCCTTGTTGGCTACATCATCTGTTCATCTTTTACCTCTCTTGAAGCCGTCAAGTGGATCCTCCAAGTGACTGAGAGCCTTAGTCCGCATTGGTGACGACGAGCCAGTCTAACACACAAAGACACAACCTGAACTACCCCATCAGTCTAACACACAAAGACACAACCTGAACTACCCCATCCCATTACTGGACATGGCCCACTGCTACATACTGAGGAGGGAAGAAAAAACACACCAGAGAGGAACCACAAGCGAGGGACGCAAAGAGAAATGAGATCAGAGACATTGAGTCACTGAGGTCACAACAATGCTACTGTTTGTCAGTACGTAGGTACGAGAGGGAGAGAGAGAGGGGCGGAGAGAGAGTAAGTCTGTCCCACTCACAACATTCCCCACCCAAACACAACACAACAACAGGCCCTATTCAACACATCGGAGCAGAGAGGACAGAGGGCAGAGCTGTTTCTATCCTGCTATGTTTCCATCCAACTGTCTGGTGAATTTCAAGCAAACTTTGTAAATGCAGCAACAAATAAAATGCAAAGTAGTTGTGTTTATGTCCGCTGGGTTGAAGCGAATGAACAGGCTGAACTAGGAATCTTGCACTCGATTCCTAGGGTGGAGACTCTGGAGATGATGCGCCACTTGTCCTCTTCTCCCTACTTATACTCCCACCACTTATATAGCCTGAGCCAGGAAGGATTTATTACATGGATCGGGTTTTACAGAATGTAGGGAAAGAGTGTATGGATAAATCCAGAAGGAGGTGGTAATGCAACATAAAGGATGCCAACTGCCATAAAACACCACAGAAGAAGAAGGATTCAGTACATCACTGATGATGATGACATCACAATTGTTCAAGTGATATGACTGATGATATCACTGATGACATCACAATTGCTCAAGTGACATCACTGATGATATCACTGATGACATCACAATTACTCAAGCGACATCACTGATGACATCACTGTTTTTTACACCCTGGACAATATTTCCAGCTTTATGATTTTTGACAAGTTCGGTTTGATATTATTTATTTGTTGAAATGATCATTTGTTTTGAACTGCGACCTGAAAATGGGCCATGTGAAATGCTTGTATTTATGTCTTATAAATAGCTTATTTTCCGACACACCGCGGCTCATATGCTTATTATATCAAAGAGACAACGAGAATATGAGCGATCTATTCACCTCCCTGCCACTGGCAGCCTGCTCTGTTTGCTGGCCTTCACATAGATAGCAGATCCCAGCGTTATTCCATACGCGCGTGGCCATCGAATTCAAAGGAATCATCTATATTCTCAAAAACAGATAAATATCAGCAGTGTTTACCATGCTAAGCTAACTACATCAACCCTGCAAGTCACCCGGATGTGCTCCTTAAATACGCCCACAATGGGCAAATATACAAGGGTGGCACAGTGGGTGTGACATTTCTAGGTCGTGGTGGACAAACATTTCAAGCCAGTCATTATTTAGTTCCACAACAGCATTTCCATTGCCAGTTATTGAAGAATTATTTTAGCGATGAAAAAAAATCCCACTAAACCAACATACAAACATTCTCGTGATGTTGAGGAAACCGTATCGAATTTTGCCTTTTTCCATTCAGCCTTGCTAATTCAACACATTGTACAGTAATTCACATCAAAGCGCTCAGATGGAACGGGGGTAAGAATGGATGTGTGTGTGTGTGTGTGTGTGTGGGGGGGGGGGGGGGGGGGGGGGGGGGGTGAGGGAATGAATGCAAAGGGAGGGGAGGGGGGGCAGACGATGACAGCTTCATGATGAACAGTTTTTCTATTAAAACTTCATTATAAAAAATGGACGTGGTGTAGCATGACGTCTCCTATAGATGTGGCATATCTGAAGACATGGACGAGGGGGATGAGCAACAGGGAAGGGAAAAATAAAGGAAAATAAATTATCTCTCTCTTCTCGTCATCTCTGCTTTATCTGCTCCCTCCATCGGTACAGGAAATATCTCTGTTTGTGTGTGTCTGTGTGAGTGAGTGAGTGAGTGTCGTGTGTGTGTGTGTGTGTGTGTGTGTGTGTGTGTGTGTGTGTGTGTGTGTGTGTGTGTGTGAGAGAGAGAGAGAGAGAGAAAGAGAGAGAGAGTGAGTGTTGGTGGATGGGACTTGAAGTGCCATTATCACTTCTCAAGCCCTGAGACACGGGGACCAGAGCAGAGGTGAAGCCAGAGTACCACAGCAGTAGGAATGAGTCCAGAAGTAGCACTTGGGTTCGTAAGGGGAAAAGTGAATGGGCTTTTAGTTATAGTGTTAATCTTGTCGGCTATTTTTTTATTTAGTCTTAGTCTTAGTCCTGTGTCAAATGTCCCTGTTAGTTTGTATCATATTTAGTCAACCTCATCCTGTTTTTATTTAGTCTAGTTTTAGTCAAGTAAAACTGTTCGCATTTTAGTCTAGTTTTAGTCAATGAAAACAGTTGAATCTGCTGATGCGCTTGCACTAGTAATGGTCGTTTGATGAATTTGGTGATAGAACATGTTCAGATACGTGCTGCGCTGTGTTGTGGAGGCATGTTCACTTCATGGATCTATTGTATTGTATGTACTCTTCTTTTATTAAAAAGTCATAAAAAGTGGTCCTCATTTGTGAAGATTATCCTGCTGAACACACATTTCCACTCCCATAAGCTTGTGTTAAACACAGACCATATTTTGACCGAAATCCCCATTCTAAAATCCCATATCCTTTTCCCCCTAAGAACCAACATGGCGGCGATTTCTGGTTAAGCCTACAAAAATATGCCATCCCTGTGGACGTCACTTCCCGCTTCAACATGCGCACCAGAGACCTTTCATCCGCCATTTATTTTCCCACATTTCGTAAAATGCTGATAAAAATAGTGTTACTTGGTCAAACCAAACGATTCAGCTATATTCAGAAAGAGGAGACACAAATGTGCCTGTCTGAACAGAAAAACAGTTTTTTGACCACTGTATTTCTAAAACCCTGCGTTAATCGAGACTGCTGTGTGCTGTAGAGCTGATATGATACATTTTTATAACTCATTTTCTTCTGGGAAAGGATGGCCCGCCCAAAGTTGTACTGGATCGTCCAAAATAGGATTTGTGCCTACGCCACTGACGCTATGACGCTACGCTAACACTATGAAGGGAACTTTGTCACTTGTAATGTTGTTGCAAAGCACTTCAGTTATTCTGGCAATGCAGTTCTCAAAATGTCTTTCACTGTCTCTCCCTGAGTCTCCCTCTCACTTTCTTTGTAGCTGTTGTGTAACTAATCTCTAATTGTACTGTAGCCTACTTGTATGAATACATGAATGAAATTATTTAAATTAAATATAGCATAAGTCATACATAAAACACAAATCCAAGTGCTGAACATAAAAAACAAACAAACAAGAATAAAAGTTAAAAGAAAATTAGGGATGCACCGATTGCCATTTTCTTGGCCGATTCCGATTTCCGATTTTTGAATAGTCTGACTTGCCGATACCGATTTTTGCCGATTCCGATTTTTTTTTCTAAAAACAACAATTGACAGCTTACACAAACGTTTTTGTAACTTTGTTTAAAAATTAAGATTCATAGAACAATTCTTACATCTAATGGGGATCCAAATAAACAAATAAACAATTCTTATCATTTGCATGAAGTAGGACCTTCTCACTCAAACACTCAAAATAAAAGTGTTCCAGGTTAGGCTACTGGACAGAGCTTTTTTGTGCAAATACAATGAATACAAAAATTAAATTAAATCCAATAGCCTATATCCCACAGCTATCATGCATTTACTTTTCCAAAAGAAAACAGGTGCAACAGAACATCAAAATGATCCATGGACAAGGAGTTTATAGACTGGCTCCAGACCAGTCCTCTTGAGTAGAGGGGAAATGAGTTTATGAGTTACAGTAACGATCTTCAGTCTGAATATCAGGCGGAGTTTACACACAGTCCGAAGTTTGGTATGCGTATTTTTATCTGCCATCCGAAAAAATATCGTCACGCACAGAAAACGTTGCACACTTGTGAGTCCGATGCATTTTTATTATTATGTCCGTCGTTCTCATGTCGTTCTATTTGCAATACGAAACAAATAGTCTCTCCTGTATCCACGTCACGTTACAACATGACTTGACAGGCTGAGGCAGCAGCGCTGATGTGGAATGGAAAAGCAGGTCGGGGAATGGTTATCATACTGGACACAATGCTCGCGTTCACCTCGCCAAGCCGGCTGTGCGCGGTGGCGGGTTGCTGGAGCACCGCTTCCCGGGGAGAGAGAGCAGAGAGAGAGGGGCCAGTGAGGTGAAGCGAGCCGCTCTGACTGGACTCCAGCCGAGCGGGACTCGGCCGCATCTCTGTCTCCACGGCTTATTTTCGACTTGCATGTGTGACAAACTGCGAGCTTTGTCTACTTCACTGACGGTGAAAAAAATCCACAACGAGGAAGGTATGCTGGCGTGTGTGGTGTGGTGGCTGGGTGCCTGTCTCGGTGCTTTGGGGTGCGCGCACGTCATGTGAAAATCGGCTCACAGAATCGGCTATTTAGAGTGACCGGAACAGATCACCGATCGAGGCCGATCACGTGAAAATCGGCCATTTCCGGTCACGTGCCGATCGATCGGTGCATCCCTAAAGAAAATAACACTCAAATTGAGAAGTGATAAAAATGAATAAATACATGATGGTCACTACACAAGCAGCTGAATTGTACTACTGTATATCTGAGATGAAAGCAGGTGGTTTGGAAAGTGTGTGGGCATCTTGGCACCGACAGACCGGATAAACACGACCACACAGACTAGCAAAAAACACCTCCGCGCTCAGCGTTGGTGTGAATAAAATAAGCGACTAACTGTTAAATCTGCAGTGCACTCTACCCCTGTCAGTGTGTTAAATCTGCAGTGCACTCTACCCCTGTCAGTGTGTTAAATCTGCAGTGCACTCTACCCCTGTCAGTGTGTTAAATCTGCAGTGCACTCTACCCCTGTCAGTGTGTTAAATCTGCAGTGCACTCTACCCCTGTCAGTGTGTTAAATCTGCAGTGCACTCTGTCAGTGTGTTAAATCTGTCAGTGTGTTAAATCTGTCAGTGTGTTAAATCTGTCAGTGTGTTAAATCTGCAGTGCACTCTACCCCTGTCAGTGTGTTAAATCTGCAGTGCACTCTGTCAGTGTGTTAAATCTGCAGTGCACTCTACCCCTGTCAGTGTGTTAAATCTGTCAGTGTGTTAAATCTGTCAGTGTGTTAAATCTGTCAGTGTGTTAAATCTGCAGTGCACTCTGTCAGTGTGTTAAATCTGCAGTGCACTCTACCCCTGTCAGTGTGTTAAATCTGCAGTGCACTCTGTCAGTGTGTTAAATCTGCGGTGCACTCTACCCCTGTCAGTGTGTTAAATCTGCAGTGCACTCTGTCAGTGTGTTAAATCTGCAGTGCACTCTACCCCTGTCAGTGTGTTAAATCTGCAGTGCACTCTGTCAGTGTGTTAAATCTGCAGTGCACTCTACCCCTGTCAGTGTGTTAAATCTGCAGTGCACTCTACCCCTGTCAGTGTGTTAAATCTGTCAGTGTGTTAAATCTGTCAGTGTGTTAAATCTGTCAGTGTGTTAAATCTGCAGTGCACTCTGTCAGTGTGTTAAATCTGCAGTGCACTCTACCCCTGTCAGTGTGTTAAATCTGCAGTGCACTCTGTCAGTGTGTTAAATCTGCGGTGCACTCTACCCCTGTCAGTGTGTTAAATCTGCAGTGCACTCTGTCAGTGTGTTAAATCTGCAGTGCACTCTACCCCTGTCAGTGTGTTAAATCTGCAGTGCACTCTGTCAGTGTGTTAAATCTGCGGTGCACTCTACCCCTGTCAGTGTGTTAAATCTGCAGTGCACTCTGTCAGTGTGTTAAATCTGCGGTGCACTCTACCCCTGTCAGTGTGTTAAATCTGTCAGTGTGTTAAATCTGCGGTGCACTCTACCCCTGTCAGTGTGTTAAATCTGCAGTGCACTCTGTCAGTGTGTTAAATGTGCAGTGCACTCTACCTGTCAGTGTGTTAAATCTGCAGTGCACTCTGTCAGTGTGTTAAATCTGCGGTGCACTCTGTCAGTGTGTTAAATCTGCAGTGCACTCTGTCAGTGTGTTAAATCTGCGGTGCACTCTACCCCTGTCAGTGTGTTAAATCTGCGGTGCACTCTACCCCTGTCAGTGTGTTAAATCTGCAGTGCACTCTGTCAGTGTGTTAAATCTGCAGTGCACTCTGTCAGTGTGTTAAATGTGCAGTGCACTCTACCTGTCAGTGTGTTAAATCTGCGGTGCACTCTACCCCTGTCAGTGTCAATCTGAAGCACAATTATTCTCGGAAACAAATGTGCCTGTCTGAATAGAAAGTGTGAGACTTCAAAAGTGCAAGATTTGCCGATGCTTCTTGGGTGCAATGGGTAAAAGCATTCAGTTGACCAAAGGCTTTGTGAGAAAACTGCATGAGACTAGACTAGACTAGACTAAATGGTCAAATGGTAAATGGCCTGCATTTATATAGCGCTTTTATCCAAAGCGTTTTACAATCAGTAGGTACATTCACCCACTCATACACCGATGGCGGCAGGTTACCACGCAATCATCGGGAGCAATTTGGGGTTCAGTATCTTGCCCAAGGACACTTTGACATGCAGACTGGAGGAGGCGGGGATCTAACCACCGACCTCTTTTATCCAAAGCGGTTAATGGACGACCCGCTCTACCTCCTGAGCTACAGCCGCCCACCCAGACTAGACTAGACTAGACTGTTTGATCTGTATCGTTCCACTGCAGAATGTCCGTCTGAAGTCATTACCAGCATCAGCTCGGCTGGTATTGTTTTCACCTTGTGAGTCTGTGTGTGTGTGTGTGTGTGTGTGTGTGTGTGTGTGTGTGTGTGTGTGTGTGTGTGTGTGTGTGTGTGTCATCATGGCAAAATGTCATCCTGGAGACATAGTGAGAACTACCACAGAAACCATTTTGAGTACTAGTTTAACACGATAGCGTCAACACCGTGCAAGATGCAGTCACAAAACTTTACAGGGGTGTAGTTGACATCAAAATTATGGCAGAGTTCAAAAATGGGTGCCATCCGAGCAAGGGAGCATCAAAATGTATGGGGTACCAGACAACCATCTACCAGGGACATATGGATGAGTTTGGTGTGTATGTTCTCATCATTTAACACGCACGTTCATCAATCTCCCCAAAACCTGCTGTCCCCCTTTCAATGGGATATGTTTTTGCGGTGCTGCTACAGTATAGCACAGACCAGTGTTCCCCCACGGGCAAATATTGACCAATATCCACTTAGCAGTCAGTAGGCAAAGGTAAGCAGCAGTCTGGAAGTTGATTATATGTGGTACTATGAAAGAAAGGTTGATCTGGATCCACTATATGAGAGATCAGAACAGAAGCTAGCTAAGCTGTCTACACTATAATAGGTTCATCCCAGGGGAGACCTTATCATTAGCAGCTACTTAGAAGACGGATGAAAGAGTTCAGCAGGAAGTGACTTTCACAGGAAGCAGTCCCACGTCCTCACTGGTTATGACTCTGACATCTTCATCTCTCTCTCTCTGTGTGACACACACAGGGGCGGACTGGGAAAAGAATTCAGGCTGGGCATTAGATACCAAGCAGGCCAGACCGATACGGGCCGACGCACGTGCCGGCGTCCGAAGGGCGGCGGCGAAAAATTTGGGCCGTTTGAAGCCCAATTTGGGCCGTTTGAAGCCAGATTTGGGCCGTTTGAAGCCCAATTTGCGTCGTTTGAAGCCAGATTTGGGCCGTTTGAAGCCCAATTTGGGCCGTTTGAAGCCCAATTTGGGCCGAGTCCAATTTTACAATGAGATGCACCCACTTTAACCCTGAATAAAATAAGGCGGTGCCTGGCCTGCTGTTCAGTGAGTGGCCTGACTGCGGGCACCAAAAAATAAAATAAAAAAAATATATTTTTTTTTTTTATTTTTTTTGCAGGCCAGGCCAGGCCAGGCCAGGCCACCGGGCATTTGCCCGACATGCCCGATTATGCAGTCCGCGCCTGGACACACACCTACATGCACGCACACTATACATATTACTTACTGCCATACACTGTGAGTAATGGGGCAGCGTGTTCCTGTCATAGGTGCCATTTACACTTGGGGACATGAAATGAGTCATTTTTGTCCCCAACCCTTTTAACACGTTGACTGCCACTGACGTATATATACGTCAATTTTTTTTTTTTGACGGTGCTACGTGGATCAATGCCCCCCGCGTCTCCTATGGAGATATTGGAAGTATTGAATGTGTATAATCTATTTTACCGACCAGCTAGGTGGCGACGGTCCTCTCCCGACAGAGATAAAGTCAACCAAAAGCAGCCGCCTCCCGCGGAAATGGCTTGGCGATTTTACAGTCAGAAACGAACGAGCCTCATTCTCATACTGTAGGCGGCGACGCTTTCGCGCTGCTGCGGTGGGGGGTTCCAGAAATGGACTGTGTGGGCAGCATAAAGCCTAGAGTCGCACGGGGCTTCATCGGGGCTCTCAAACCCAAGAGACGAGTGAGACCTATCCACACTCGCTGCCAGGGAGGGAGGCTGCTCAAACTCGCTGCCAGGGAGGGACGCTGCTCAAACTCCCAGCAGCAGAGCACTCACTTGTGACAAACGCAGGCTGAAAGCCACTAGACACGCCCACGGAGGGAGGAGTTGAAGGAGAGGGCGTTCGGAACTATATTGTTTGGATGTCTGATCTCTCACTGATGCCAAAAATAAATGGTTAAAGTGACTGTTCTGCCTGTTTGATTGAATTTCACAAAACTGCGATTATCTCAGCTTCCTGTCTCAGACGCTAAAACCATGCTGTACTCAACGGCTAATATCTACATAACTACTAACTCTACAAACTAACTCTTTTAGACAGAGAAAGCACACATTCTATTAGTACTTTTGTGAACTTTGTGTTGACAAACTCCAAGCAGAAAAGAATCCTCGGCTCTTGTAAAATGAGCCAGAATCCTCAAAAAAACGGCTTGGCAAAAGCTACCTACAGCAAAAAAAAAAAACGGCTGGCAGTCAATGTGTTAACACGTTCACTGCCAATGGCGAGTTGACTCGTCAAACACAATCCAACCGTTCACTGCCAATGACGAGTTGAGATGTCAAAAAAAAAAAAAAAAATTTTTTGACGGTGCTACGTGGATCAATGCCCCCCACGTCTCCTATAAAAATATTGGAAGTATTGAATGTGTATAATCTATTTTACCGACCAACTAAGTGGCGACAGTGCTCTCCCGACAGAGAGAAAGCCAACCAAAAACAGCCGCGGGAGGAAGCCATTCTCAAGGAAATGGCTGGGCGAAAACGCTTTCGATTTCACACACACACACACACACACACACACACACACTCGAGTACCTTTGAGCATAAATAAGACCAGAATCGCAAAAGCTTCATCAAAGCTCTCAACCGACACCCCAAGAAACGAACGAGCCCGTTTTACAGTAATCCAGACTCGCCCGAGAGCGGCCGCGGAGCCAGCAGCAGCAGCACAGACGAGCAGCAGCAGCAGCAGCAGCAGCACACCGAGAGCGCGCCTCAAGATTGGAAGAAGGGGATCGCAAAGGAATTTCTCTCCCGTGTCTAACCCCCCCCCCTCGCCTCTCCTCTCCTCTTCCCCGCTCCTGCGATTCCCCTGTCTTTTTTTGGGATCTGTGAGGCAACAGAAACTCGCCTGTGACAAAACACTGCAAAGCCACCAGACCTACGGAGGGAGGAGTTTGGAGACACACACACACACACACACACACACACACACACACACACACACACACACACACACACACACACACACACACAATACAGTATACAGACTTGCCCAAGGGCACCCATAATCACAGGCACGTGAGGTGGTTCTAAAAATCCATTTATCTCAAAACTCTCTGAAAATCTCTGAAACCATGCTGTACTCAACGGCTAATATCTACATAACTACTAACTCTACAAACTAACTCTTTTAGACAGAGAAAGCACACATTCTATTAGTACTTTTGTGAACTTTGTGTTCACAAAATCCAAGCAGAAAAGAATCCTCGGCTCTTGTAAAATGAGCCAGAATCCTCAAAAAAACCCTCTGGCAGAAGCTAACTACAGTATTGAAAAACGGCTGGCAGTGAATGTGTTAAAAGCACAATTTGTTGTTGAAAAAAGAAAACGCAAAATAGCTTGCACAAATACATGTTAACACATTCACTGCCAGCCGTTTTTCAATACTGTAGTTAGCTTCTGCCAAGGTTTTTTTTTGAGGATTCTGGCTCATCTTTCAAGAAGAGGATTCGTTTCTGTTAGGATTTTGTGAACACACAATATCTCAAAAGAACTAATAGAATGTGTGCTTTCTCTGTCTAAAAGAGTTAGTTTGTAGAGTTAGTAGTTATGTAAGCATTAGCAGTTGAATACAGCATGGTTTCAGCGTCTGAAAATTTATTCTGAGATAAACGGCTTTTTGTGAAATTCGATAGAACAGTCACTTTAACCATTCATTTTTGGCATCAGTAAGACGTCAGACATCTAAACAATAGTTTTGAACAGTCATTTCCTCCATAACAGCAGGAAACACCCCTCTCCTTCAAATTCCTCCCTCCGTGTGTGTTCTTCTTGGCTGCAGCGGGCGTGTCACAAGCTCGTTTCTGTTGCTGCTGTAACCTCGCGTCACCAGGCTCACTGCTTTGCTGCTGCTGTGCCTGTCTGCTGGCGGCCGCTGTGCAAGTCTGGATATGGGCTCGCTCGTTTCTTGGAGTTTCGGTTGAGAGCTTTGATGAAGCTTTTGCGATTCTGGTCATATTTATGCTGCGTGTTTCAAAGTGTGTTCCACCCGTAATCTATTATGCAAATTTGCAATCCCGCACCACCAGCAATCAGCGCGAAAACGAAAGCGTTTTCGCCAATCCATTTTCATGAGAATGGCTTCCTCACACTGCTTTTTGCTTGCCTTCCTCTAGTCAGGAGAGCACTGTCGCCACTTAGTGGGTCGGTGGAATGGGTTGTACACGTTCGGTGGCTCCAATATTTATATAAGAGATGTAAAAGGGTTAGATGCACATCCCACGGTCAAAAAAAAAAAATCATTTTTTTGACGTAAAAACACGTCATTGGCAGTCAACCGTTGGATTTTGTTTGACGTAAAAACACGTCATTGGCAGTGAACGTGTTAACTACAATAATACTGTAACAAATTAGAACGCTTTGAGAAAGGATTATTTGCACAATAAGAAAACATACAAAGGAATGTAAATATAGACGAGAAAATGGGCATTGTCCAACAAAAAGTAACGTTATTCCTCCTTCAGTTGTTTCTAATTTGTCATATTGTCGGGCAGTGATTTTGGATATTGTTATCATCATTGGGCTGACTGACATGCACTGGTGCTGCTTTCTACAGTAGATGTGATATTGGCATTGTTCAATTGAAATGTTGTGTTGCAGCTGTGGATGTGGTGCATATGAACGACTGTATTTGCGGCAGGCGTTGTGCGTTTTATGCTCAGTATTTTTCGTACTGTCGTCGACACTGTAGTAGCCTAGGCTAGGGCCTAAAAAAATGTTTTGTCCGGTTCCGGTTTCCTGTCAATTTACGTGCGACCCAAATTTATTTTATGAGTTTGTTGATTTGACGGTGGCGCTAAGGGGCGGGGTTTGCCACTGCGCGAAGGTGCTTTTCGCTACGGATACTTTAAAACAAAAATGGCAGGGAGCATGACGGACATGTGCTTTGTGTCGCTTCTCTGCCCATGCAGCACTAGCGTGCCAACCAAAATTGTGAGATTGGGGTTAAAATCATTTGAAAACGTGCTTCAGGAAGTTAAACAGTGCCCTTGTATATTCGTATCAGCAGCCGGCAAAGTGGACAGAGCTGACAAATAGACGGATATCGCCAGCGATGTGGTGTCGACCCCCACTCAGCAGCTTGGTTCGCTCGTCAGTGGCATCATGGCTTTATTTCAATTCAGGTATTTAGCACTGAAGTGCACGGCAGAGCTAGAACCTGTGCCCTCGACGGCTCAAAAAACGTGTGTAGAGCACAGTGGTAGAGTACATGTAGGCTATGTTATGAAAAAAGTATCCATCGCTGCTGTAAAAAAAATATATATATATTTCCTATCTATCCCTTGCTGGAAAAAAAAAAAAAAAATCCCTACCGACCCATCACCTCAACTGACAACCAACAGGAACCAAACTTTTTTTTTTTAGGCCTAGGCCCTTTTGATCCCCCGTTAAGCAATTGTTCCTCGCTATAATTTACTCTGACGTCACCAAATAACAAATTATTGCCTTCAGAAGGAATGAGGAGGTGGTCTCTCCCCAGTGGTAATTAAGGGCCAGGAGATAGAAATTGTCCAGTCTTACAAATGTGTTGGTGTTCACCTGGACAATAAATGAAACTGGAAAAAGAACAGCGATGGCGTTTTTAAGAAGGCACAGTGGAGACTTTTCTTCTTGAGGAAGCTTATAGATCCTTTGATATTATCAGGACGCCTCGAGGCCATGTTCTGTTTTGTTTAGTCAGGGAATCCTTGCTAGTGTCTTCTCTTATGCTGTGCTCTGCTGGGGCGGGGGGGGGGGGGGCAGCATCAGCACAGACAATAAAAATAGGATGGATAAATTGATCTAAAAGGCTGTCTCAGTGATTGGCCTTACCCCTGACTCACTTCAGCTCATCTTTATTATAGACAAGGGGAGCAAGTGGGCAATCTGTCTGTTCTCTCTTCTCTATTTCAAATTTTGTCCCACTGATGATGTCATAGGCATTGTGACATAACTGATGATGTCATCAGTGATGTCATGAGAGTAATTGTGATGTCATCAGTGATGCAAAGTTGTGACATCATCAGTGATGTCATAAGAGCAGGTGAGCCCGCACAGCGGTCGAAGCCGTGCAGCTGCCGAACCAACGAATTAGCCGAGCCTAGGAATCATCATCAGTATATAGTAAATGGGAGCTAGGGCTCTGTCTGTCGGTCTGTCTGGGCTCTGTCTGTCTCACTGTGACATCATCAGTGATGGCAGCTAGCAGGCGCCAATCCATTCCAGTGAATGTGACATGAGCACGGAACACCCCCCGAAACCTTTGGATAAAGCAGGAAAAACATTTTGAGATTAAATTGGAGTTGGTTCTGCCACAAAGCCCGAGGCGAGGAACGGGAAGGGGAGCTTTGCCCTCTGGGAGGTCGGACTGGCAATTAGCCTGCTGTTACAGTCTGGATGTCAGCAGGTAGCTCAGCTCGTTGCGTCTGGACCTCTCTGCCTGGCCCTCCTTACCTAACCATGCACTTTCCCCTTGATGCTGCGGTGTGTGCGCGCGCACACGCACACGCACGCACACACACACACACACACACACACACACACACACACACACACACACACACACACACAGGTTCACAAATTTGTGTGCAACACAAAAAAAACAAATCTCCTTGTTTGAAGCTCCTGGCACATCATTTGAATAATTGAGCGAGCTTCTTTCCTCTAGCTGGTACTGTGTGTTAAGATGGCACAGGAGAGAGGAGAGAGAGACTGAGAGAGACAGAAGGAGAGAGGAGAGAGAGAAAAGGGGAGAGAGACAGAGAGAAGGAGAGAGACAGAGAGAAGGAGAGAGACAGAGAGAGAGTAGAGAGACAGAGAGAGAGAAGGAGAGAGGGGAGAGAGAGACAGGAGAGAGGAGAGAGAGAGACGAGAGGAGAGAGGAAAGAGAGACTGAGTGAGACAGAGAGAGGAGAGAGACAGAGAGAGAGAGGAGAGGACAGAGAGAGAGAGAGAGAGGAGAGAGAGACAGAGAGGAGAGAAGGAGAGAGGAAAGAGAGACTGAGTGAGACAGAGGAGAGAGAGACAGAGGAGAGGACAGAGAGAGAGAGAGAGAGAGAGAGAGGAGAGAGACAGAGAGAGAGAAGGAGAGAGACAGAGAGGAGAGAAGGAGAGAGGAAAGAGAGACTGAGTGAGACAGAGGAGAGAGAGACAGAGAGAGAGAGAGAGAGAGAGAGAGGAGAGGACAGAGAGAGAGAGAGGAGAGAGACAGAGAGAGAGAGAGAGGAGAGAGACAGAGAGAGAGAGAGAGAGAGAGGAGAGGACAGAGAGAGAGAGAGAGAGAGGAGAGGACAGAGAGAGAGAGGAGAGAGAGACAGAGAGAGGGAAGGAGAGAGACAGAGAGGAGAGAAGGAGAGAGGAAAGAGAGACTGAGTGAGACAGAGAGAGGTGAGAGACAGAGACAGAGAGAGAGGACAAGGCTGCTGAATAATGCAGAGAGAGAGATAGTGAGCTGCCAATGGTGCTGACCAGGAGAGGACTGTGGTTTGGCAGAGCAGCAGAGGCGTGCATTAGACTAGTTATACATTTAGCTGCCCTGCTCCTGCCCTCACTACAGCCACATGCATGTAACTGCTAGGGGTGGAGGGTAGGGATGTAACGACAACCTGTTTGAATGATAACCATGATAAAATTCCTTAAGATAACCGTACCGTTTCAGTGTATCAATCCTTTTTGGGTTCGAGTTTTCAATATAAAACTTGGTGAAATGATTTCTGTGAGTGTATTAGTACTTTTTGAACATTAACAAACCGTGATAATACTGATAACCATGATAATTTTGGTCACTATAATACTGCCCTACAAATCATGACCGCAGTAACTACGCCAACACTGAAACTGAGAAAAATGGCTTTAAAGTTTTTTGACTGTCCAGCCAAATTAGATATAGGTTGAAAAGTGGCAATGCGCTTATTAAATATGTATATGTTAAAGTATTTTTTGGGGTCAAAACAATTATCAATTACTTGACCTATGACCTCAGAAATGCAGATACGGCACTCTGTCTGTGTATTACCTTAAACAGATGTGTAGGTAGTACAAGGGAAAAGCGCAGTAACTACAATCTAATGTGCTTCTCCTGTCTTGTTTTTCATGAGACAATTGTAATCGGTTTTGATTTCGATACCACATCATATCTGTATTTAATTGTTTTATTGTTTACATGTTTAAAACATTTAAATGGATAAGTAACAGATAAATTCAGGGAATCCTGAAGTCAGTTGATGTAATCTTCACCACTGGTGTTGCTTTTTGGTCATCATTCTGACACAATTAATTAATGAGCACAGTTGTTTTACTATATTAATTTAGAACAGGTTTTCTTTACAAATCAGATTAGCTTTTCAGATTGATACTTCATACAAGAACATATACAGTATATTACATAGCATATTACAATTATTTTGAATAAAATTAATTACAGACTGAGTCTGAATGCTGATAATTTATGCAGCAATGAAAAAGATTGTCCTGATGAGCTAGGTAGTGATACCAAACAATTATCACTATCTACAGCCAGATTAACACTTCCCAGTGGAGTGGATGATCTCTTATGGATTATTAGCTAGAAATACAGCATTTACAATTTTAAAGACACTGAAGACTCATTCATTAACAATTTGGACAGCTGTCAGTGCGCTCTCATATTGGGAATTGACTGGATTAACTAAACAGATTGTGCCATTATGAGTGATTGATATGTTGGGCTTTGTTATGGAAAGAGCGGGAAAATTGCAGTAACTACAAAATCCAACCAAAAACCAGTCTGAACCGCAGTAACTACACCTCAAAGTGTAGTTACTGCGTTTATCTCTGTTTAAGTCCAGCTGAAGCTCTGTGAAAGCAAATCAAAGTGCAGTAAGTGTAGTTACTGCAGTTTTGTCTGGTTTTTGGTTGGATTTCGTAGTTACTGCAACTTTTATACTCTGTTTTCTCAAATATAGAGCAAGACTGAACTTAGAAAATTTGTCACATGATAAAACAGATATCTAAAAGTTCAATTTCAATAATAACTCAATTTTGACCAAAATTGTAGTTACTGCGGTTTTGATTTGGAGGGCAGAATAGTGATATGAAATTTTCATATCGTTCCATCTCTAGTGGAGGGGGGTCGATACAGCATTGTATAGCAATATTTTGTGTGGCAATATCGTATCGCACAAATGCCAAGTACCGAGATTTTTTATTCTATAAATTGTCAAGTATGCAACATTCATGACAGGTTTTTTATGACAGTCTGTCTGTTTGATAATCACAAAGAAGATAAAGATTTAAAAAAAAATATGTTGACAAAGTTTTTTCCTTTGGGGACAGACATCATTTGCAGTTGAAAAAGATGGCAATATTATCCTAATATTTTATATTGCGGGTTTTATACAATGGGAATGCCTGCTGACAGGCAGCTTCACCGCCTGGTTCGACAGCTGCACAGTCAAGGGGCGCAAGGCGCTGGAGAGAGTGGTGTGTTCAGCCGAGCACATTGCAAGGTGCAGACTGCCCAACCTGGAGGAACTGTCCAATCAGAGGTGCCTCAGGAAAACACCCAACCCACCCGCACAACAGTCTGTTCTCCCTGTTACCTTCAGGGAGGAGATACAGGACACCCAACCCACCCGCACAACAGTCTGTTCTCCCTGTTACCCTCACAGAGGAGATACAGGACCCCCAACCCACCCGCACAACAGTCTGTTCTCCCTGTTACCCTCAGGGAGGACATACAGGACACCCAACCCACCCGCACAACAGTCTGTTCTCCCTGTTACCCTCAGGGAGGAGATACAGGACACCCAACCCACCCGCACAACAGTCTGTTCTCCCTGTTACCCTCAGGGAGGAGATACAGGACACCCAACCCACCCGCACAACAGTCTGTTCTCCCTGTTACCCTCAGGGAGGAGATACAGGACACCCAACCCACCCACACAACAGTCTGTGTTCTCCCTGTTACCCTCAGGGAGGAGATACAGGACACCCAACCCACCCACACAACAGTCTGTTCTCCCTGTTACCCTCAGGGAGGAGATACAGGACACCCAACCCACCCACACAACAGTCTGTGTTCTCCCTGTTACCCTCACAGAGGAGATACAGGACACCCAAAGCACGCAGCAACAGACTGAGCAATACCTTCTTTCCTCAGGTCACAAGACTCCTCCTCGACAAATAAATAACACACACAACAGACACTCACAACACGCACACACTCGCACACTCAAACACACCCACACACAGAGACAATAACAATACCTTGACTGAGAGCAATAATCCTGTGTATTCTTGTATTGCCATTTGCACATTACTGCTGCACAACTTGCCCTGACTGCACCCTCTACTAACATCCTATTTCTATTCTATAGAGAGGCAAAGTGAACATCTACTAACATCCTATTTCTATTCTATAGAGAGGCAAAGTGAACATCTACTAACATCCTATTTCTATTCTATAGAGAGGCAAAGTGAACATCTACTAACATCCTATTTCTATTCTATAGAGAGGCAAAGTGAACATCTACTAACATCCTATTTCTATTCTATAGAGAGGCAAAGTGAACATCTTCCTGCTTCAGCACTGTACCACAGATTTTCATCCGCAAATTTATTTTCCCATAGACATTTCGTAAAATGCTTACAAAATATTTTTACTTGTTGAGATGAGATGAGATGAGATGAGATGAACTTTATTGTCCCCGAGGGGAAATTTGTCTTGGGCAAATAGTGCCGTACAACAGCCACATATCACATGTATAGAGGTTTTGACACAATACATACAACAGACAGGAAAAAACACATCGAGCATACAGTGTGGTCTCTTGCCAACATGCGCTTTCCACTGGGAAATTGTGCCAGCGGTGTAATATAGAAATAAAAGACAGCAAATACTGGTTAGTTCAATTTGGTTCAACACTTCAAACCAAACAGTTCAGATACAGTGTTTCCCCTACCATTCTACAGGCCTGGCGGGCCCGCCAGGATAAACGGCGCCCCCACCAGGCCAAACAAAAAACAAAAAAACAAAAACAAAAAGATTTCCCCCCAAAACTTTATGGCAGATTATTAGAATACAACAATACTGGTGTTGACAGTAATAGAAGATGCCAAATCATTCAAAACAATCAGCATTTTGCTTTTAGGAGCATTGTGCCAGCGTGCAGCGCTGTTCCAAAACGTGTCAACGTGTGTCGTTGCCTGGGAAACGCACATCCCATAATACAACTGTTCGCATCGCATCCCATAATAGTATGATGATACTTGAGATGCCATTGTGAACATGGATGCGAACAGGTTAGCTAAAACTTTAGTGTCGCCAGCGAGGGCCCCCACCGTTGCGGTCGGGGTAGGTTTCGAAATCACTCCAGGCCTGAACATTTTTCTAGGGTAAACACTGAGATATATTTAGAATCGGGAGAGACCATAGAACATTTCAACCAAAACTTTAAAAACTACATTGAAAACATATTTTCTTTAAATACGCAGTTTTTTTTTACGTTTTGGTCCGAGTGAAATGTTATGTGGTCTCTCCTGTTTATAAATATATCTGATCTGTGTTCCCGATCAATCAGAGCAAGGGAGGTAATGTGATGTGTTTTGACAGTGCAGCTTCTCACACAATGGGTTAAGGATTCTTTGAAAACATCAGGCTACTATGCGTAATCCAGTTAGGAAGCTCACAGAGTAGCTTGCTGTTCAAGGGCTAACGTTGTTACCTAGCAACATTAAGCTTGTCTCCTGCTTTGAATTTGACACATTTCTGGCCCCTATCAAAACCTAGAGCCAAACTGAACTTCATCCACTGCTTCAAAGAAAACAGTTAGTTGTATCATTAACATCACAGCACATTAACATGACAATATGGAATTTACCATTTATATATATAGTACTGTGCAAAAGGCACCCTAGAATTTTTATATCAATTTTTTTCTTAGATGGTTATTCTTTTGTTTTCTGCATTAGTGTGTCAGTAGACTGCTCTACAGTGATATTTGATGTTTTTAGTCCTTCACACTCAGTCATTGTGACATCATCACCATTCCTTCCCTGGTTCCCACTATAATAGAAGAGTTGCGACATCTCCATTCACTCTAATGGACCCGTTTTTTACTTCACAAAAGTCCCCGGAATTAAGTAAGCTTCTGGATTAAGCAGCGCTGTCGAGTTGCAGCAAAAGGAACTGTTTGTGATGCACTTTGAAAGGGTCAGACGTTTAAAGAATTATCCAGACATCTGGACAGACGGCTCTCCAATGATAGTACAGTGGATTCCGCTTACAGTGATCAATTTGAGCCATCCCAAGGTGATGATCACTATAGTGCACTGTGTAGATGATCACTATAAGAGGAGTGCACTGTAGTACCAGAGTCTGATCACTATAAGAGGAGTGCACTGTAGTACCAGAGTCTGATCACTATAAGAGGAGTGCACTGTAGTACCAGAGTCTGATCACTATAAGAGGAGTGCACTGTGTAGTACCAGAGTCTGATCACTATAAGAGGAGTGCACTGTGTAGTACCAGAGCCTGATCACTATAAGAGGAGTGCACTGTGTAGTACCAGAGCCTGATCACTATAAGAGGAGTGCACTGTGTAGTACCAGAGTCTGATCACTATAAGAGGTAGGGATGTTCATCAATTATCGAAAATCGATAATCGATCGTTAAGGATTGGAATCGATCCTGTGGCATTTGGATCGATTTTTTAATTATTTAAAAAAAAAAAAAAAAAAAAATTTTTTTTTTTTTTTGGACTAGGTTTGGGTGGAATTCGTTCCTCCTCGCCCCACTCCATTGCACAGCCGACTAACGTGAGGTGGAGCTTCATATAGTCTCTAGTTTTCTGGCTGGGCACGGGCCTTTGTGCCAACAAACATGAGAAATTCACACCGGCATGCGCCGGGGACAGCAGTGTTGGAGAGGAGACACATTGAAATAAAGAGTTCATTGAGGAGAACACGTTGTCTTTCGTATTTTCTACCATAGGCATTCATTTTGTTAAAAAAAAAAAAAAAAAAAAAAAAAAAAAAAAATTGAAAATATTGAAAATTTTCTAAGTATTAATAAAATCGATAATCGATAATTGATCGTTAATTCTCACCGATTATCGATTTTGGAAAATTTTCAAAATGAACATCCCTAATAAGAGGAGTGCACTGTAGTACCAGAGTCTGATCACTATAAGAGGAGTGCACTGTGTAGTACCAGAGTCTGATCACTATAAGAGGAGTACACTGTAGTACCAGAGTCTGATCACTATAAGAGGAGTACACTGTGTAGTACCAGAGTCTGATCACTATAAGAGGAGTGCACTGTAGTACCAGAGTCTGATCACTATAAGAGGAGTGCACTGTAGTACCAGAGTCTGATCACTATAAGAGGAGTACACTGTGTAGTACCAGAGTCTGATCACTATAAGAGGAGTGCACTGTAGTACCAGAGTCTGATCACTATAAGAGGAGTGCACTGTAGTACCAGAGTCTGATCACTATAAGAGGAGTGCACTGTGTAGTACCAGAGTCTGCACCCTACAAATTGTGAGCGCCCTCGATTTCTAGTATTTTATATTTAGAAACTTTTCGTCTCATTATTTTTGAAAGCATCTTCGCTTTATGGATTCCTTATGTGCATAAGACTTTTTGCACAGTACTGTATTTATAGAGATAAGGACTAGGTTAAGATATGAATTATTGATATTGCCCAAACAGAGATACGTACAGCCACACAGCCATTTTTACCCCATTGTTACAATACATTGTTATTAACATCCCATAATTACTGGAGGTTTTAGGAGGAGTGTGTAAGAAGAAAGCACCAATACCTGCCCATCATCCCCCTGGTTACATTTATGCAAATGTCCCCCTGGATATACTGGAGTTTTCCATTTCAAGAGCGCTAGAGCGAGAAGGCAACAAGCTGCAGCTTTTCTTCCCCCTGCGAGGGGAAAAGGCTTAGATCAACTTCTGGCTGCATCAATAAAAGCACCGTTTGTTTTGGAGAGCGAGAAGCGGATCGAGGCGATCGCGTAGAACAAGCCGATCCAATCAGGAGGCAGGACGGGGGGACGGGGGGGCGGGGGGTCAGGGGTTACGGAGTGTTCCATTACCCCGGGCACCCTGCTTCATTATTCATCACTCGCCAGAGAAATGCAGCGCACGCACACGCACACACGCGCGCACACACACACACACACACACACACACACACACACACGCACGCACGCGCACACACACACGCACACACACACACACACACACACACACACAGCTATTACAGTAGTGGTAGCAAGGGAATGTTTGTCCCTTTTAGGGTAACGCCAAATGGGCAAAGCAAGAAGTTTAACCTCATCCACAATGACATTCAATCTACAATCTAGTGTGTACTAGATGAGAATAAGGATTCAACTGATACTGTAATCTAGCGTGTACTACATGAGAAGAAGGATTCAACTGATACAGCTGTGAGCCAATCAGATTGCTTGATTTGAGAGAGCCGTTTTATAATGCTTTATAGACACTGACTGACACTCTTGATGAGCAAAAAAGGAGCAACCGTCATCCTATCAGAGGCCAACATTGACTGGCTAATATTCCATAAAAAAGGGTCCATTTCAGCCCCATATATCCGTCTAACTCGACTACAAGGTACAAAAGGCTCATAACTCCTTTGGACCATCTTCATTATCTATATTGGCGACACCGCCCTCTCCTCAGATTCAGCATTTCCCTCAGAACTTTACTCTTGGCAAGGTGGCAAAGACTCATTACACCAACACATCACATTGAAATCCATAATATTAATAATAATTCATGCATACAGGTCCAAATCTGATCCAATTGTCACATCGGAAACAGGTTAACAGCTTCCAATAGAGAGGAGAGGATGGAGCAAGGAGAGGATCATAAAAACACACATTAAAAAGACTATCGATTTGAAGAAACAGTATAACGTCTCACAGACATGACATGAGAGAGAAAGATAAATTGTGCGGTCACATTGGTGAGTTTCAATGTTTTTATATTATGTTCATGCAAGGAAAATATGCCCTGTGTATGAAATACTGTATACAAATGTATGAACTATGCATTTAATATCCTTAACAATCCCCCTCGTCTCGCACAATATACATCACACCAACATAGATGGAGTGGCGGGAGAGATGTCACTTATGCGACTGGTTGTGTGTAGTCTTATAACTTATAACTTACTTGAGCCGTTTTCACACATGCGCTTTATACCGGGAAATGACCAGAAAGCGGTGCAATGCCTTCATGTGTGAAAGTTGTTTTCTGGTATAAGCGCGACCCCGTCATCGCGGACATTTCACCAGTTCGGAGGTTGTCATAAGAGCGGTATGTCTGCTTCATGTGTGGGCGTGCCGATTTCCCCCCTCCCCTCTCTGCTCGAGAGAGGCCAGTCCTTCAGTCCTCTGCACTTCGCAGCAGCCCGACACAGGACAGACACAGCGAAAATTGCAAGCCGCCCAACGCTTGTATGTAGAGAAAGCAAATGCACGAAGCAAAATGTGGAAGTATTTTGCTTACGTTGCTGACAGCGAAGGCAAGCTCATGGACAGATCAAACGAAGCCAGTCTGTAAAAAGTGCTTCAACGCGACGCAGGTGAACGGATAAACATCGAACCAGCCAGGCTATTTCTCTCAGACAGGGATCCCAACGTCTTCAAAGATTTCAGTTCAAAGACTGGTTAGCGAATGTGAAGGATACAACATAAATGCCCTCTTAAGTCAAACGAGTGTGATTTATTGTGTGACACCACACCATCGGAGTTTTGCCGACCCCCAAAATAAGGACGATTCCCAATCCAAGTGCACACGTCACTCCCCACCCGCTCCACAGTGCCGCCCCGCCCCCCAAAATACAGGCTATTTGACGGCTATATTCACACATGTGAGCGCTCAGGTGTGAAGGGAAATTCCGGGAAATGGCCGATATTGATTTACAGGCAATGTTCCTGTATGCATGTGTGAAAACGGCTGTAGTTTTATGCCAAACTGCGACTTTCTTGAATTGACAATCATCATGGCACAATTCAAACGGGATCAAAAAAGTAGATTCTCTCGCCATTCACCACCATTGATAATATGTTTTTTGCGGCTAGTTTGCATAGGGCCCGACAGGAAAGGGGAGGGACTTTGGCTCTCTAAAGAAGCCGACATCACCTGGCACCAAAGACCAGCCAATAGCAGATGGTCAGATCATCCAACTTTTCGCCATTAGGTGTCAGGCTTCACCACAATACATACTATATATATATATATATATATATATATATATATATATATATATATATATATATACGGTATATCTGTCATATATATACAGTATATATATATCTGTCTAACCCCAATGAGAAATACAGACACACAGACCTCCGAATCTGGCTGCCGCTCTGCGTCTGGAGGGGGACACCAGCTCCTTGACGATCTGTAAGACCTGCATGCTCACAGGGAGGCAGAGGGGGCCAGGAGAGGTGCCTGGGGGCTGGGGCAGCCCACTCTCGCCCGCTCACCCCCCACAACCTCATCCCTTCCTGGCTCCTCCTCGGGACTCATCCCCCTAATCCACGCTCCCTCCCAGGGTATCACCATCGCAAAGGGGCACAAAAGCGGCTGCTTCTCCGGTGTTGTGTGGAGTTGGAGACACTGCCGCCCTCACATGCTCACACACACTCTTCCTGCGTCCTCAGATACTCTTTGCAGTGTGTTGCTGCATCACACAGCTGGTGGCACGAGTCTCCCCTGATGGAGGGAACGCAGTATTCTCAACTCAACTGCTGGCAACGTAGCGTAGAGGAGGAGGACACCGTTCGCTGCTGGTGGTGCCCGGGCTCTCCGCAAACGGAGCGTGCTCTTGGCGCGCGTGTGTGTGATGTGCCGCGGTGTGTCGCTCAGCTGGAGTGCTCTCACACACTCTTCGTTTGGAGGTCGGCAACGGAGAAGGTGAACAGAGGAGTCCCGTTCTGGCACATGTCCCCCTCTTCTCTTTTCTTCTCTTCTCTTCTCTTCTCTTCTCTTCTCTTCTCTTCTCTCCTTACTAAACTGGGCTTATGACAACCTTGTCCAAATCTCTCCTGTCTGTTTTCACGGACTCCCTCTCCCATCTATCTCTCTGTTCCCTCGTCTGCCTCTGCTCCTTCAATCACGCAGATGCTGGCAGACTGGCTCACTCTCCTTTCTCCACCTCCTCTAAATTCAAATTAATGAGCGCCTCCACTCACAGCATCCCTCCCTCCCATTCTCGCTCTCTCTCTCTGCTCGTCTGCACCACTCCCTACCTCTCTCTCTCATTGTCTCCGTCTCTCTCTCACTCACCACCATCACCACCACCCCTTTCAAATGTCTTGTGTACATTCACTGTGAAGCCTAGAACATGACCAGAATGGCTAAATGCAAGGCACAAGGTGTGTGTGTGCGCGCGCGCGCGTGCGTGCGTGTGTGTGTGCGTGCGTGCGTGTGTGTCCCAACGATGATTTGTGCAGGGCAGCGTACAGCTGTCATCCTGAGGTTACGTCCTCCCATGTTTCAAACACTCCCTCCCGCTGTCTTCCCTCCCTCTTTGTCTATTCTGTAATTTGTGACCACGTTTTGTTTACTGCTTTTAAGACAGAAAAAGCAACAATAAAAATCTGGAATACTAGACAGAGACATACGTCCATGCTCTTCTACTACAAATGATCCTGGATTTGTTTACCCTCCTAGGCAACTTTCCACAATATCTATATAGTGCAGAGATGATATCCTAAATGTATTCACACAGACATTTGGAGCAAGTGTTTCCTTGGCAGCTGTAAAGGCGTCAGATGAATCATATTTTTGGTAGCTCTTGACTTCAGTCAGGTCCTCCTCTGTCTTTAGAAGAGAGTTTTTAGTTGGATGGCATGACGGCCAGCTCGAAAGACCCAAATGTCACTGAGTGAGTAGGCTCTTTCACACCGGCCTTGAAAGCCGAAAAATGCACGGAAAATAGGATCCGCGCCTCCGATGTGAAAGTCGTGAACGCGCGTTGGTGGATAATTGTTTTACGCCTTTTGTCCCGCGACTAGACCTTGTCACAGCGCCGGTTTAGCAGGCAACCCGCCTCCACTTGAAAGCGTCGTCGCAGCGAGCCGGAAAAGAGGTGCGAATGGTCAGCTCATTCATAAAAAATTACAGGGGAAATCACCTCATGTAGCAAGAAATGTGCACGAGTGAAAGTAAAAAAAAATAGCCTATACAATCATGACTGCAGGGACGCCAGGAGGAATGCTCCGTGCCTAGTAAGTAGTAGGTTAGGCTTTATGCTCAAACGATGTTGACATTAGCAGGTAAAATTAACGGATATAATAATAAGCTTCAGAGGGCTAATAGCTGTCTGTGGCGAGTTGGTCTGAGGATATTCCCTCTCGAAATCAGCTCTGTGCATTCCCTTACAAAAACTACTAACGTTGTAGTCTATAGGCTACTATTTCCCCGACGAACGTTATGCAGACTGCAGCTGTTTGATATGCGGGCGTCGTCTTTCAGAACGGCCCCTAATTAGGCTACTTGATGGGAATAATTTGCTTTACAAAAAACTGGAACCAAAAGAAAAGAATTAGCCTTGTAGCCTACCTAATAGGCTACATGATGGTGTGTCTGTGATGCATAAAGTCGATCAGATGAATATTGAAAGCCTTGTTACCATGCATGTGGACAACACTTTCGTGTTTATCTGATCCTTAACGAGCGCAGCTTTATCAGCTTATCCTTAACAACCGCAGCTGCACCTCAGCGATGTTTGGTTGTTGAATTCATTCGTTCATCATACAGTAGGCTAGGCTACACTAACCTATGAAAATATTAATTTGAGCAAGGAGCTGAGTGGAAATGCCTCCAGCGGCTTGCCTTTCAATCCGGGAGCAGTGGCTGTCGCCTGAAAGCACACCGCGGGACGGGAATGTGGCGGTCCTGCTGGCCTGTGTGTGAAAGCAATTTCTGTGGCGAGGCTGCCAGGCTTTGCGGGCTTTCCGAACTGCAATTTTGCGCGATCTGTGTGTGAAAGAGCCTACAGAGTGGCTGCGTTGCGATCAGCTAGCGCACAATGCTCCCTCTCTCTCTCCCTCAGTCTCTCTCCCCCTCTCTCTCCCTCCCTCAGACTCTCCCCCCTCTCCCCCCCTCTCCTCTCTCTCCCTCAGTCTCTCTCATGACTTTGTGTGTGAGTGAGTTTATTTGACATCACTGATGATGTCACCAGTAGGATTTATGACATCACTGATGATGTCATCATGGGATTTATGACATCACTGATGATGTCATCAGTGGGACAGACAGAGAAACAAACATACAGGGCTGCTGTGTGGCCTTGCCTGCCCTATTGGCACATGCACAATGTCTCCCTCTCTCTCTCCCTCAGTCTCTCTCCCCCTTTCTCTCTCTCTCTCCTCTCTCTCAATCTCCCTCAGTCTCTCTCCCTCTCTCTCCCTCTCTCGTGACTTTGTGTGAGTGAATTTATGCACTGATGATGTCATCAGTGTGATTTATGACATCACTGATGATGTCATCAGTGGGACTGATGACATCACTGATTATGTCATCAGTGGGACAGACAGAGAAACAAACAGAGCACTAGGTCCCATTTATATACTGATGATAGATAGATAGATAGATAGATAGATAGATAGATAGATAGATAGATAGATAGATAGATAGATAGATAGATAGATACATCTATCCCGGTTTGTGATTTGTCATGACCAGAGATTAGGCCACACACACACACACACACACACACACACACACACACTCACACACACACACACACAATGCAAACAGTGATTTGTGCTGGACATATGCACACGTGTCCTTGTTGTATGGAGATGACTGTATTTGTTCGCTGGTCTGTTGTTAGGCATTGAGACAGAGGAGCCAATTACTGCATTGCTGGATGGGTGCAGTTCTGCTGCTGTGTTGCTATGCCTCAGACCCACTGTTGCTAGGCTATGACCCCAGTATATAAGGTGTGTGGCCACTAGCAAGCACACACAAACAGTACATTTATTAAGTCCTAATTCTAACCCAAACACTCACTACATGCCTAACCATAACCTAAACCTAATATGAATGCTAACCTTAAAGCTACTGCAAAATGCTTCAAAACCCTGATAATAACAGGATACTCATGTCCATGTCAACAGTCATTGATGTTGAGGATGTTTTGGGCTGTATACCAATTGTGCTGTGGGCGTGGCCAGTGTTGAGCTGGGTTGTGGCTATCAAGGTGCAGTTTTGCAGCCGCAGCTTAGGGAAGTCATAGCAGCAACAACAATGGAGGAAAACAGGAAGAAAAGAAAACAGTCAAGGTAAACATACAGCACAAAAGACCTGTTGAACAGCATGGTGAACATTGGCGTTGTTTTTCCATACTGGTGCCACCTGAAGGAGACAAAAGGCCTGGCTGAGAAGCAACGCAGAGCTAGCTTCAACACAGAGCTAAGTACTGCTTAGACAGGTAGGATGCTAGTCAGCTTGCTGTTTTGTACATAGCAAGCTAGCACCTGCCGCTTTCGCTTGTAGAAGTGAAGACTTTCCGCATCTTTCTATCCTTGTGAGGACATTTGTGCCTCAAAGACAGAACACACACGCACGCGCACGCGCACACACACACACACACACACACACACACACACACACACAGTTTAAGTTAAGTGATGATCATTAGAATTACATTCATTACGGATGTTTTCGAATTGTATTGATTTCATACTACACTGGTTCTCATTCATAGTTCTCTGCTGTACTTGAAGCGCTTGGCATGACACAGACTGAAGAGCTTTCTTATGGATCAATATGCAGTCTGGGAAAATCCTTGAGTCTTTTTACACAATGCCTTTACACTCTGCGTTTCAAGAGACATTATCAAGAAAATGACTAAGTCAAGCCATGGCAGAGACAGAGAGAAATAGCAAGAGAGAGGGAGAGGAGCCGGTGGAGATATGGATTGACCTGCTGTCAATGTAGCCGAGCTTGGGAGAAGGAAAGGGGAGGGGAGGGGAGGGGGGTGGAGTGGGATATCCAGGGAGCCTTCACTCTCCTCCCTGACAGCACCCATAGGTCCAATCATACCGGGCCGCCACTCACACAAACACCGGATCAATAGGCCCTCCAACACTGTGCTGCTGCAACAGCCACTTGATTGGGAAAGACAGGTAAGTCTGGCTCAGTCACTGATGCATCGCTCCATAGGTCCACAGGCCTATCGGCGGCTGGGTCGCCCAGGGTGCTGCCGTTAGTGAGCCGCTTTACCGTCCTCGATCGCGCACGCGACGTCCCCCACACGTGCTCCGTGGTAAAACAGCTCTCCTCCCGCTGTGCCGTTGTTCTCCTATGGAGAGAGCGGTGCCTCCCAACCACACAGCAGCGCTAGCCTTGGTGTCGCGCACCCGCTCAGATTTGCCACCGTGCGGCTGAGGTCAAAGTTCAAACGGTTTAAACTTTGACCTATTTACCCGCTGACCTTTCTCCGCTCTACCTCGTGGTGAGAGAAGAGAAGACGGCTCATCATGTGGCAGCTTGAGAGAGCGGTTCAAACACCGGTTCAAACAACACAGTGACAACTTGGGCCGATTCTTGGCCCAATGCATTGTGCTGTTAACCATAGGGAACGGGAAGGAACGGAAGCCAGAGCTTTTGACGGATAACACGGAAGAACAAGCACAAGACTGCCTGAGAGTGACAGAGACTAAGAAAGGCAAGAAAGAGAAGCATGAGGAACAAAGTCCCCCAAAGGCCTCGTCGACACCGTCGCTCAAAATTTGCCACGGACCAAATGATCACAACAGCAATGAAGGTCTTTGATCGCTGACAAGAGAGACTTTTTCAAAACATGATGCCTTCAAAACATGATGCCACCACCACCTCTCTTCCTTCTCTCCTCATCCCTCTCCAGAGAAAACGGTGACAACAATAACATCCCCATCTTTCCAGCCCTCCGTCTCATCTGCGTCTCCCTTCTGCTTCATTTCTCTTGGAGAAAGCAGCAACCTCAACCTGGCAAAGCACTCCTCTCCATACCGCTCTCTATCTCCCATCCTCTTCCCACTCCATCTCTCGCTGAGGTTTGCTTCAGGTCAGACGGACTCAAATCCCCCGCGCACTGACAGCGTTTCAGCGCCAGGAGAAGATGCGATATGGACACAAGCCCTCAGTGTTACACTGTTACAGTTACACAAACGTCCAGATTCCTACAGTTTACCACAAGACCCCCCAAACCCTTTGAGTTCAAAATGCTTCAAAACCAGTGAACAATAAAGTAACATTTCTGTACGAGTACTGTACTCGTCGCCAGCTAGCTAGTAGCGACTGTACCGATATGTCAGGACTACTGAACTAACTGTATGGGTTTACTAAGCCTAACGACTCAAACTGCTAATGCCATTACAGGAGAACCAGAAACAGAAAAGGTGCACTGCAAAAAAACGAAATGGCAACGGAAATTTAGAAGTGAATGGAAGCAGAATATGACACAATCTAAGCAGGAACATGTGATATACTGAACTCAACACACTCTCTTTGTCGATTAAGGCCTACTCAACTGAACAAAAACAACATAAGACTATGTAACACTAATATCATAATACACACAATCAACACAATATTCTAAATGCTGTTTGAGCTGCTTTTCAACCCTGACAAGAATACAATTATGAGGCACCAAAATATTGGCTACCAACAGACAATTTCAGCTATTGGCAACTTCAAACCAAAAATATCAGTATCGGCCTTCAAACTCTGTCTAACCCTACTATACAGTGACATGCTTGTTTCGTAGGGCGTCCAGGTAGTGTAGCGGTAGATTCCCTGTCTACCAACACGAGGGTCGCAGGTTCGTGCCCCCGTGTTACCTCCGGCTTGGTCGGGCGTCCATACAGGCACGTGTCTGCGGGTGGGAAGCCGGATTGAGGGTGTGTGTCCTGGTCGCTGCACTAGCGCCTCCTCTGGTCGGTTCGGGGCGGAAGGGAACTGGTGGGAATAGCTTGATGCTCCCACGTGCTACGTCCTGCCGCTGAAGCTCCCCGCTGTCAGGTGAACAGAAGCAGCTGGCAACTGCGCATGTGTTGGAGGAAGCATGGTGCTAGTCAATGGCTCGACCAAGATCGGCAGAGGTTGGAGCAGCGACCGGGGCAGCAGGGGTAGATTGGCCAAGTACAATTGGGGAGAAAGTGGGGGGGTAAATAGGAAAAAAAATGCTTGTTTCTTGGAGACAATGCAGCAGATACTCTAATTCTAATTCTGAGTCAGCATTATCAGGTTGAGGATTTTTCCAGTTTTGTTTCTGTGAACAGAGCCACCAGGGGGGATTCCCCAGCTATCCTCAGCTTGCCCTCCCCTCCCTCCCCCTCTCCCCCTCTCTCTCTCCTCCATCCTCCCTCTCTCGGCCTGGCGTCGTGCCGCCGCGAGCGAGGGAATGTGAACGGAGGGGGAAAAGCAAACACACTGGAACAACACCCCCACTCTGCCTGGCGCTTCCTGTTTGCCCCGTGTCACTTCCTGCTTGACGGCTTCTCGACCAATCGCACCTGAGCCAGAGTTCCAGTGTCCTTGACGGCTATTGACATGCCGACGCCGTGCTCCAAAACTTTCCAGTGGCACCTTTCTTTGTTTACTTTCACAGGAGTGCTCGATTTAATACCCAGTTCAAATCTAAAGCTTGAAGCCCGAGACAATCGTATGATTGAAAAACATGCTCATGATGAAACATGCTCATGCATAGTGGAATCTATTCAAAATGTCACATTGCTCAGGTTCAGGGCTTCCCATAGAGAACTAGTGTAGTAGGGTAGTGTTCAATTCTATAATAATAATAATAAAAAAAAAGTCACCTATCATATTCATTATTCATTCATTATCGATTTGTTCACCCTGAGCTGGACACCAATTAAAAGCCGTGCTGTACTAGCTGGGCTCACTGCGGCAAAAAATAAATAAATAAATAGATAAAATAACCTGTCCTTGTCGCATTATTGTTATGTAGAGCCATGTGTTGTTTTCTCATTATTGTATGCTGTAACTTTAATAAAAGAGAGGGCGGCTGGGTCGGTCTTGTGTGGGACCCTTTTGTCACCACACAATTTGGTTTTCATATTGAGAAATACTGAATGTCGAAGAGGCTGTCTGAGAGCCAGGCAAGTCATCCAAAAAATCTGCATTTCTATATCGATCCTAACCCCTAAATTAAAAATAAAATGGAAAAGACTGAATTGCGTGGGGAGGGGAGGGGAGGGGGGGAGGGGGGGTGGGCGGTCAAAAAAACGGAGCATCAGTCCAGACTGCAGTCTCATTTTGTTATGCCCCACTCACCAGGCAGGAGGAACTGCTGCTATCAGCTGTCAACATCCCTCTCCTTATACCCATAATCCCTTGTGTTTTCAGGTTGTTTCCTGTAGTCGGCTTCTAATGAACTGCACTGCAGTTCTCCTGTTAGACGTCTCAGTGTGGTTATTGTTCTCAGTAAACAAACACCTTTTTTACATCAAAAGTTCCACTAGTACCACATGTTTTAACTTAAGATTACATATGGAGTGAAACTGTGGCTATAAAGCATTACTCAAAATTAAAATTAATGATAACGTTAGAACAAGGGGTTTATTTTGAAAGAGCTAAAGCGGACGACCTACTTACATTCTGGCTGACTTGATGCAGTCTATGTGCCTGGCTGGGCTGTGGGGTGCACTCGTGCATGAGAGACGCTTTTTTCTCAGCATATTCCGTCAAAGTAAAGTAATTAACTGTTAAGAAAGTCGAATTTCAGCCTGTGGGAATCACTGAATCACTGACTCATGCTGGAAAAGGGGTGGCAAATTAAGAGGAGGAGAAGCAGGGTCGAAAATAACGCACTGGATCACCGCCAAGATTGATATCGCCAGGCGTGCAGAGCCGGTGGTGAGAGTCGCACTAATAACCCGCCTCACTTGCAGGGTTGCTCTATCGGCTAAACGGCCTGGCAACTTTTTTTTTTTATGTTCCTCCTCTTACCGGCTACCGGCTTTTGAAAGCTTTTATTCTTTTTTTGTTTGTAATGAGAATGGCGAATATCTGTACATTACAGTACTATTACAAATACGGTTACAGTATTATGTCAGACACCATCTCTTTTCTATAACGAACAAAAGACAAACATCAGCACCATGTGACGGATAGGGGGACAAAAACAAAACAACAATAACAACTGAAAAACACACAAAAAACGTCAAGTGTACGATATATGGATTGATCGATACAACAATACTAGTAATAACAGTAATAATAACAGAGAAAATAAGAATAAAGAAAATATTGTTACATAAAGCCCCTAGCCCTCACCCCACCCACCCCAAAAAAACATGGATCCGACAATATGGCCTTGCAACTTTTAGACTGAAGAAAATGCCAGTAGTTTGTGGATATTATTGGGATTTTCGGCCAATCTAAAAGGGGCTAAAGAGTCATCAAATAGCCTGCCTCAAACACACTTGCTATGAACGGTGACTCCATGCAACTCCTGAAGGCTCATGACCCAATCTTCCAGGAATTCACAAAGCACATGGCCGTAATGTTTACCATGGAGGTGAGAGATTCAGAGAGAGCATGAGATAGAATTAGCTTCTATAGAGAGAGCACAGCAAAGTGTGTGTGTGTGTGTGTGTGTGTGTGTGTGTGTGTGTGTGTGTGTGTGTGTGTGTGTGTGTGTGTGTGCGCGTGCGTGCGTCGGTCTTGTTTACCATGCAACAGTAAAATCAACAGCTGGTAAAGTCCAGCAGCAGAGGGCTTGATGTACAGAGGCTGGGGGGGTGGGCAGACAGCGAGAGATCTACGACAACACGCAGCCCCAATGACTGCGGCACAGGCGTGGGATTCTACCATGGTCTATGCAAGCTCTCTCTCTCTCTCTCTCTCTCTCTCTCTCTCTCTCTCTCTCTCTCTCTCTCTCTCTCTCTCTCTCTCTCTCACACACACACACACACACACACAGGTCCATTCATACATCAAACGGTCGATCGGGTGTATCCCGCTTGACATTGGTCGATAGGGTGTGTGTCATTTATCATTGCTTGACGGGTGGTGAGCTGTTTGTCACTGACCGTAAGGGTTCTCTGGATGCTGTGTGTGTGTGTGTGTGTGTGTGTGTGGTTTCTCTGTGGCCACCCGGTAACTGAATGCTGATTGGTCATGGCGGTGTGTGTGTGTCGGGGGGATCTGGCGTCGCAAATGCATTTTCTCGAGGGGCTGATAAGATATGCTGTTAGACATTAACACTTGATACTGAGATGAGACGGACAGCGATGACATCATGCTGTACAGACAGACAGCGATGACATCATGCCGTACAGACGGACAGCGATGACGTCATGCCGTACAGATGGACAGCGATGACATCATGCCGTACAGATGGACAGCGATGACATCATGCCGTACAGATGGACAGCGATGACATCATGCAGTACAGACGGACAGCGATGACATCATGCCGTACAGACGGACAGTGATGACATCATGCCGTACAGATGGACAGCGATGACATCATGCCGTACAGACGGACAGCGATGACATCATGCCGTACAGACGGACAGCGATGACATCATGCCGTGTGTATAGCGCTTTCTCTGATTGCTGACTGCATTTCTGTAGTTTTCAAGGCTGGTAAACCTTTCATAGATGGTTTTAATTTGACAACATAAACATTCTAAATTGCCCCTAGCTTACTTCCTGTTGCAGTGTTTGCTAATACAATAGCTGACAGGTAATAAGTTTCCTAGCAACACAATTGCGTGAAAGGCGCCTATATAGTTGAACTGGGTGCTCTTTTGCAACAGGAAGCTGTTCAAAATTCAAAAAGATGGCAGCTGAGTGGAGGGAGGGCAATTGCTCAAGTGACATCACTGATGACATCACTTCTGGGACAAAATTGAAACAGAGAACATTGCCCACATTATTTGACACATCATCAGTGATGTCATAAGAGCAGTATGATGTCATCAGTGATGCGAAGTTGTGACATCATCCGTTTGTGACATCATCAGTGATGTCATAAGAGCAGGAGAGCTGCAGGGCGAGGGAGCGTGCGGGCGAGCTGCAGGGCGGGCTCGGCCGTTGTATGCGAGCTGCAGGGCCAGCTCGGCGAGCTGCAGGGTGGGCGAGCCCAGGAATCGAGCGCACGTAGCGTGCAAGATGCCTATATTATATAAAAGGGAGTATGTGGGTTCTGTCTGTTTCACTGTTTCCATTTTTTTTTGTCCCACACATCACTGGTGACTAATGTCATCGGTGATGGTCACTCGAGCAATTGTGATGTCACTACTGATGTCACGTAGCAAATGGGCACCGAGTTACATCCTTGTTTTCCTGAACACAGCGCTTCCGCTGTACATAGCACATGCGCGGTATGCTGCTCATGCTGTCTCCGGGATGCCGGCACAAAAATGCTTAGTGCCAGGATAGGCCTTTGGAGGACGGTGTGGGACCAACAGAGGCGACATTCTCCCTCTTAGAATACACTGGACCATCTTCAATGACTAAAAAGCTGTTATATTAAGGTGAAAAAGTTACTAATTAGGGCTTTAAACTCAGAACTAAAACTAGAACGACCGCAACGCGGACTTATGCCTCCGCCATTAGTTCATTCTTGAGTCCAAGTGGATGTTGGAGCCAAATAGGAAGAAATTGCATCAAGGCGTTTCTGTGCAGAATTGGATATTTGAGCCAAATGTGAAGAAATTTAGTCAATGTGTTACTGAGATATGGCGTTACCGAGCTTGAAAATGGCATTTGTTAGGTCACTGTGACCTTGACCTTTGACCTTTGATAACCAAAATGGAATCAGTTCATCCTTGAGCCTAAGTGAATGTTTAAGGCGAATCTGATGAAATTCCGTCGAGGCGTTCCTCAGATATCGCGTTAACAAGCTTGAAAATGGCGTTTGAGAGGTCACAGTGACCTTGACCTTTGACCACCAAAATCTAAACAGATCATCCTTGAGCCTAAGTGAATGTTTAAGGTGAATCTGATGAAATTCCGTCCAGGCATTCCTCAGATATCGCGTTAACAAGCTTGAAAATGGCGTTCGAGAGGTCACAGTGACCTTGACCTTTGACCTTTGACCACCAAAATCAAATCAGATCATCCTTGAGCCTAAGTGAATGTTTAAGGCGAATCTGATGAAATTCCATCCAGGCGTTCCTCAGATATCGCGTTAACAAGCTTGAAAATGGCGTTCGAGAGGTCACAGTGACCTTGACCTTTGACCTTTGACCACCAAAATCAAATCAGATCATCCTTGAGCCTAAGTGAATGCTTAAGGCGAATCTGATGAAATTCCGTCCAGGCGTTCCTCAGATATCGCGTTAACAAGCTTGAAAATGGCGTTGGAGAGGTCACAGTGACCTTGACCTTTGACCTTTGACCACCAAAATCTAATCAGATCATCCTTGAGCCTAAGTGAATGTTTAAGGCGAATCTGATGAAATTCCGTCCAGGCGTTCCTCAGATATCGCGTTAACAAGCTTGAAAATGGCGTTCGAGAGGTCACAGTGACCTTGACCTTTGACCTTTGACCACCAAAATCAAATCAGATCATCCTTGAGCCTAAGTGAATGTTTAAGGCGAATCTGATGAAATTCCGTCCAGGCGTTCCTCAGATATCGCGTTAACAAGCTTGAAAATGGCGTTCGAGAGGTCACAGTGACCTTGACCTTTGGCCACCAAAATCTAATCAGATCATCCTTGAGCCTAAGTGAATGTTTAAGGCGAATCTGATGAAATTCCGTCCAGGCGTTCCTCAGATATCGCGTTAACAAGCTTGAAAATGGCGTTCGAGAGGTCACAGTGACCTTGACTTTTGACCTTTGACCACCAAAATCTAATCAGATCATCCTTGAGCCTAAGTGAATGTTTAAGGCGAATCTGATGAAATTCCGTCCAGGCGTTCCTCAGATATCGCGTTAACAAGCTTGAAAATGGCGTTCGAGAGGTCACAGTGACCTTGACCTTTGACCTTTGACCACCAAAATCTAATCAGATCATCCTTGAGCCTAAGTGAATGTTTAAGGCGAATCTGATGAAATTCCGTCCAGGCGTTCCTCAGATATCGCGTTAACAAGCTTGAAAATGGCGTTCGAGAGGTCACAGTGACCTTGACCTTTGACCACCAAAATCTAATCAGATCATCCTTGAGCCTAAGTGAATGTTTAAGGCGAATCTGATGAAATTCCGTCCAGGCGTTCCTCAGATATCGCGTTAACAAGCTTGAAAATGGCGTTCGAGAGGTCACAGTGACCTTGACCTTTGACCTTTGACCACCAAAATCTAATCAGATCATCCTTGAGCCTAAGTGAATGTTTAAGGCGAATCTGATGAAATTCCGTCCAGGCGTTCCTCAGATATCGCGTTAACAAGCTTGAAAATGGCGTTCGAGAGGTCATAGTGACCTTGACCTTTGACCTTTGACCACCAAAATCTAATCAGATCATCCTTGAGCCTAAGTGAATGTTTAAGGCGAATCTGATGAAATTCCGTCCAGGCGTTCCTCAGATATCGCGTTAACAAGCTTGAAAATGGCGTTGGAGAGGTCACAGTGACCTTGACCTTTGACCTTTGACCACCAAAATCTAATCAGATCATCCTTGAGCCTAAGTGAATGTTTAAGGCGAATCTGATGAAATTCCGTCCAGGCGTTCCTCAGATATCGCGTTAACAAGCTTGAAAATGGCGTTCGAGAGGTCACAGTGACCTTGACCTTTGGCCACCAAAATCTAATCAGATCATCCTTGAGCCTAAGTGAATGTTTAAGGCGAATCTGATGAAATTCCGTCCAGGCGTTCCTCAGATATCGCGTTAACAAGCTTGAAAATGGCGTTCGAGAGGTCACAGTGACCTTGACCTTTGACCTTTGACCACCAAAATCTAATCAGATCATCCTTGAGCCTAAGTGAATGTTTAAGGCGAATCTGATGAAATTCCGTCCATGCGTTCCTCTGATATCGCGTTAACAAGCTTGAAAATGGCGTTCGAGAGGTCACAGTGACCTTGACCTTTGACCTTTGACCACCAAAATCTAATCAGATCATCCTTGAGCCTAAGTGAATGTTTAAGGCGAATCTGATGAAATTCCGTCCAGGCGTTCCTCAGATATCGCGTTAACAAGCTTGAAAATGGCGTTCGAGAGGTCACAGTGACCTTGACCTTTGACCTTTGACCACCAAAATCTAATCAGATCATCCTTGAGCCTAAGTGAATGTTTAAGGCGAATCTGATGAAATTCCGTCCAGGCGTTCCTCAGATATCGCGTTAACAAGCTTGAAAATGGCGTTCGAGAGGTCACAGTGACCTTGACCTTTGACCACCAAAATCTAATCAGATCATCCTTGAGCCTAAGTGAATGTTTAAGGCGAATCTGATGAAATTCCGTCCAGGCGTTCCTCAGATATCGCGTTAACAAGCTTGAAAATGGCGTTCGAGAGGTCACAGTGACCTTGACCTTTGACCTTTGACCACCAAAATCTAATCAGATCATCCTTGAGCCTAAGTGAATGTTTAAGGCGAATCTGATGAAATTCCGTCCAGGCGTTCCTCAGATATCGCGTTAACAAGCTTGAAAATGGCGTTCGAGAGGTCATAGTGACCTTGACCTTTGACCTTTGACCACCAAAATCTAATCAGATCATCCTTGAGCCTAAGTGAATGTTTAAGGCGAATCTGATGAAATTCCGTCCAGGCGTTCCTCAGATATCGCGTTAACAAGCTTGAAAATGGCGTTCGAGGTCATAGTGACCTTGACCTTTGACCTTTGACCACCAAAATCTAATCAGATCATCCTTGAGCCTAAGTGAATGTTTAAGGCGAATCTGATGAAATTCCGTCAAGGCGTTCCTCAGATATGGCGTTAACAAACATCCGTACGGACGGACGGACGGACGGACGGACATCCGTACGGACGGACAACCCGGATCCATAATGCCTTCGGCCTGGCTTCGCCCGGCGGAGGCATAAAAATATATATCAAAAAATAAAATAAAAAATTGCAGGTGACCCTAATCATCTTCGGTAGTATTAAATCGTGAACCCTAAGGTTGGGAACCACTGCACTGAATGTTTGTGTGCGTCCTTCTCTCTGGTGGCATTCGTATGTGTGCAGGCTGATGCCCTGAGGGTAAGTAAGGTCTGCGCATCCATTTCCTGCCGCCCTGTTTACTGGGAGATGTAATCATATTCCAGCAAGGCTTCCTTCCTCCACCCCCCTCCCTCCCTTCTGCCCCCCACAGACACACAGCCATCTTGTCATCACAGACCAGGGCTTTTCAACTCAATTGTTCAGGGGGCCACATTGTCAGAAACCTACGGGGCCGGGGGGCCGGACCGTTCCCCCAGCTATTAATCCCATTATATGTACACTTGACACAACGCGCCACCACATTTTCAAAACTTTTATTTCACTACATTGCAAAAGTGGCTTAATTTTAATTTAAAAGTGCTTACACGTCATCACAGACACACGGCCGTCTCACCACCAGACACGTCATCACAGACACACGTGCTTTTGCACACTGATGAAGGCCGGACGGCCGAAAACGTTTTGTTGCTAAAGAAAATTAAAACGATATTCCTCGAGTGCGGTCCCCATCTTCTCATTTACCTGTGACATTTCTACATTGGACTACGCACCTGTCTGAGCGCAGTGGTTACCTTCTCTACTTTCATTGTCTCGTCACTACAGACACGTCATCACAGACACACGGCTGTCTCGTCACTACAGACACGTCATCACAGACACACGGCTGTCTCGTCACTACAGACACGTCATCACAGACACACGGCTGTCTCGTCACCACAGACACGTCATCACAGACACACGGCTGTCTCGTCACTACAGACACGTCATCACAGACACACGGCTGTCTCGTCACCACAGACACGTCATCACAGACACACGGCTGTCTCGTCACCACAGACACGTCATCACAGACACACGGCTGTCTCGTCACTACAGACACGTCATCACAGACACACGGCTGTCTCGTCACTACAGACACGTCATCACAGACACACGGCTGTCTCGTCACTACAGACACGTCATCACAGACACATGGCTGTCTCGTCACTACAGAAACGTCATCACAGACACACGGCCGTCTCACCACCACAGACACGTCATCACAGACACACGGATGTCTCGTCACTACAGACACGTCATCACAGACACACGGCTGTCTCACCACCACAGACACGTCATCACAGACACACACGGCTGTCTCGTCACTACAGACACGTCATCACAGACACACGGCCGTCTCACCACCACAGACACGTCATCACAGACACACACGGCTGTCTCGTCACTACAGACACGTCATCACAGACACACGGTCGTCTCACCACCACAGACACGTCATCACAGACACACGGCCGTCTCACCACCACAGACACGTCATCACAGACACACACGGCTGTCTCGTCACTACAGACACGTCATCACAGACACACGGTCGTCTCACCACCACAGACACGTCATCACAGACACACGGTCGTCTCACCACCACAGACACGTCATCACAGACACACGGTCGTCTCACCACCACAGACACGTCATCACAGACACACGGACGTCTCACCACCACAGACACGTTAGAGAATGAAATTCCACAGCCAAAAGGTAAACAGTGAACCACTTGAAGGAAACCAGTTGAAATGAAATGATGGAGCCTGGAGTCAGAAGAAGTCGTCTGATATGTATTCTGGGCCTGTAGAGGGCACCGTGGCACGGTGACAGGGCACCGTGGCACGGTGACAGGGCACAGTGTGCGATAGAGAGGAGCTGCAAATGTAAGGTACAAGTTATCTAAATACGTCTGTCTGTGTATGTACACAGGTTATCCAAATATGATGTCTATCTGTGTATGTACACAGGTCATCTAAATATGAAGTATGTCTGTGTCCTAACTATATGTGACTAAAATGGATGGCGTCATACGTCATCACAGACACACGGCTGTCTCGTCACTACAGACCACTGAGCTAAAAGAAATACGTCTCTAACTCCTCCCAGTATCCTCTGGTGAAGCTAAAAGCCACCAGATTTAGTGTTACCCGATTCTGCGCAGTAGCTCCGTTGAGTTAGAACCTGTGTGAGGTCCCCGACTCCCCGCCCCTCTGAACTTTTTTTATGTAGAGCTGCTGGTTCTAGATTTGCGCACAGTGCGTTGTGTATTTATATACAGTCAATCCTCTCTAGCTCTGTAAATATGGCACTTGAAGTTCTAATCATTTTTGTCTCGCCAAAAGTAACCATGTAGATTTCCATGATGAGGTCAGTTTATCAAAATGACGCCTGTACGTAAAATCTGATTTTCGTTGTCGGAGCTGGAGCTCCTAGCAGCCAGACCTCGAGGCTGCTCTGGGCAACTTAACATCATCATACGGGGGAAATTATCAGATGAACTGATCTTTGCAGCTCCGAGTTGATAAGCTAATGTTCCGTAGCATTTTGACGTTATGATTTAGTTCCTTTTGGAACAAATGTTGGTTTAACAGATGAAATCTAACTGAAGCTTTATGCTACGTTGTGTTTACTGGGCAGCCCAGCCCCTGAGTCGGGGTAATAACGTTAGCCAGCTGCCTAGTCTCTTCTGTATATCCTTACAACAGCTATGAGGTGAGGAGCTTGTGAACAACATCCCCAGTTAGCACTTCCCCCCCCCCGAGATAACTTAACTTAACTTAACTTAACTTAACTTAACATCCCCAGTTAGCATTTCCCCCCCTCCCCCGAGATATTTATATAAAAACTCTCCTCGTTCTTTACCCCAAATAAAACCCCACTGTCTGTTTGGGTGACTCCAAAGGATAAACAAACATCTAACATTAGCCTCATTTTATACCCGGGAGTTGTAACGTTATGAAACACATTCCTGGCATACGCAGGCAGTTGGACAACCTGTTAAGTTCTGAAAATATGTATCTATTGCGTTATTCCAGCTAACGTTATCGTTATCGGTCGCAAAGTTATCGTTATCGGAGTTTAGGGCTAACGAACGTTAGCCAGGCTGCCTGGTCTTTTCGGGATATCCTCCTTACAACAGCTACGAGGAGAGGAGCTGCACCCATTAAAACCATGGATGTATTAAAAGAACCAATAACGTTTGTGGGAGTAATAAAACACATATTTTCTGAAGTTACCACTTCAGTCCCCAACAAACATTACTTCCTCGCACACCTTTCTCAAAACAATGTCCTTTTTATTGCGGTCCATCACACATCAAGCGGCGTCTCAAGCAGCGTCTGGTCTATGTAACCTAGGTCTATAACCCGACCAGCCTGTCCAGCCAGTGACGGCTTGAGACTGGCTGCCACAGCTGTCAATCATCCCTTTTTTGATCGTCAAATAACTACTTAAAATTTTAAAAACAAACTGATCAGAAGAATTTGCACATGGACAGGCATTAGAGTGATAAGATCTAAAATGATAGAAACCACCTTTGGAAAAAAATGATCTGACGTGTACTTTGATTGTTTAGTTTGGCTAAACCCGCCGCCTGGGTGGCGATCTCAGACACACGGCCGTCTCGTCACCACAGACACACAGCCGTCTTGTCACCACAGACACACGGCCGTCTTGTCACCACAGACACACGGCCGTCTTGTCACCACAGACACACAGCCGTCTTGTCACCACAGACACACGGCCGTCTCGTCACCACAGACACACAGCCGTCTTGTCACCACAGACACACGGCCGTCTCGTCACCACAGACACACAGCCGTCTTGTCACCACAGACACACGGCCGTCTTGTCACCACAGACACACGGCCGTCTTGTCACCACAGACACACAGCCGTCTTGTCACCACAGACACACGGCCGTCTCGTCACCACAGACACACGGCCGTCTTGTCACCACAGACACACGGCCGTCTTGTCACCACAGACACACGGCCGTCTTGTCACCACAGACACACGGCCGTCTCCCCCCACAGACACACGGCCGTCTCGTCACCACAGACACACAGCCGTCTTGTCACCACAGACACACGGCCGTCTCGTCACCACAGACACACGGCCGTCTTGTCACCACAGACACACGGCCGTCTTGTCACCACAGACACACGGCCGTCTTGTCACCACAGACACACGGCCGTCTTGTCACCACAGACACACAGCCGTCTTGTCACCACAGACACACGGCCGTCTCGTCACCACAGACACACGGCCGTCTTGTCACCACAGACACACGGCCGTCTTGTCACCACAGACACACGGCCGTCTTGTCACCACAGACACACGGCCGTCTCCCCCCACAGACACACGGCCGTCTCGTCACCACAGACACACAGCCGTCTTGTCACCACAGACACACGGCCGTCTCGTCACCACAGACACACGGCCGTCTTGTCACCACAGACACACGGCCGTCTTGTCACCACAGACACACGGCCGTCTCCCCCCACAGACACACGGCCGTCTCGTCACCACAGACACACAGCCGTCTTGTCACCACAGACACACGGCCGTCTCGTCACCACAGACACACAGCCGTCTCGTCACCACAGACACACAGCCGTCTTGTCACCACAGACACACGGCCGTCTTGTCACCACAGACACACGGCCGTCTTGTCACCACAGACACACGGCCGTCTCGTCACCACAGACACACGGCCGTCTCCCCCCACAGACACACGGCCGTCTCGTCACCACAGACACACAGCCGTCTTGTCACCACAGACACACGGCCGTCTCGTCACCACAGACACACGACCGTCTCCCCCCACAGACACACGGCCGTCTCGTCACCACAGACACACAGCCGTCTTGTCACCACAGACACACGGCCGTCTCGTCACCACAGACACACAGCCGTCTTGTCACCACAGACACACAGCCGTCTTGTCACCACAGACACACGGCCGTCTCGTCACCACAGACACACGGCCGTCTCGTCACCACAGACACACGGCCGTCTTGTCACCACAGACACACGGCCGTCTCGTCACCACAGACACACGGCCGTCTTGTCACCACAGACACACGGCCGTCTTGTCACCACAGACACACGGCCGTCTCCCCCCACAGACACACGGCCGTCTCGTCACCACAGACACACGGCCGTCTTGTCACCACAGACACACGGCCGTCTTGTCACCACAGACACACGGCCGTCTCGTCACCACAGACACACGACCGTCTTGTCACCACAGACACACGGCCGTCTCGTCACCACAGACACACGGCCGTCTTGTCACCACAGACACACGGCCGTCTCGTCACCACAGACACACGACCGTCTCGTCACCACAGACACACGGCCGTCTCGTCACCACAGACACACGGCCGTCTTGTCACCACAGACACACGGCCGTCTTGTCACCACAGACACACGACCGTCTTGTCACCACAGACACACGACCGTCTCGTCACCACAGACACACGGCCGTCTCGTCACCACAGACACACGGCCGTCTTGTCACCACAGACACACGGCCGTCTTGTCACCACAGACACACGACCGTCTTGTCACCACAGACACACGACCGTCTCGTCACCACAGACACACGGCCGTCTCGTCACCACAGACACACGACCGTCTCGTCACCACAGACACACGGCCGTCTTGTCACCACAGACACACGGCCGTCTTGTCACCACAGACACACGACCGTCTCGTCACCACAGACACACGGCCGTCTTGTCACCACAGACACACGGCCGTCTTGTCACCACAGACACACGGCCGTCTCCCCCCACAGACACACGGCCGTCTCGTCACCACAGACACACAGCCGTCTTGTCACCACAGACACACGGCCGTCTCGTCACCACAGACACACGGCCGTCTTGTCACCACAGACACACGGCCGTCTTGTCACCACAGACACACGGCCGTCTTGTCACCACAGACACACGGCCGTCTTGTCACCACAGACACACGGCCGTCTTGTCACCACAGACACACGGCCGTCTTGTCACCACAGACACACGGCCGTCTCGTCACCACAGACACACGGCCGTCTCCCCCCACAGACACACGGCCGTCTCGTCACCACAGACACACAGCCGTCTTGTCACCACAGACACACGGCCGTCTCGTCACCACAGACACACGACCGTCTCCCCCCACAGACACACGGCCGTCTCGTCACCACAGACACACAGCCGTCTTGTCACCACAGACACACGGCCGTCTCGTCACCACAGACACACAGCCGTCTTGTCACCACAGACACACGGCCGTCTCGTCACCACAGACACACGGCCGTCTCGTCACCACAGACACACGGCCGTCTTGTCACCACAGACACACGGCCGTCTCGTCACCACAGACACACGGCCGTCTTGTCACCACAGACACACGGCCGTCTTGTCACCACAGACACACGGCCGTCTCCCCCCACAGACACACGGCCGTCTCGTCACCACAGACACACGGCCGTCTCGTCACCACAGACACACGGCCGTCTTGTCACCACAGACACACGGCCGTCTCGTCACCACAGACACACGGCCGTCTTGTCACCACAGACACACGACCGTCTTGTCACCACAGACACACGACCGTCTCGTCACCACAGACACACGGCCGTCTCGTCACCACAGACACACGACCGTCTCGTCACCACAGACACACGGCCGTCTTGTCACCACAGACACACGGCCGTCTTGTCACCACAGACACACGGCCGTCTCGTCACCACAGACACACGGCCGTCTCGTCACCACAGACACACGGCCGTCTTGTCACCACAGACACACGGCCGTCTTGTCACCACAGACACACGGCCGTCTCGTCACCACAGACACACGGCCGTCTTGTCACCACAGACACACGGCCGTCTTGTCACCACAGACACACGGCCGTCTTGTCACCACAGACACACGGCCGTCTCGTCACCACAGACACACGGCCGTCTTGTCACCACAGACACACGGCCGTCTTGTCACCACAGACACACGGCCGTCTCGTCACCACAGACACACGGCCGTCTTGTCACCACAGACACACGGCCGTCTTGTCACCACAGACACACGGCCGTCTCCCCCCACAGACACACGGCCGTCTCCCCCCACAGACACACGGCCGTCTCGTCACCACAGACATGAAGTCCCAGGCACCATCATTCTCCACTGCAGGAGAGGACGGAAAGAATAGAAGGAGGGAGGGTGGAAGAACTGCATTCCGCCAGACAACTGGCATCACATCAGACATTTCTCACAAACGCACCCACGCACATCTACACAGACACACACACACACACACACACACACACACACACAATCGGCATGGAACACACACTGGCAAGAAATGAAATGGGGGGGGGGGGGTGAGAGGGAGGTGGAACACGTGGGGAGAGAGAGAGAGAGAGAGCAGGGTCAACAGAGAGGAAGGAAGACAGATTGGACTTGAACAGAGGGGAAGTCAGAGAGAGATAGAGGGGGCGATTGAGACCAAAGCACACGTGTTGCTGCACTGAAACAAGACAGCGACTCACTTTGACACAACATGTGAAATATTCACAGTAACTCAAAAAGTGCAGCAAAGCTTCTCCTGCACTTGATTTGGTTAGCTTCTGCTTTATTGAAGTGCCAGAGAGAAAGAGGGAGAAGAAGCAGCAGGAACAGGAGCGATTTGGGACCACGCATCATAGCTTTAATAAGCCTGGTGTTACTGTGGCGTTTACAATGTGTCTTTAGATGTGGAGCGGCCAGAGGAGCGGCAGTAGCAGGCAGGAATTAAAACAGCATGTCACCTGCTGTCCAATCTGAGCTCATCTGTATCCTGTGGGGCTGTTCTATGTGTAAATTATAATCTGTATCCTGTGGGGCTGTTCTATGTTTAAATTCTAATCTTCATCCTGTGTGTTGTTCTATGTTTAAGTTCTAATCTTCATCCTGTGGGGCTGTTCTATGTGTAAATTCTAATCTTCATCCTGTGTGTTGTTCTATGTTTAAGTTCTAATCTTCATCCTGTGGGGCTGTTCTATGTGTAAATTCTAATCTTCATCCTGTGTGTTGTTCTATGTTTAAGTTCTAATCTTCATCCTGTGGGGCTGTTCTATGTGTAAATTCTAATCTTCATCCTGTGGGGCTGTTCTATGTGTAAATTATAATCTGTATCCTGTGGGGCTGTTCTATGTGTAAATTATAATCTGTATCCTGTGGGGCTGTTCTATGTGTAAATTATAATCTGTATCCTGTGGGGCTGTTCTATGTGTAAATTATAATCTGTATCCTGTGGGGCTGTTCTATGTGTAAATTCTAATCTTCATCCTGTGTGTTGTTCTATGTTTAAGTTCTAATCTTCATCCTGTGGGGCTGTTCTATGTGTAAATTCTAATCTTCATCCTGTGTGTTGTTCTATGTTTAAGTTCTAATCTTCATCCTGTGGGGCTGTTCTATGTTTAAGTTCTAATCTTCATCCTGTGTGTTGTTCTATGTTTAAGTTCTAATCTTCATCCTGTGTGTTGTTCTATGTTTAAGTTCTAATCTTCATCCTGTGGGGCTGTTCTATGTTTAAGTTCTAATCTTCATCCTGTGTGTTGTTCTATGTTTAAGTTCTAATCTTCATCCTGTGGGGCTGTTCTATGTTTAAGTTCTAATCTTCATCCTGTGTGTTGTTATATGTTTAAGTTCTAATCTTCATCCTGTGTGTTGTTCTATGTTTAAGTTCTAATCTTCATCCTGTGGGGCTGTTCTATGTTTAAGTTCTAATCTTCATCCTGTGTGTTGTTCTATGTTTAAGTTCTAATCTTCATCCTGTGGGGCTGTTCTATGTTTAAGTTCTAATCTTCATCCTGTGTGTTGTTCTATGTTTAAGTTCTAATCTTCATCCTGTGTGTTGTTCTATGTTTAAGTTCTAATCTTCATCCTGTGTGTTGTTCTATGTTTAAGTTCTAATCTTCATCCTGTGGGGCTGTTCTATGTTTAAGTTCTAATCTTCATCCTGTGTGTTGTTCTATGTTTAAGTTCTAATCTTCATCCTGTGTGTTGTTCTATGTGTAAATTCTAATCTTCATCCTGTGTGTTGTTCTATGTTTAAGTTCTAATCTTCATCCTGTGTGTTGTTCTATGTTTAAGTTCTAATCTTCATCCTGTGTGTTGTTCTATGTTTAAGTTCTAATCTTCATCCTGTGTGTTGTTCTATGTTTAAGTTCTAATCTTCATCCTGTGTGTTGTTCTATGTTTAAGTTCTAATCTTCATCCTGTGGGGCTGTTCTATGTTTAAGTTCTAATCTTCATCCTGTGTGTTGTTCTATGTTTAAGTTCTAATCTTCATCCTGTGTGTTGTTCTATGTTTAAGTTCTAATCTTCATCCTGTGTGTTGTTCTATGTGTAAGTTCTAATCTTCATCCTGTGTGTTGTTCTATGTTTAAGTTCTAATCTTCATCCTGTGGGGCTGTTCTATGTTTAAGTTCTAATCTTCATCCTGTGTGTTGTTCTATGTGTAAATTCTAATCTTCATCCTGTGTGTTGTTCTATGTTTAAGTTCTAATCTTCATCCTGTGTGTTGTTCTATGTGTAAATTCTAATCTTCATCCTGTGTGTTGTTCTATGTGTAAGTTCTAATCTTCATCCTGTGTGTTGTTCTATGTGTAAGTTCTAATCTGTATCCTGTGGGGCTGTTCTATGTGTAAGTTCTAATCTTCATCCTGTGTGTTGTTCTATGTGTAAATTCTAATCTTCATCCTGTGGGGCTGTTCTATGTTTAAGTTCTAATCTGTATCCTGTGTGTTGTTCTATGTTTAAGTTCTAATCTTCATCCTGTGTGTTGTTCTATGTTTAAGTTCTAATCTGTATCCTGTGGGGCTGTTCTATGTGTAAGTTCTAATCTGTATCCTGTGTGTTGTTCTATGTTTAAGTTCTAATCTTCATCCTGTGGGGCTGTTCTATGTGTAAGTTCTAATCTTCATCCTGTGGGGCTGTTCTATGTGTAAGTTCCAAGTTCAAATTCACAGCATGCTCAGGCCCTTGAAACCATGGGCCTTGAACTAGGGGAAATGCGGTGAGCTAATAAACCCGTTCAACCTGTACAAGGAAAAAGTGCTTCATCCCTCGGGTGCTTTCCGAACAAACAAATACCGATCTTTCTAGTAATTAGCTTGGAGCCGGTCGGTTCTCTCCAACAGAGCACTTGTGACTATCAGTAGGTGTGAGGTAAGAAAACACATTGGGAAAGGGACGGATTTGGAAAGTCTTCCAACTGTGCTGCTGGATTTCTAATGTAAAAACAGCCATATAAAAAAAATGCTCCAGGGTCCACTTTGCTGTTATTTCCAAGCACTTCAATTTGCATGCAGTTGCATTTACGACTTCCAAACTTGGAAGCCGGAGCTTAAGAGGAGCACTCGAAGGCAACAGAAGCCGGAGCTTACGAGGAGCACTCGAAGGCAACAGAAGCCGGAGCTTACGAGGAGCACTCGAAGGCAACAGAAGCCCAGAGAACAAATGGCTTGTTTCTGCCAGCAGCCGTCTGGAGGTGCCATGTGCTGGGAGATGAATGACATGCTGCACTGCAGGCAGACGGGCTGCACTACTGTCATCTATCCTGTGTGCTGGACGTGAGCGTGGGCCAGCGGTACCCTGCAGGTTGTGACAGGAAGGTTACCAGCCCGCTGGTCCCAGGTGTAGGGGTGGGTATCGTTTCCTATTTCCCCCCGATACCGGTGCTAAAGCGATACTTTTAAAAGTGTGCTGGTGCCTAAAATGGTGCCTGAACCGACACTTTTAAAAATTTTAAGCGATGTGCTGCAAATAATGTGAGTGAAGGTGAAGTGTGGCGGCGGTTTCGGAACACCGGAGAGAGGGTGGCTAGTTCACTCAGCACGAGTCAGCAGCTCGGGGATGGCACCTAAATGAGGCACCTAAATCTGCGTTGCAATTCGGTACCGGTAAGTTGTAATGGTACCATAGTGGTACCGGGTGTGTGAATGTGTGTGTTGCCGGAAGAGAACACGCTCGCCTCGGTCGACTTACCCTGACTAAATAAAGGTTAGGAAACTGACAGATGTTGCAAGGTATAGCGTAGTAAACTGCAGCAGCCTGGGTGTGCGCTTTGTGGTTAGCTCTGGAGCTAGCCAGCGCCCAGCAGATGGAGGCCAGATGAGGCTTTGGAAAGAAGATGATTATCCTGCACCACGCCTATAGCCAGCCACTGTGTGCCCACAGCACGCTACCCAATCACATCAGTCATCCTCTGACAGGGAAGGAAAGAGGTGTGTGGAAATGGGGGCCAGGCAGGTGAAAAGATTTAAATCCTAATCCACAATAACCTTCTAACTATGTAATTGAGGGTCTTATGTGCATAATAGTAAGCATCTGAAAGCAGTGGTACTCAACCGTGCCCTACTCAGGAGCCACATTAACAACAACAATATTAGTATTACTTTCAATCCACATCCTAAATATTGCCATTTAACTTTTTGTATTGTTCTTGATGTTGGGTTTGAAGTGGGCGTGCCTTATGCTCCAGACTTATTACCCAATAAGCTCTGCGAACCAATCAGGCTGAAGTGCCTCTACCCTGCACATTCAAAAAATGCATCAGAATGTATGAAGTTGTGCAGCACTGTGGGGGAGGGGAGGGGAGGGGAGAGGGGAGAGGGGAGAGGGGAGGGGAGAGGGGAGAGGGGGGAGGGGAGGGGAGAGGGGAGGGGAGGGGGGAGGGGAGGGGAGAGGGGAGGGGAGGGGATTGGGGGGAGGGGAGGGGAGGGGAGGGGAGGGGAGGGGAGGGGAGGGGAGGGGAGGGGAGAGAGCATTGGGAGCACTTCACTTCAGCAGACACGCCTCCACAGTTTCAGAGCAGATAATACTGCTTAATTTGTCATGTTTTGAAGCCTAATTTTATACAGTTGGCGACATTTTTAGTCATTGAAATTTGGCTGGGTGGTTAATTTTTTTTTTTTTGTGGTGTGACAAACTCAAAACAAATATTTATTTTCGGTTTCCATTGGCTTTAAGTCAAGTGCCCACGCTTGCACACATGCTGCCTTCAAGTGCTCCTTATAAGCTCCTACGTGTGACATCAGAAGTAAATAGAATGATAAGTTAAGTTAAGTTATGCTTTATTTATCCCCATGGGGAAATTCATCCTCTGCATTTGACCCATCCTCTACTAGGAACCTTCCTAGAACTAGGAGCAGTGGGCAGCCGCAGTGCAGCGCCCGGACACCAACTCCAGTTCTTTTGCCAGTGCCTTGGCCAGGGGCACTGACAGGGGTAACCCTAACATACATGTCTTTGATGGTGGGAGGAAACCGGAGCACCTGGAGAAAACCCACACGAACACGGGGAGAACATGCAAACTCCACACAAAAAAGAACTGGGACGGACCGGGGTTCGAACCCGGGACCTTCTTTCTGTGAGGCAACAGCGCTAACCACTGAGCCATATGAGTCCATATGTGTCGCACATTAAAGTGCTTTTGATGACATAGCTGACGCGTCTCTTACTTATCGGTCCATCCATCTCTGCTGCTTTGCATTGTTATCACCCTGCTCTGTATCTTCTGCGACATGTCTGACTCTGTTTGGTTTACACAACAATGCTGGTGGATGGGGAGAAGTGTGGGCGTTCATTTAGCCGCAGAGGCAGCTGCAGCGTATGATTAGCAGATGTAATAACTAGTGTACCCCCGCTGCTGCTTGGACAAACACCTTCCACTTGCAGATAATATTATTTGTCAGGAAGTGCCCCGGAGGACCTGGGCTGGCGTAGGATAGAGTAGGGCTTCTCAAACATTTTCATGCCACCGATCCCCAAATAGACAGATTACACCAGGGGAGCCCCTCACAAACACACATTCCAGCCCATTTGATTAGGTTTAGTCCCTGCAGGACTCCCGTATACAGTAGCAAGATTGGTGTTGTGATTTTGATTGTCATTGAATTGTTTATCAGCGCATTCTTGCGATCATTTCTGGTCAATTAAGTAGGGATGCAGATATATCACAATCATATCGTATCGGCCGATGTTAGTCATTTTTTAATATATCGGCATCGGCCCGATGAGCAAAATATCAGCAGTGCTAATTAATAGGTTATATTATGGGTATCGGCCAAAATTTTCATATTGAGAAGAAACAATGCGGTACATCTATGATTTACTTTTTTCAAATTCAGTGTTTTTTTTCAGTCTGTGAAAAAATATGATTATCATTATAAACTTGCTTATACAGATCATCGACATCTGTAAATATCGGTTATCGGCGAATGTTAATATCGGTTATTGTATCGGCCAACATTTTCAAATCAGTGCATCCATTCAGAACTAAATCAAATGATTCCTAATTTTGTACGGGTACCTCCCCTCCCTCCCTCCCCAGGAGCACAGGTACCTCCCCTCCCTCCCTCCCATCCCTCCCCAGGAGCACAGGTACCTCCCCTCCCTCCCTCCCCAGGAGCACAGGTACCTCCCCTCCCTCCCTCCCATCCCTCCCCAGGAGCACAGTTTGAGAAACGGGTACCTCCCCTCCCTCCCATCCCTCCCCAGGAGCACAGTTTGAGAAACCACTGGGATCAAACACCTTGATGCAAAGTGGCTGCATTCAATGAGAACAGGGTCAACTAAATATGAAGGCAAGCCTTGCATCCTCTCTGCCAACCTCTCTCTCTGTCCCCTCTCCTCTCCTCTCCGTTTCCACTCAAGTCAGACCATCCAGAATGAGTCATCCATCCTCGTTAAAAGACTCGTTAGAGGGAACTAACCCCACCCTCCTCCCCGCCCCGGGCCAGAAGGGCGAGCCGGCCGGTGTGTGTGTGTGTTTGTGTGTGTGTGTGTGTGTGTGTGTGTGTTGGGGGGGTAATTAAGGTAATTAGCTCAGGATATCAACATCGTCAACCGTCTCCAGGCGAGAGAGTGAGTCTTTCAGAGGTTGACATAAATAATGAAACACATATAAAGCCTTTCTCCCAGAGCACCGCATTAAGACAACAATAACGCCACCAGGTCTGTTCATCCTGTGTGGACTCCTTGCTTCACTATTTGAGGCTGTTTCGCAGCGTTTTCCATAAGCGCCAGCTGCCAGCTAAATGGCCGGACATTAAAACATTTCCAGCCAGCTACTGTCTTACTGTCACAATAACCAGTGACATAGACAAGCCAACCATGGTGGATGGTAAGCAACCGCCACAACCGTGCTGTGGTATTGTGTGTATAATTCAGAGGTGTGGCTTCGTGAGATGGCTTCTAGTTTCCCGGCTGGGCGGTGTATGGACCTTCAGGCCAATCACGATGCTTAAACATGGCAAAACGTGTGAATCACATCATAGCGCTTCCCATACACAGCACTGCCCCCCCTCCCTCCGCTGAGACTGTAGTTATTGATATGAAAAATTGGTATGTGACGTCAGTTACAACCCACCCTGGCTGGCTACTACTGTACTTTCACCCAACTGGACATTGTATACAGTAGCGCAGTGATTCCCAAACTGTGGGCCGCGGCCCACTAGTGAGTCGTGGAGGTACTGCAGGTGGGCCGCGAGTGGTCTGCCAACACTCCCGATTTTCGCGGGCAATGAAATGTCTGTAGCAGGGTCATTTCTAAGGGTACAGTGGAGATCCTGTTATCAGAAGAAACTAGAAGACGTAAGGCATCCATTGCTACCAAGCATAACATGCTAGCTTGTCAGGAAGGGTGCTAAATAACGCTCCAAACGTAGGTTAAATTTGGGCGAGGGAAAACTATTAAAGGGGTCCCTCTCAGCTCAATTTATCTGAATGAAAATTGGTTCAGTGGGTATCCACAAGTCTCCCCTTTACAGATAAGGTAGCATAGCATTTTCACAGCCTAGCATTCATAGCTTGTGGATTGATTTCTTCTGTTGTTGCTCGTTACAATTTGTCTCAACAAATGTGTTATACATGAAAATACTTCTGATGAGTAAGGGGGCAGAACATGTTGGCAATCTGCTTTTGGGCATTTTTGAGTGTTTTTTATGTGGATTATTAATTTCCCTTATGCCCAAGTTCACATGCTCTGTTAATGAAATAAAAATATATAATACAAAAAACGGGAAATACATCATCTTAGTCTCGTGTGTGGATCAGAGTTGTGATTAAAGGATGGGTTTTCCGTGGGGAATATGAATATATATTAAATCTCACGCCCCTAAGGTTTTCGAATCCGTTGAAATTTTTGAAATTGGAGGTTTACTCACAGAGATATCAACCGAAATCCACTCTGTGTGTGGGGGGGGGTGGTGGGGGGGAGGTGCGGGTGCGGGGACTCGAAATACTACATTTCCCACAATGCACTGGGCTCGCGTGGCCTTCGTTTTTATGCCCACCCCTCAGGCATTTGGCTGATATCAAACTCCAGTAGGTGGCGGTAATGCACATATATGTTTGCCAACCGCCATAAAACTCAAAGAAGAAGAAGAAGAAGGCTTCGACAATAAAATATACAAAGAACAAGAAATAAATCGAAAATAAAATTGCCTCCAAATTGCACCAAATGTAAACGGTAGTATATATGTCGGGAGATGTCTTCATAAAAAAAAATTCATGCAATTTAAGGCATTTTCGTAGGAGTTACGCGCATCTGATGTTGTAACTATTTTCTGTAAAAATGTGTAAAAACAGGTACATTGCTCAGCGTTGATTTCGTTACTTCAACCCACCTACTACTAGATGTAAAATTTGACGAGCTTTCCAATGCCGCCAGTCCCGTGTCGATTAGTGCTTCCGTTCCCGAAATAATGGTCTCTTTGCAAGGAACTATGGGAAGCTAATATTAGCTACAGCAGGCTAGGCGGTTGAAAAGATGGCTGCCTTTTGGTTTTTGTCAAGGCCTCTGAAGGGGCGTGGAGGACCTCTAGAGGCGGGACCATGGCCAACAACAGTTGTAGTTCATAGGTGCACGACTTCCGCAAGGCGGACTTAGGCCAGATGACGCGAAACGCGTCGGCTGGCCCCAAAAATATGTGAGAGATGCTTGATATCTCTGGGAGTGAAGCTCCAATTTCAAGAATTTCAACGGATTCGAAAACCTTAGGGGCGTGAGATTTAATATATATTCATATTCCCCACGGAAAACCCATCCTTTAAAGGGTTGGGTGGGTCCCGGAAGATTTTCACATTTCAAAGTGGGCCGTGGAATTCTTAAGTTTGGGAACCCGTGCACTCGCGGAAAAGCCTGTGTTTGGTTTTGTTTGGTTGGTTGGTTTGTAGTTGTCCAGGGGGAGCTTAGGCTGGCAGAAGTAAGTAGCATCTTTTAAAAAGTTTTTTTTCCCACTTGCAATTATACAATGTCTTCTGTCCTAATATTTGTAAATAATGTCATATTTCGCCATATTTGTACCCTTGTACTTGTTTGAATGTATATTATAATATATTGAATGAACTAATACTGTATCTTAAAACATATTTGAGAATGTTTGAATTATTTTGACTGTGACCACTTAACCAGTTTGAGAGTGCGATATACATTTTATATATTCATTATACATTTCATTTCTATGAAAATTAAAATATTTTTCACAAGTAGAATAAATGAATAACAATGATGTTATGTGATTAGATTCTATTAGCAATTATTATATTACACAATGCCCGGCCTCTCGGTGAAGTTCTAAGCTCTCTTCCGGCTAATGTAACTTTACTCAGCCTGGCTTTGACTAAAAACACACTCACTTCCTACTATGTCACCCACGCAGGTTACCCATGAGGCCACCTTCTTAAAGGCACATGGCTTGATAGAGCTAATCCAAGTCATTTGATAACAACTAAAATCCCGTATTTTTTTCGTATTGCAGTGTATCGCAGAAACAAAAAATATATTGCAATGTCAGTTTTTTCCAATATTGTGCGGCCCTAATTAAAATGTTCACAACATGTAGTACAGCTTTGACTGACACACACACACACACACACACACACACACACACACACACACACACTCTGGTGAAAGGGAGAGGCGTGTTTAGGGCATAAACCACTGAGCAGCTGGAGGGCTTGTGCTGGTTCACCACTGCACTCATCAATCACACTTTCATCCATTTTCATCACTCACAATCAATCAGATCAACCACCTACAGTAACCACACACACACACACACACACACACACACACACACACACACACACACACACACACACACACATACATACATACATATGCACACGCATGCACGTACACACACACGCACACGCACACCTGTTTGTGTATGGGTGAGGTATGGAGCGTGCAAAAGAGAAGGCAGTAATGGGGTTAAATCTCTCAGGCAGCACTTCAGCAGCATCTGCTAAATCCTATCTCCTTCCAGGAAACCTCACATGCACCGAGATGCACCGGTAAAGCCAGTCCCCACCTACCTTGTACAATACAGAGCTACAGCCTTGCAGCTCTGAGGGGAGAAACACAGTCCTTATCTTCATATGAAGTGAGCTAAATGGCTAAGAAAACAAGAAATGCCTGAGAAATGTAATTGTAGCGGGCAAAGTGCGGATAAGAGCCCTTATCGCTGAACAAACAAATGTGGGGAGGGCTCGTCCGGGTAGTGTAGCGGTAGATTCCCTGCCTAGTGCCTACCAACACGAGGGGCGCAGGTTCCTATCCACGACGTGTTACTTTCGGCTCGGCCGGGCGTCCATACAGGCACGATTGGCTGGTGTCTGCGGGTGGGAAGCCGGATTGGGAGTATGTGTCCTGGTTGCTGCACTAGCGCCTCCTCTGGTTGTTCGGGGCGCCTGTTCCGGGTGGAAGGGAACTGGTGGGAATAGCGTGATCCTCCCACGTGCTACGTCCTACCGGTGAAGCTCCCCCGTCAGGTGAAAAGAAGCGGTCTTGGCTCTCCCCAGATCGGCAGAGGGTGGAGCAGCGACCGGGGCAGCCGATAGGACGGCATGGGGATAAATGATTACTATTTGACATGCGACATGGGGTGAAGCCCATCAGCAGAAGTGCTGTTATGTGTGAATTAGGGGTGTCAAAAAAAAAAAAAAAAAAAAACGAAGTGAAGACAGATGAATCGTTGAATCGTTTATGTTTAAATTTCTATTGACATTCAGATTTTAAAGCACTTTCTAAGTAAAAAAGGGAGTGTAGTACAGAGTCTACAATGATCAACAATCAATCAATAAGCAGTCAATCAATTATTTTACTCTGACAGTAGCCATGTACAGTAATAATACAGAAAATTGAGGATGTGATACGTGGAGCTGCAATACTTTGAGCTGTATCAAGATGCATCGTGGAATCGAATCGAATCGTTGACAGATTAATCGTAATCGAATCGAATCATGAGGCCAGTGAAGATTCACAGCCCTACATGAGTCACGATCGTCTCCACAGTCTCCACCCCAGGACTGAGTGTGCGTACTCCACGTAGTGCGCAAAAATTCTAGTTGACCAAAAAATCTCATTGTGCAAATATTTTGTGAAAGCCCCAATAGGGAAGGAAACCCTGTCTTTGCATTTTATTTTCATTACAGTCTTGTTTTAATAAAAGTGCTTGTGACAACTCACATGTGGCTTTGACTTACAACTGAACATGTAGCCCACTTCATAGAAAATTCAGCCTGAAAATATCCAGATAGGATTTTTGGTCCATATCGCCCAGCCCTAAAGAGGGTGAATCTCACACACACACACACGCCACACACACACACACACACACACACACACACACACACACACACACACACACACACACACACACACACACACGGAGCCATGCCATTACAGCCTCAGTGACATACAGTGGAGAGAAAGCCGGGGAGATAGCGCACACAGAGTTGATGGAGTGCATATCCCGCTACATATGCCCTCCCATCATGCTTTGCGGCGTGATTGATGACTGATTGCCGTGGCAAGGGTTGGGGCGCTCGCTCCCCCTGCGCCATATGTTTGTGCCTTAGGCAGGAGGAGGATAGGGGCTGTAGGGGTATGTTTGTACCTTAGGAGGATACGGGCTGTAGGGGTATGTTTGTACCTTAGGCAGGAGGAGGATACGGGCTGTAGGGGTATGTTTGTACCTTAGGCAGGAGGAGGATAGGGGCTGTAGGGGTATGTTTGTACCTTAGGCAGGAGGAGGATAGGGGCTGTAGGGGTATGTTTGTACCTTAGGCAGGAGGAGGATAGGGGCTGTAGGGGTATGTTTGTGCCTTAGGCAGGAGGAGGATAGGGGCTGTAGGGGTATGTTTGTACCTTAGGAGGATACGGGCTGTAGGGGTATGTTTGTACCTTAGGCAGGAGGAGGATAGGGGCTGTAGGGGTATGTTTGTACCTTAGGAGGATACGGGCTGTAGGGGTATGTTTGTACCTTAGGCAGGAGGAGGATAGGGGCTGTAGGGGTATGTTTGTACCTTAGGCAGGAGGAGGATAGGGGCTGTAGGGGTATGTTTGTGCCTTAGGCAGGAGGAGGATAGGGGCTGTAGGGGTATGTTTGTACCTTAGGAGGATACGGGCTGTAGGGGTATGTTTGTACCTTAGGCAGGAGGAGGATAGGGGCTGTAGGGGTATGTTTGTACCTTAGGCAGGAGGAGGATAGGGGCTGTAGGGGTATGTTTGTGCCTTAGGCAGGAGGAGGATAGGGGCTGTAGGGGTATGTTTGTACCTTAGGAGGATACGGGCTGTAGGGGTATGTTTGTACCTTAGGCAGGAGGAGGATAGGGGCTGTAGGGGTATGTTTGTACCTTAGGAGGATACGGGCTGTAGGGGTATGTTTGTACCTTAGGCAGGAGGAGGATAGGGGCTGTAGGGGTATGTTTGTACCTTAGGCAGGAGGAGGATAGGGGCTGTAGGGGTATGTTTGTACCTTAGGCAGGAGGAGGATAGGGGCTGTAGGGGTATGTTTGTACCTTAGGCAGGAGGAGGATAGGGGCTGTAGGGGTATGTTTGTACCTTAGGCAGGAGGAGGATAGGGGCTGTAGGGGTATGTTTGTGCCTTAGGCAGGAGGAGGATAGGGGCTGTAGGGGTATGTTTGTACCTTAGGCAGGGAGAAGGATAGGGGCTGTGTGTGTGTGTGTGTGTGTGTGTGTGTGTGTGTGTGTGTGTGTGTGTGTGTGTGTGTGTGTGTGTGTGTGTGTGTGTGTGTGTGTGTGTGTGTGCGTGCGTATGCGTAGGTACTTACTCATGGTGGGAGGCAGGGGGTGTGGGGCAGGCCGAGGCCCGGCCCGGGCGGGGATCTGGACAGGTGAGGTTGTTCTCCACTGGGTCTTTCCTAGAGGCACTCATGACCTGAGAGGAGAAACCAGACGGAAGCCCAGGGGCACAAGATGCCATCAGATGATCAAGGAAGCATCTGAAGATGGATTTTCAGATGGACAGACATTTTGTTACAGATTCTAGATTCCCTACTAGGGAGGCACAATGAAATGGGCACATCATGGCCCCATGAAGTCTTTCAAATTAAATATCCACATCGGCCCGAAACGAACATTTGTGCCGATATGATAAAATGCCCCAAACACTTTATGCCCAAACGCTCGGTGCTTCAAATAGTAGCTTGAATTAGCTCAAAGTTGTTTTCTTATTTTGCCCAGTGAATGTGTACATTTTGAAAAGCATTTTATTTATGTCTGCATTTGCCAGCGGGCCGTCACTATAATAATAATATAATTAAGCAATATATCACGAGAGCAAGTGTGTTGTGGTGATAACACACTTGCGGTGATAACACACGCATTTGCCTGCGGCCTCGTGGGATAACAACTGATCAGGGGGATATATTCCACAACACACGCTGCTCGAGTGCTATATTGCTTTTATAAAAGGGTTCCAAGTATAATAATATAATAATAATAACACTATAAGTCCGACTGGCATGGTATTCTGAGAGTCAGTTGAAACACTACTGTAAGGCGGGACCTCTAGCAAGAAGATAGACGTGCGGGTGATTTGATTGGATCGTTCTGGAGACTGAAGTCGACATTGGCCAATCCTGGCGCTTGCTGCGAACCTGAGAGCTTTTTGCAAAGTCCGACACCAGAGCTGTACCAAGTAACGTTACGTCTTATTTAGAGATGCGGGGTTAAGAGTGAGGGCGCGCGAGAGAGGGGTTAAGACATTAGCCCGCGTCTATTCTTGTACAAAACATCATTTTCTGCGAAGTATTAGTAAAGTTATAAGCGAAGATCGATTCACAAGGATCTGAAAGGTGTCTCCGCCATTTTGTTTTCAAAGCCTTTTAGTAAGAGAGTTGCGCCATCATGCGTCCATAATGACTCATTGTACAAAGACTTGAAGCAGTAGTGACCCTCCATACATGCATTCTCAGGGCTTGCCCGACACCAACTAACGTTACGGGGTTAAATGCGGGGTTAAATGCGGAGTTAACAGCCTTTCTTTTGCAAAGAAGACATTAGCCCGCATCTATTCTTGTACAAAACATCATTTTCTGCGAAGTATTAGTAAAGTTATAAGCGAAGATCGATTCACAAGGATCTGACAGCTGTCTCCGCCATTTTTTTTTCCTACGTTGTCATTTGAGGTAAGCCTTATTATTACTCTCTTAGTAAGAGAGTTGCCATGGCAACCAATAACCCATGGCCATGGGTTATTGAACTCGGTTACTGGAATTATACAATGGCTGTGAACCAATCAGATTGCTTGATTTGAGAGAGCCATTTTATAATAACACATAATAATGTGTTAACTAAATTCCTACAGGAGAGACTTGATGTTCTCTGAAATTAGTGGGGGGGGGGGGGGGTGCACATACAGTATATCGTTCTTGGCAATCGGCCAAAAGAGTTGGAAAATATCGACATATGGGATATACCGGATATGCGCTGCCTTGGCAATGCCCCCTACCGAGGCACACAGATGCACTGGGGACATCAGGCAGACAGATAGAAACTATCAAATCACTGCTAAGCTGCTTCACTGACTGCACCAAACACACTACAGGAGGCCCTGCTTAAAGTCAGCACACACACACACACACACACACACACACACACACACACACACACACACACACACACACTACAGGAGGCCCTGCTTAAAGTCAGCACACACACACACACACACACGCACACTACAGGAGGCCCTGCTTAAAGTCAGCACACACACACACACACACACACACACACACACACGCACACACACACACACACACACACACACACTACAGGAGGCCCTGCTTAAAGTCAGCACACACACACACACACACACACACACACGCACACTACAGGAGGCCCTGCTTAAAGTCAGCACACACACACACACACACACACACACTACAGGAGGCCCTGCTTAAAGTCAGCACACACACACACACACACACACACACACACACACACACACACACACACACACACAGACACTACAGGAGGCCCTGCTTAAATCAGCACACACACACATACACACGCACACTACAGGAGGCCCTGCTTAAACTCAGCACGCACACGCACGCGCGCACACACACACACACACAGACACACACACACACACACAGACTACAGGAGGCCCTGCTTAAAGTCAGCATGCACACGCACGCGCGCGCACACACTCACTCTCTCTCTCTCACACACACACACACCCACACACAGCTGATTAAAGATGTGGGCACGGCCATTAACGTCTTCATTGGGCTTGAAATGGCAGGGCACAGAGCGGGTGATCACAGGCTTGGCTTGGCGCTGTGTGTGTGTGTGTGTGTGTGTGTGTGTGTGTGTGTGTGTGTGTCTGTGTCAGTCTATCCAAAGAGGCCCGGACATGGGACTAAATAACAGTAATGTGATGACGGTGCCGGGGCAGCGTGCGGTAATAATGTGTAATTTGATCACTGCAGATGTGTGCGGGGGAGGCAGGGGGAGGCAGGGGGAGGTGGGGGGCGGGGGGAGGCAGGGGAAGGGGGGGGGGGGCAGGGGGAGGCGGGGGGGGGGGGGGCAGGGGGAGGCGGGGGGAGGCAGGGGCACGTTAGGAGAGGCAGAGCGGAGGAAATGATGCGGGTGATGTTGAAATGAAGCGCCCCCATGTTGCCATGAGCACAACAATTGCAGATGCTGGAGTATCTGATGTCAGAAAGCAGCAGCGGTCAGCACAATGCTCCACCAGTAGAGGGAAGGAGAAATCAGCAGCGGGTCAGCACACTGAGCGGGGCAGCACACAGAGCGGGGCAGCACACAGAGCGGGGCAGCACACAGAGCGGGTCAGCACACTGAGCGGGTCAGCACACTGAGCGGTGAGCGGGTCAGCACACTGAGCGGGTCAGCACACAGAGCGGGTCAGCACACAGAGCGGGTCAGCACACTGAGCGGGTCAGCACACTGAGCGGGTCAGCACACTGAGCGGGTCAGCACACTGAGCGGGGCGGGGCAGCACACTGAGCGGGTCAGCACACTGAGCGGGTCAGGATGTTGGGTTATGGGCATTATTCTCATTCTCATGATCATCATTGCTCGATTTAAAATTGGGTAGCAATTGTTAATTGCTACCCAATTTGATTTAGACCAATAAGAAATCAGCCATACTGATTTCTTATTGGTCTAAATCACAAGTGGGTAGGGTTGAGTACCGAATGGTGTTTTGTGCAGCCGATTCTATTTGATGGACACCTTAACTCGGGCCCTAAGGGAAATCTTAACCTAAGGTGCTTTGTGCAACTGGGCCCTGGGATTTTAGCAGCTAACTTAACCTTCAGCAAACATAAATATTCGGCCAACAGGCTACTCTAGGCGCAGTGATAAACTGGGACCCAATGTAAGGTTAGATACTGTGTAACGTTAGCTTTAGTTTATGGGCCGTAAGCTAACGTTGCTACCGGTGAATCAAAAGCTGAAAAGCAGTAAGACGGACAGTAATCCTGCCTTCCAGCCCAAGATACAGCCTAGCTGACGTTACCAGCTCAGCTAGATTTTTTCCTTCTCTCTCTTCACATTAGCCTCTGTCCAGCCTGCTGCTGAGGGTACAATTCTGGGGGGGGGGGCGAGATGAGTGCCACTTGGCCAATATAGCCTATAGGTAATCTTTTAGACTAGATAGTTTTAACTTTGATAGGCAATAATAAAATACATCCATGCTATTGTTGATATGTTGTGTTCTTCTGATGTCAATTACAGGGAGATGATAAGAACCTTAAAGTATCATGACATGCTGTCAGATACACTAATCCCAGCATGGTATGCAGTGGAGAAGGAACACATGAAGAAAGAGTTGCAGAACGTGAGGGAGGCTGTGACACTGTGACTGCTGATGGCTGGACCAGTGTGGCGCAGGAGCACTATGCTGTCATTTAAAACTGCTTTCAAAAGAATAAAACTAAAGATTTGTATGGTAATTTCAATGTGTAATGTAGTTCGTTCAGGAACCGGTATCGAAGTCAAAGTATCGAATCGGTATCGATATCGAATTTTTTTAGCGAGAGGAGAGGAGAGAGGAGCAGGCAGAATACATGGAAGCTCGCGCTGTGTCAACACACGGAGGATTTTCACTCTCTCATCAACAGCGCTGTGCTGGAGACAATTCTGCTCCTCTCTCTCTCTCCTCGCCCATTTTCTCTGTCCGACAGTAAACCCCCCGGAGAATAATATTCATGTATACGAGGGATCAGACAGCCGAGCAGCATTTGGGTAAACAAACCGCGCCACTGGGTGGCAATGAGTCTCCCAGCGGCAAAACAAGCAGTTTTAGCGAATGTGGAATGACGGTGCGCAATTGCCCGACTGGGTTACACTGGTAGTTGTTTGACGAGCTGTAAACAAGGCTATCTCGGTGAGTACTCAACCAATTTGAAAAAATGATGTCACGATAAGTCCCTTAGACACATACAGCGTGGGAAATAGGGTCCAGGTTGAAAAAAAAACGAAATTATCCTTTAACTGCTTATATTTTGAATAATAAAAGCGTAACTCAGTCATACTCCAGTCCAGCCGTATCACTGACGGAGGACATTTAGCAGGGACAGGGAGGGGGGTGGGCGGGGGTGTCTCCAGTCTGAAGGGTGCGTGGGTGGAGAGTCTTAGCTTCCAGTCTGTCACCTGGGATTAGCTCCACCATATGTCTACCTCTGCCCCGAGCGCACGGCCCCAAATTAACTTTTTGACTCACCGGCCAAGTGGTCAGTAGATGCAAAAAATCCTCTCACCAAGCATATTTTTGCCGGCCAAAATGATAAATCGCATTTTTGTGTCACATACATATATCCATAATAGTGTTGTCATGATACCAAGATTTTACCCTGCGATACTATGCCAGCCAAAATATCGACTGTCCAATATGAATATTCGACTATTCTATACTAAAAATAAGAATATCTTCAGTGATTATTTCGACCACATTAACAGTCAATGCAACAGAGTGATGGGGACATATTTTTGAGCATTTAAAAATCAATAAAAGCCTGTATATGATCATGCAAGATTTGAATTGCCGACATCGGGCTATTGGATAATGCATTTGTCTGAATAATGAGAGAGGCAGGACACAGATATTTCTTTTTTTAAATTAAGCTCTTATAGTAAAAAACAATAAAAAAAAATTAAATCACCTTTTAACATTAAAACAACATGTAGCCTACATGGATAACAACTTAAACAGTTCTTTAGCCTATTTCTTAGGGGTGGGGGAAAAAATCGATTCACCTAAGTATCGCGATTTTTTATGTCACGATTTTTTGGATCGATCTTTTATTCCAGAATCGATAATCGCAAAAAAAAAAAAAAAAAAAAAAAATTTTTTTTTTTTGGGTGCTTGCAGTCAGGCCACTCACTGAACAGCAGGCCAGGCGCCGCCTACTGGTTTACTAGTGGTTTTATTACTTTATTAGTTAGTCTGAAGTAATAATTACACTTCAGGGTTAAAGTGGGTGCATCTCATTGTAAAATTGGACTTCAAACGGCCCAAATCTGGCTTCAAACGGCCCAAATTTCACGCGCGTTGGCCCATATCGGCCTGGCCTGCTTGGTATCTAATGCCCGGCCTGAATTATGATCCCAGTCCGCCCCTGTTTTTAACTATATCTCCCAGCCCTACTCATGATATATAATATACAGTCTCTAGTGTATGATTCAACTTTTCCCATGTTCTAATCTAGCGTAAAAAAGCAAACAAACTGAAAAAAGAAAAGAAAAAAAGAAACAAAAATCGCAATAAATCGTAATATCGAATCGCAATAATCGTAGAATCGCAATACTTAAAGGCCGGCTTTACCGTGGGGAATATGAATATATATTAAATCTCACGCCCCTAAGGTTTTCGAATCCGTTGAAATTTTTGAAATTGGTTGTTTCCCGCCAGAGATATCACCAGAAATCCACTCTGTGTGGAGGGGGGGGGGGTGGTGGAGGGGAGGGGCGGGTGCGGGGACCCGAAATACTACATTTCCCACAATGCACTGGGCTCGCGTGGCCTTCGTTTTCATGCCCACCCCTCAGGCATTTGGCTGATATCAAACTCCAGAAGGTGGCGGTAATGCACATATATGTTTGCCAACCGCCATAAAACTCAAAGAAGAAGAAGAAGAAGAAGGCTTCGACAATAAAAGATACAAAGAAGAAGAAATAAATCGAAAATAAAATTGCCTCCAAATTGCACCAAATGTAAACGGTAGTATATATGTCGGGAGATGTCTTCATAAAAAAAATTTCATGCATTTTAAGGCATTTTCGTAGGAGTTACGCGCATCTGATGTTGTAACTATTTTCTGTAAAAATGTGTAAAAATGGGTACATTGCTCAGCGTTGATTTCGTTACTTCAACTCACCTACTACTAGATGTAAAATTTGACGAGCTTTCCAATGCCGCCAGTCCCGTGTCGATTAGTGCTTCCGTTCCCGAGATAATGGTCTCTTTGCAAGGAACTATGGGAAGCTAATATTAGCTACAGCAGGCTAGGCGGTTGAAAAGATGGCTGCCTTTTGCTTTTCGTCGAGAGCTCTGAAGGGGCGTGGAGGACCTCTAGAGGCGGGACCATGGCTCACAAGACTTGTAGTTCATAGGCGCTCGAGTTCCGCAAGCGGGGAGGGAAGCCGGGTGACGCGTAACGCGTCATCCGGCTTCCCTAAAAATGTGAGAGATGCCTGATAGGTCAGGCAGTGAAGCTCCAATTTCAAAATATTTCAACGGATTCTAAAACCTTAGGGGCGTGAGATTGATATATATTCATATTCCCCACGGTAAAGCCGTCCTTTAAGAATCGCAATATAAATCGATTTTAGATTCTTGGGGTCAACAACTAAAACGTAATTTAGCCACCTAAAACACCTAAAACAACGCCCACCTAAACAAATCGATATCCGTGTACATGCACGCTCTATTTTGACAGGAGGCGCAGCTCTCTGCCTGTTCACTCTCTGCAAAAGTTCCTCTTCTGTATTCTCTCTGGTTCATAATTGTATCCTCTTGTCTCCAAGGTGAATGGCATATCATCCTCGCTATCAAAATCACTCATATTTTCGTTCGTGTATTCTATTTGTTGTGTCTTCACTAACAAACCGAGAGAAATAAAATACCTCCAAATAACTGCGGAGTAATCCAGTGCTGCGGCTCTGTGCAGGCGGAGGAATACGGTAGTTGTACGGTTGGGAGAAAAAGCAGTGCCGAATGAAACTGCTGTTTTGCGGAAAAGTAAAGCGCTGAAAATTGTCAAAATAGAGCGTGCATGTACACGGATATCGATTTGTTTAGGTGGGCGTTGTTTTAGGTGTTTTAGGTGGCTAAATTACGTTTTAGTTGTTGACCCCCCGTACTTACAGAGAAAAGGCTGGTTTGGGTGCTGCTCTGAGTGCCGGGTCTCGTTCCACAATGCGCCCAGCCTGCAGACCACTGTACCTACTTCAGTTAGTGTATCGAACTAGCTGATAGGACCCCACTTCAAACAAACCAAACTATCCCTTTAAGCCTTTATTAAACATCTGATCTGGTCCAGTCAGTGCCGTCGTCGTCCACCTATGATGAGGCCCTTTGATGACATATTTACTGTAGAATTTATCATTACGGTAAAAACTTCATCTGAATTGAGTCTAATGAGACCCGTTTTTGTTTTGTTTTGTTTGTTCGCTGCCGTGGTCGCGCGCAGTACAGGTCAGTACAGGTCAGTACAGGTCAGTACAGGTCAGTACAGGTCAGTACAGGTCAGGTCAGGACAGTACAGGTCAGGACAGTACAGTACAGGTCAGGACAGTACAGTACAGGTCAGGACGCAACGATCACACGGACCCTAGCCAGCTAGTTTGTAGTTGTTGATTGTTCGCACTTTAAACACGAAAGCCAGATTATTGGCAATTCTGGCAGCAGCGGAGGGTGAAGATCCCCCTGTCAGGAGAAGAGGTAGGAGGAGTGACATGGAGGGTGAAGATCCCCCTGTCAGGAGAAGAGGTTGGAGGAGTGACATTGACGAGCAGCAGCGCGCTTTTCCTCCAACATTTTTCAGCTTGAGACGCCCAGAGCGCTCCGCCCCCAAAAACACTAGCCCCCAAGAGCGCTTAAACACCAGGGGCCGGTTGCACCAAGTGGTCTTAACTATGCCTGGTCGTAACTCCTACGTCGGTCTCAGTTAAGACCAGTCTTTAGAGTGGATTTACACCTGTTGCACCAACAGTGCTTATAGTCTAGCAGCAAGTCCTCAAAAAAGGCTTTAGTTTTCGAGATACCCCTACCCGAGGTAGAACAAATGCCAACAATGTTTTTTCTTATCTTTAGGGTCTCCCATTAATGAAATTGATTCTTGGCAAATTTTATTTTTGGGGAAAAAATGTTTTTTTGGCTGTTCTTTAGAACTACCCCAATCCCTGAAAAAGAGCCAAATTAGGCCAGTCCGAATAGGGTAAAGGTGACAAAAAAGCTCATACCTTGAGAATGCTCACTCTTTTCCTCACCAGATTTGCTGAGGTATGAACCAGGTGGCTGCCCTACATCACCAAATAGTCAGAAAATGATTTACCTAAAAAGATCATGAATTATAGTCCTGTAAATATAGCTTTAGTTTAGGCGGAAATTGTACTTTGTGGTGATAGGAACATAGGACTCCATCACTTTTCTCTCATTTATCAGAAAAACAGAAATCCCTGGAAAATATACCATTACTGAATTGTCTAGGGTGCTATTGAACCCTGACCAGTAGTTGTATGGAGATATCTGGTACAGTTCTATTGCAAATGAGATTTCTTTAGACATAGACCTACTACCTCTTCTCTGAAACTGTCAAATTAGGTCATTCTGAATGGGGGATAAGTGAAGTGGCATAATAGCCTATAAGTTAAGAATGCTCAGTCTGATGGTCATCATATTTGGAGAGGGAAATACCAGGTGGCTGAACTACATCACCAAATAGTCAGAATGTGGGTAAACCAATAAAATAAAGTTGATCTAAATTACAAACCTATAGCTCAGGAGGTAGAGCAGGTCGTCCACTAATCGCTTTGGATAAAAGAGGTCGGTGGTTCGATTTCCACCTCCTCCAGTCGGCATGTCGAAGTGTCCTTGGGCAAGATACTGAACCCCAATTGCTCCGGATGGTGTGCCAGCACCCTGCGTGGCAGCCTGCCGCCATCGGTGTATGAATGGGTGAATGTACCTACTGATTGTAAAGCACTATATAAATGCAGGCCATTTACCATTTACCATAAAACATAGAAATACAAGGTGTAAATATTGGAAGTTTTATTGAAACTGGAACATTAATCCAAGTATAATAGTAATCATAATACACAATCACAAAAACAGACTAGAAAAACGGATTAGAAAACAAAATAACCAAGGCAAAAATAAAACAGAACAGAGAAATAAAAAGTGACTGCTTTTTTGTCCAGGTAGTATATGGACACTTTTTTCACAGCCAAAGTATCAGGCCTTTGTTGCGTATTATGACCCAACCAGATTATTGTGCCAGTGTTTGGGAGTCTGGGGCACATTCACAACCTTATCCTCCATGGACTGCAGTTGTAAGGATTGCAAAAGAGTGATGCAAACAAAACTGTCTAAATATTGTTCAGTCTGGAGGCAGCCTGTGTATCTGGAGACGATCATGTTTAATATACTGTATCCTTAGTATCATTGTCCATTTGTCAGATTAAGCTATCACAATGTTACATTCTTCCCTCTTCTGTGTATCATATTGTAACCTTTTTCCAAAGTATTTGGATCTTGCATTGTTGCTGCGCGTATATAAGATGTTGGAAGGGCAACAGAGAGGCACTGGCCCTTTCCACTCTCTCCACAGTTTGCATCTTTGCAATACAAGTAAGTAATGTCTCTCACTTCTGTAGGTGCTGGGGGGTTTCCTAAATAGAGCTGGTCAAATGGCTCCATCTCTGACAATCCATCCCTTGATGATAGGACTCCATAACAGGGGTTTGGGCATGTGACTGTGAAACCATATCAGTGTCTGATACATTGCTCTTGCTGTCTACCAGCATGTCATGCACTCACTGACTGTGACACAACAAGTAGTTTGTACAGAATAGGAAAGACAACAGCATTCACCAAACTCAAGACCCATCTCAGTGAGCTCAAAGATCTGGCCCATTTTGGACTCTTCCAGCTTGGAAGTCTTTGCCAGTCGCAAGAGAATTTGCGCTTCTGCTTTACGGAAAAAATAAAAAGGAAAATGGACTGATGTGCACAAACTTGGATGAACTGAGGTTCATAATTGCATCAACAACATATGCAGCCTCTGCAAACCTGCCACCAACAGAGGATGAATTTGCACAACATGTGCAAAGAGCAATGTACTGTATCAGACAGCGATATGGTGTCACAGTCACATGCCCAAACCCCTTTTATGGAGTCCTATCGGCAAGGGATGGATTGTCAGAGATGGAGCCATTAAACCAGTCCTATTTAAGAAACCCCCAGCACCTACAGAAGTGAGAGACATTACTTACTTGTATTGCAAAGATCCAAACTGTGGAGAGAGTGGAAAGTGCCAGTGCCTCTCTGTTGGCCTCCCCTGTACGGAGTTCTGTACCTGGTGTGTAGAATGTCAAAATGTGTCCCCAAACGTCTCTGAGGAACCTGACATTTGACATTCTTGTATCTATATACTTGACCTCTCACTGAAACATATCTTATGTACGCGCAGCAACAATGAAAGATCCAAATACTTGGGAAAAAGGTTACAATATGATACACAGAAGAGGAAAACATTTAACATTGTGATAGCTTAATTTGACAAATGGACAATGATACTAAGGATATATTAAACATGATTGTCTCCAGATAGACCGGCTTCCTACAGACTGAACAATATTTACACAGTTTTGTTTGCATCAGTCTTTTGCAAGCCTAACAATTGCAGTCCATGGAGTATAAACTTGTGAATGTGCCCCAGACTCCCAAACACTGGCACAATAATCTGGTAGGGTCATAATACGTTCAACAAAGGGCTGATACTGTATTTCATATTTGGATATTTGGACTTTGGCTGTGAAACAAGTGTCCATATACCAGGTCAAACGAGCAGTCACTTTTTATTCCTCTGTTCTGTTTTATTTTTGCCTTGGTTATTTTGTTTTCTAGTCTGTTCTCCTGTTTTTGTTTATGAAATGAAATGAAGCACTGAGATTTGGGGCTACCATAAAACAAATGTATTATTATTACTATTATACTTGTATTATTTCATCATGTCAAGACAGGAGATACTACTGATTATTATAGTTTGGATTAATGTTCCAATTTCCAGCAAACTTCCAATATTTACACTTTGTATTTATATGTTTTAGAGGCTTGTAATTTTGATAAACTTTATTTATTGGGTTACCCACATTCTGACTATTTGTTGATGTAGTTCAGCCACCTGGTATTTCCCTCTCCAAATATGATGACCATCAGAGTGGGCATTCTTAACTTATGGGCCACAGTACCCATCTGACCTGAACCACTACTGTCCCAACTCCAACCTCCCCTTCATCTCCAAAACTCTTGAGAGGGTGGTTGCCGCCCAACTCCAGTCCCACCTCGACTCAAACAACCTCCACAAACCATTTCAATATGGTTTCTGCCCTAATCACAGCACTGAAACAGCCCTGGTAAAAATAACTAACAACCTCCTCCGTGCAGCTGACTCTGGACTCCTCACCATCCTCATCCTCCTTGACCTCTCCACTGCTTTCGATACCATCTCCCACCCACTACTTCTGGAGCACCTGGCGAACATTGGAATCACTGGTGTTGCAATTCCCTGGTTTGCATCCTACCTCACCGACAGACAACAGTTTGTCCAACTAGGGAACCACACGTCCGGGTGTTCTGCCGTTTGACCCAGGGGTCAGTATTGGGTCGACTCCTATTCATCACCTACCTCCTCCCCCTGGGTAAAATCCTCTGACACCATGGTGTCCGGTTTCACTGCTACTCCGATGATACCCAGGTCTATATCCCACCAAACCCACCACCGCTCTTCCTCCCACCTCCCTCACTGCTTGCCTCCAGGACATCAGGAGCTGGATGAGCAGAAAGTTCCTGAAGTTAAATGCCAGTAAAACCGAGGCCTTGCTCATCGGCTCCAAAAACACCCTCTCAAAAGCTCATAACACCACCACCCCAAACATCATCATTGACAGCTTCCCTGTTCCCTTCTCCACCCAAGTCAACAGCCTCAGCGTCATTCTGGACAGCACCCTTTCCTTTGCACCCCACATAAAAAACATCACCCGGTCTGCTTTCTTCCACATCCGCAACATCTCCAGACTCCGCCCATCCCTGTCCCAATACAGCACCAAAGTCCTCATCCACACATTTCTTACATCCCAGATTGGTTACTGCAACTCTCTTCTCTCTGGCCTACCCACCAAATTGCTCAACAGACTCCAAATGCCTGGATCATCACCCGCACTAAATCATCTGACCACCCTGTTCTCATTCAACTCCACTGGCTTCCCATTCACTACCGGATTGACTTTAAAAACCTTCTGCTCACTTACAAAGCCCTACACAACCTAGCACCCACCCATCTCTCTGACCTCCAGGAATACACCCCTTCCCGCTCCCTACGCTCTTCCTCAGCTGGCCTCCTGACCGTCCCCACCTCTCGCCTCAGTACCATGGGTGCTAGGGCCTTCAGCTGCTCTGCACCCAGACTCTGGAACTCCTTGCCCCCACACATCCAACAGTCTGACTTCATCACCACATTCAAATCCCACCTCAAAACCCACCTGTACAAATTGGCCTACTCACTTTAATCATATACAGCACTTAATCTGTTATTCGCCTGCCGTGTTTATCTCCTGTCTTTTCTTATATGTACGCTCATCGTATTTTAATGATGCTGGTGTTTGCCATGCCTGTTGTTTTTATGTATGATCTTTTAGAATGGTATGTCTCTTATGCACTGTACAATGACCTTGGGTGTTTTGAAAGGTGTCACCAAATAAAATTATTATTATTAGAAGTATACCACTTATCCCCCCATTCGGAATTTTGACTGTTTCAGAGAAAAGGCAGGGCTATGTCTAAAGAAATCTCATTTGCAATAGAACGGTACCAGGTATCTCCATACAACTACTGGTCAGTGTTCAATAGCACCCTAGACAATTCAGTAATGGTATATTTTTCAGGGATTTCTGTTTTTCTGATAAATGAGAGAAACGTGATGGAGTCCTGTTCCTATCACCACAAAGTACAATTTCCGCCTAAACTAAAGCTATATTTACAGGACTATAATTCATGATCTTTTTAGGTAAATAATTTTCTGACTATTTGGTGATGTAGGGCAGCCACCTGGTTCATACCTCAGCAAATCTGATGAGGAAAAGAGTGAGCATTCTCAAGGTATGAGCTTTTTTGTCACCTTTACCCTATTCGGACTGGCCTAATTTGGCTCTTTTTCAGGGATTGGGGTAGTTCTAAAGAACAGCCAAAAAAACATTTTTTCCCCAAAAATAAAATTTGCCAAGAATCAATTTCATTAATGGGAGACCCTAAAGATAAGAAAAAACATTGTTGGCATTTGTTCTACCTCGGGTAGGGGTATCTCAAAATCTGAGGGCCCTTTCTGCTAGACTATTACGTCTGGTCTTAACTACGCCGGTCGTAGCAATGCGCGTCCATGTGAATTGCCGGGGAATGCTCCCTGATTGGCCCAAAAATGTGCCTCGCGCCGTCACTGTGCCACTACGCTCACAGTCCACTACTGTATGTGCGTCACTACACCCTCCCTCCTCCCACCCTCCCTACTCCTGTGGATGCTCCGGGGAAAAATGGCGGCGATTGAATGTCAGGCAGTCTGAATGAAATTGAATGTAACGTTCCCAATTCTATGTATTAAATTCTAAAAAAACGACCCTCAACATTTGGGAAGGCTAAGCCACACAACTAGTTCGTTATAATCGAACGTCATGCTTCGAAGGCGACTTTACGATGATGAGGACGGTGAGGACTCAATCACAGGTCTCCGCTGATAGACTACCATGGAGATCTCAGGCACAGGCACAGCCGGGCTGCTCCACCCCCACGGAGCTTGCTCGAGTATAATGAGCCCAATTACGCCTCCTCCTGACCAGGCGTAATATTTACGACCGGTCTTAGTGAGAAAAAGGCTTACGCCCCGTTGGTGCAACCGGCGTAGCGGTTAGGTTGTAAAGTTACGACCAACTTAGTTTTAAGACCAGTCGTGAGACCACTTGGTGCAACTGGCCCCAGGTGCGGTCTTGGGAAGAGCAGCGCTCCTAGCACATCCTTATCATAGAGACTGAATTGCAGAAAGGCGCTGGCTTCTCAAATACACATTCCCAGTGGACACGGCCACTCAGACAGCTTCTGCGACATGTCTCTCAAAGTGAAAAGTCAAAGTTGTGAGATGACGTAAGGGTCCCACCACGCTAGGCCACGCATAACCCACCCCCGTCTCAAAACGCCCCAAACCAAAATGGAATTATTTCTCTAGGCCTATTCTCGCCGGACGCTTGGCTGTGTCTATGCAGGAGGCAGGTAGGTGGGGCAGAGAGGCAGCTTGCTCTGCACCACAGAGCCACAGGTAGGCAGACACAGAGCACAATAATATACAGTAAGACAATACAAGAATATAAAGTGTGCGACGAAATAATGTGCTGTGTGACCCAGTGGAAAAGTTAGTCGCACCTGATCTACCAGTGGAAAAGTTAGTCGCACCTGATCTACCAGTGGAAAGGTTAGTCACGAAACCTTAGATCTGAGTTTAATGTACATACAAAGCACTGTGGATGGAGGATGGACAGATCCAGAGAGAGACTGAGCAGGCTGCTGTCTACATGCGGCAAACGTTACACCCAGTACAGGGACAGGCTGGAGGATGGAGAGATCCAGAGAGACACATTGCAAATCAATGTTTGCAAATAGTCACTTTTTTCAACAATCCGATCCAGCGGTTCTTTCCAGCGAAAACCCTGTGACGTTAACGAGATGGGTACATGCCCCATTATAAAGCACCCCATTCACCAGAATAACATGTCGGCATTTCACACTAATGACAACCACGATATATCAACGTACATTTGAATGTATACTCTCCTATAACCTACTCTAATGTTGCTTTTTCAGTGTTTCCCATACATAAAGGAATTTGTGGCGGGCCGCCACAAAAGGATTTTGACCGCCACAAAAAGAAAAAAACATATATATATATATATATTTTTTTTTACAGTGCACCTGAACGCAACATGCAAGATACCCACTGAATAAGTGTCCAATAAATGTTCATGTCATTCTGGCCAATACTTCTGTTATAGCATTTCAGTCTGGAATATGGAATATCTTTCAATAATCTATGATTTAGCTGCTAAATTGTCAAATACCGCCATCTGCTCGCTACCAGGCACTTATGCATGTACTTAACCTAACTAACTTAACCTAACTAACTATCCGGTGTGCACAACATTGTCAGCCTAAACTCCGGCTGACACCCCAAAAACCTACAAACCGCTACAGAAAAATGTATATTGTTTGTTTATTAACTGGCCCCTCGCCTTCTATCATTTCACGAAAGTGGCAAAGCAAGTTGAGTATCCCTGACCTATAGGGAGAAATTTAGTTTGTCATTGTAAACCCACAGCACAGTAATGATGACATGTTCTTCATAGATCTAGCCTTTTCATTTTGCTCTTAAGCTTTCTCAAAGTACACCAAATTCATGCATTTTACTTTAAAATGTTTTTTAAAAATCTCGCAGGGGGGCATGCCCCCGCACCCCCCTAGGGGGTCTGCGGTCCCCCACCACAAATACTCAAAATCCTGTGGGAAACACTGTTTTTGGGGGGGCTGCATTCTGTTGCTTTATGGAAAAACTAATCGCACCATTTTTCAACATTCACTGAATCGAACAAGCTTTTACATCTTTATTATATACAACACATAGGCTAAGAGGCTATAAGCACCATACATTCCGTTCACTCTTGGCCGTATGCCAAACTCAATTAAACAATGTAATGTTGCATTGTAATCTGAAAGGTTTTTTCTCCGCAGTTGGGTTTTGGTTTGGCCATGGTTAGGTGTAGCGGCACCTGGCGGAGGTCTGCACTCTACTGAGTGCACTTTTCTAGTTATATAATCATTTAGGTAACTTACTACAATAATTAGGTCTACTTTAGATTTTGATTATTAGGTCTACTTTGATCAATTTCAGACACATTATGGAAAAATCTGTAATATTCCATCAGGTACAGTTGATTTCATTTTTATTACCGAATCCCATGATTCCGTCCATTTTTTCTGCATTGGGGAAATCATGGTTCTATAACTGGGTTTCACACAGCGTTTCCTCTATGCATTTAGTAGCGGTGGGCCACCACCGCTACTAAATGCTGGCCACAGCTGCTTCAAAATAAGATCAGATATTTTTTGGGGGACGTGGCCAAGAAAAGCAGCATGAAGTTACAGAAACAAACATTACATGACATTATATAACATCACTTTATAGAGAAATAAATGGTGCAAAGCACAAACTGTTATAGAAAAGTAAATTCGTGCAATTCTCTGGGCCGGCGGAGTCGTACGACGAGCTGGGTTAACCAAAGTCCCCCCCCCCCCCCCCCCCCCCCCCCAGTGTTGAGAATGGAGTAGGAGCAGCAGGGTGGCAGGGCGAGGGAGGAGGCTCTCAACTCACCCCAAACGACTGGGACAACAAGCATCCACCTCCTATGAGGACCAAAGTCTCACAGTAGTGATAGTATGATAGGAGTTTGTCTTCCCAGAGATGTTAGATGGGCTCACCCTGCCTATTTCTATCCTAAAGGGAGCGAGGATGATCCCAGGAATTCCTGTTGTAGTTTGTTGTTGTAATTCTGAACTGGCAGTCTGTCAACTATTACCACTACCTTTACTACTCAAATGCCTTGTGTTTTCTAACTGCAAAGCCCCTGAATGCATTAAGCCGCATTATCCTGAAGCGGGACAGGAGGGATTGAAAGCCACACTAGTGTCAAGCCAGCTACAAAAAGTAGGACTTCCTGTCAGAATTGTCTCAATAAAAGCCTCATTGCCTTTGAGAGGAATTGTGCCACTTGGATTAGGGCTGTGAATCTTCACTGGCCTCACGATTCGATTCGATTACGATTCAGAGGGCTACGATTCGATTCGATTACGATTATCGATGCATCACTTTTTTCCTCAATACATGATTTATTTTTTCTCACTTTCTTTTTTCTCACTGTGTGGCTACTTTTAAAATAAAAGTGCATTTGGAATTGCATTGTATTATGATCCATAATTAAAATAAACAACTGCATGTACTTCCATTATATTTTATTTGATTATAAAAAATAAAAATAAATCGATTTTTGACATTTGTGAATCGATGCAGAATCGTGCACGTCCGCATCGCGATGCATCTTATAATCAATTATTTTTGACACCGCTAACTTGGATACACTTATACACCTGTTTTAGATTGTAGACATTTTTCTAAAGTTGCCAAAATGGTATTTTAAATGTTTTAATGCATGAAATAGCATTTGTAAGCCTTAATTGCACAATAGACTTTTTAATTATTATTTTTTCCTGATTTTTGCCCATTTTCTCCCCAATTGTACTTGGCCAATTTCCCCCTGCTGCTGCTCCACCCTCTGCCGATCTGGGGAAAGTTGTAAACTAGCACTATGCTTCCTCCGACACATGCGCAGTTGCCGGCCGCTTCTATTCACCAGACAGCGGGGAGCTTCACCGGGAGGACGTATCAGGTGGGAGGGTCACGCTATTCCCACCCAGAAGACACTTTCATCAGGAAATACCATGTGCTGACACAATAATAGGATCATTTAAGTCAGTGGTTCTCAAATGGGGGTCCGGGGACCCCCAGGGGTCCTTGAGGGGGTTCCAGGGGGTTCCCAACCAAACGGGGGGTAATTTATTTTCACTATAATTCCATTCATAAGTAGGCTAATACAATGACTATTTTGGTCATGGGTTTTATACACTTTATGTAATAAAACATCTAAAAGCATCAATCTTATTATCATATGGGGGACCGTGGGACAAAATCCTATCAAATGGGGGTCCGTGGTCTAATCTTTGTCAGTGTAGGGGTCCATCATGTGAAAAGATTTAAGAACCACAGTTTTAAGTAATCACTTAACTAATCCTATTGTTTTACTGTTTAATTGTAATGATGCATCTGAGTGTTTTGATGCGATATCTTAGTTGTTCTGTACACCCATGAGTTACTTATTGTTTTGTTTTCCCTAAAGTGACATGTTTAACGCTTTTATTTTCAAGGCAATTTCACTTAACTTCCGTTTTTGCTCTGGCTAATCTTGCCCACCTTGACGCAGCTTTGACACACTGCTACAAAGGTAACTCGATATTCTGCCATGCAGCTACCCGACGAGGTAGAATAACAACCAGCAGTCACCCTTATTAAGAATAAGCACTCGAAAGCACGCATCCACTATTCCTCGTTATTATCCACATAGATTCAAAAGCACATCATCGCAATTCATATTTCATATTACATACATACATTTAGACGAGAAATGTTAGAAGCGCCAAGCGCGTCAAAGTGAATGACAGCCGTCAGAGCCAATCAGGAGCCTCAGAGCTCGGCGCTAGAGCCAATGGGAGGCTGTAATTGGTGCTCTGTCAACATTGATTCCGCTGCGGGAGGCAGCCTGGGGGTCCGGCCGCGTCAAGCTAGCAAAAGGTAGACAAAATAAGACGGGAACCTAACTTATTTGGCCTTCAGAATAAAATGTCTTGCAGGTGGATTCAATAGCGTATAGCCTACCTGCTTCCAAGCTGTCTGGTGTAGGTTGTGAAGTTTTACCAATCCTATAAATTATATTTTGCATGGGCCTGTATTGAAGGGCTCGTTTATGGAAAAACCTTCCCAAGGGACCCTGTTTAACACCACCAATATTATCATCTAAATATATCAATTCATTATCCTATATATATATATATACGTTTTTGTAGATTGTTTTTATTGAATGGTTTGCCTTAATATGTCTGTTTATAACTTTATGTAGTATTATTATTAGCCTAATGCTACTTATTCCTTATGCTGTTTTATATGGTGTTTGTGTTTCTATTTTAACAACAACAACAACAACAACATACCTACAGTACAGTACTGGCCTACTAATACTAATACTAGCCTAAATGCCGAATAGACATTTTGAGAAAATACATAAGACCTTTTATTTCATACAGTCCTCCTTCAACGTAATTTGTCAGTTGTTTTTCTTATTTTCTAAGTCGAAACCGGAAGTGTGGTGGTTCCACCCTGGCTAGCTTGACGCTGGTGGGTTTGGCTAGGTACGCTTACGCTAGGCCTCGGTGAATACAAATAAGCACAAAGTTTACAATAATAAAACCCCATTGCCTGCTTTCGTAAACGCCAAACCAAACGAATCATTTGACACAGACGCTTAGCAAAGTCCAAACCCCGTGGGCACCGTGTTCAGTTTCACTTTGAAAAGCCCCCCGTTACCGCCTGTAGTCATTCAGCCCGCAGTAACGTTACCGTGTCCACTGACAGATCATAACAGCAGCTCCGACAACTTCACTCTGCTCCGGTTAAAAAGACCAAAGTGCGTCTGGGCTGACCGAGGCTCACCCAGAGCCAGGCTCACCTTGCTCTCAGCTCCGCCGTGCTCACATCCCGGCTGCTGCGGCTCTGTCCCCGGCCGAGCTGCAGGAGAAAATGTCCATGGTCCCGTAGTGTACCAGGAAGTACACACACACACACACACACACACACACACACACACACACACACACACACACACACACACACACACACACACACACACACACACACACACACACACACACACACACACACACACACACACACACACACACACACACACACACACACACACACACACACACACACACACACACACACACACACACACACACACACACACACACACACACACACACACACACACACACACACACACACACACACACACACACACACACACACACACACACACACCTACTCGCACACGCGCGCGCGCACGCGCACGCACACGCACACACACAAAGCACTCTTCTCAAAACTCTGTCTGTCTGCCTGCCTGCAGCGTGCAGCCCGCAGCCTGATCCCAGCCAGGTAGCAATGCGCCGCCCGCCGGGCTGCAGCTCTCACACACCGGTTGCGTTGTTGCGACATAATGGTAGGCTACTTGTGTTGGCTATTGATCGGGGGAATAATGCTCAAATACACAAGTAGCCTACCCTTCTTTTTACCGGTTTATTATCAGTGATGTAGTGCTGAACAATAAATAAATATGGGCAAACTACTAAAAATAATAATAAAAGTGGACAAACTACTACTTTGGAGCAACAAAAAAACAACAATAAACATCAAAAATATTTTTAATTTTCAGGAACAAACAAGACGAGCAAGTTTACACTTTATTCATTGAACACAGTCAGGAGCCTCAGTAGCAGGTGGAAGAACCATTAGCCTTTTTCAGTTCCCACCCAATTCACCCATTTTGTGTCTAAAAGGCAAGAAGTAACACAGGTACATACCAAGCAGAACATTAATGAGGGTTTCCAACTTACAATTCATTTGGTGATCCAGTGCCGGGACCCTCGTTACTGTTTTGCTTGTTTTGGCAACAGTCCCCAGTGTCAGAGATTGTTGCACAGCTGTAGGGAAGTTTGGACTCTGAGCAGCCGAAGATACCGAGTTCTGCCTCCGGCTGTAGGGATATTCTGTAGGCCTTAGAGTAGCCTACCAGTCAAATATTTTGGCCCAGAATCCCATTAATGAAGGGCAGAACCAGAAGGCATGAGATAGTGTGTGCCCTCTGACACATGTCACACAGTGGCGAGACAGAAGAGAAGATCTTGTGTAGTTTATGCTTGGAGGAGTGAAGACGGTGAGTGACCTTCATTGGATCAGCTGGTGTCTGCTATTAACTAAGCAGAGTTGTACCAGACAGATAATAACATCTAGGGACATGCATTGCAAACTAGCCTAGGCTACAAATGTTGTGGTACATATCATTAGATGTTGACAAATGTTATATGTTTTGTATCTGTCCCTATAAATAAATGAAATCTCATCGGGGGTGGAGGGAGGGAGGCAGGATTAAAAACAAACAGGATTAAGTAAAGAAGGAAGGGGGCACAATTATAGTTTACTACACTATTGTACAGGACTGGCAGGTCCGGATACTGTGTCACGAAGTCACCTTCTGGCTTCTGCTCTACCACGATCTTCCTCCGTTGTGAATGGGTTAGCACCAAAGAGTGAGACTCTGGTCAGAGCCGATCCTCTCCCCTGATCCCTCTCATACTGGTCTGAAGAGTGAGACTCATGCACAGAGCAGATCCTCTCCCCTGGTCCCTCTCATACTGGTCTGAAGAGTGAGACTCATGGACAGAGCAGATCCTCTCCCCTGGTCCCTCTCATACT
>NC_139624.1:25661241-25698741 GCF_964638095.1 Poromitra crassiceps | reverse complement strand
GTCGGTCACATATAACTAATATACCTGGCTTTCTTACACGGTCACACATAACTAATATACCTGGCTTTCTTACACAGTCGGTCACATATAACTAATATACCTGGCTTTCTTACACGGTCACACATAACTAATGTACCTGGCTTTATTACACAGTCGGTCACACATAACTAATGTACCTGGCTTTATTACACAGTCGGTCACACATAACTAATGTACCTGGCTTTCTTACACAGTCGGTCACACATAACTAATGTACCTGGCTTTATTACACAGTCGGTCACACATAACTAATATACCTGGCTTTCTTACACGGTCACACATAACTAATGTACCTGGCTTTCTTACACAGTCGGTCACACATAACTAATGTACCTGGCTTTATTACACAGTCGGTCACACATAACTAATGTACCTGGCTTTATTACACAGTCGGTCACACATAACTAATGTACCTGGCTTTATTACACAGTCGGTCACACATAACTAATATACCTGGCTTTCTTACACAGTCGGTCACACATAACTAATATACCTGGCTTTCTTACACAGTCGGTCACACATAACTAATGTACCTGGCTTTATTACACAGTCGGTCACACATAACTAATATACCTGGCTTTCTTACACGGTCACACATAACTAATGTACCTCGCTTTCTTACACAGTCGGTCACACATAACTAATGTACCTGGCTTTATTACACAGTCGGTCACACATAACTAATGTACCTGGCTTTCTTACACAGTCGGTCACACATAACTAATATACCTGGCTTTCTTACACAGTCGGTCACACATAACTAATATACCTGGCTTTCTTACACAGTCGGTCACACATAACTAATATACCTGGCTTTCTTACACAGTCGGTCACACATAACTAATGTACCTAGTTTTCTTACACAGTCGGTCACACATAACTAATGTACCTGGCTTTCTTACACAGTCGGTCACACATAACTAATATACCTGGCTTTCTTACACAGTCGGTCACACATAACTAATATACCTGGCTTTCTTACACAGTCGGTCACACATAACTAATATACCTGGCTTTCTTACACAGTCGGTCACACATAACTAATGTACCTGGCTTTCTTACACAGTCGGTCACACATAACTAATGTACCTGGCTTTCTTACACAGTCGGTCACACATAACTAATATACCTGGCTTTCTTACACAGTCGGTCACACATAACTAATATACCTGGCTTTCTTACACAGTCGGTCACACATAACTAATATACCTGGCTTTCTTACACAGTCGGTCACACATAACTAATATACCTGGCTTTCTTACACAGTCGGTCACACATAACTAATATACCTGGCTTTCTTACACAGTCGGTCACACATAACTAATATACCTGGCTTTCTTACACAGTCGGTCACACATAACTAATATACCTGGCTTTCTTACACAGTCGGTCACACATAACTAATATACCTGGCTTTCTTACACAGTCGGTCACACATAACTAATATACCTGGCTTTCTTACACAGTCGGTCACACATAACTAATATACCTGGCTTTCTTACACAGTCGGTCACACATAACTAATGTACCTGGCTTTCTTACACGGTCGGTCACACATAACTAATGTACCTGGCTTTCTTACACAGTCGGTCACACATAACTAATGTACCTGGCTTTCTTACACGGTCGGTCACATATAGTTCTATTTGCCCTCAAAGAACACCATGAAACAACATGTTTTCTCTATGAGTATTGAGCCCTCTGCGGCGCCAGCTGTCTAGTATGAACTCAATCTGCCAGTACACACATTGCAAGGTTGAAGTCCAGGGTAAAGCCTTGCTCAATATCATGCTGGTCTTGCTTTTGTCATTTTGTCAACTAAAAACATCAAAACATTGATCCTTTGTAGTTTTGGTCCCAGTGAAATGTTAAATGTCTCTCCTGATTCTAAATATAGCTGAATCGCTTGGTTTGACCAAGTAAAACTATTTTACAAGCATTTTATGAAATGTAGATGGACAAATGAAGGGTGGATGAAATCGCTTGATTCGTATGCTGAATGGGGAAGAGGGTGTGACTTTGGCACTTTGGCACAAGTTACCCTCACTCTGGACACGCGCCCTGACCTGACTGACCAGAGGAGGTACTGACCAGGACTCATGCCCACCTGCTTCCCACCAGCCGACATGGCCAATTGTGCCTGTAGGAGTGTCTGACCAGGCCAGAGGTACCGCTGCCGGGAATTGAACCCGCGTCTCCGCAGTGGTAGATGAGTGCTTTTGCCTCTACACTACCCAGACGGCCTTCTGCCCTGAACTTCATCCTAATTCTAATCTTTTTTTGTTGTTGAATATGTTAATTGGCTTTTGTTACAAGCAAACATGTGGTTGCAGACATACAGTATATACCAATAAAGCAAAGCAGAACAGCAAGCCAACAAAACACAATGACACATACAAAAACAAAAGAAAAGAAAAAGGGCTCAGCATCTTTCTTTCTTTAACAGGCTTACAATATCAATTCTCACACTATCCTCATTCTAATCTGAATCCTAAACCCAAACCCTAAACTCGCACCTTGAAGAAGTGAAGACTAAAACAAAACAAAAAAAATGTCTTGATCTATGCTTGATATGAAATGCTTGATTTTAATAAGCGATACATTGTTGTCAGCAAGCATTGCACCAGGCTTTATTTTTGCTCTATGGGCACAAGATGGCAGCATTGTATCAACTAAATCTACACAGAAACCCATCCACCAAGATACTGTAAAGTCCATTATTACCTCTTAGTAATGATATGTTGTAAATGCCTCTACTTTCTCCATGTACTGCCAACAAGCTTAGGCATTGCGTAAGCAAAATAATCCAGTGAATAATTTGTCTAACAAAGAAGAATGAGTCAGTTCAGTTCTTCAAAGGAATGCATAAGAAATGGTGGTAAAATGTGCAGAAGAAGAAGAAACTCTCCCAGGCCTTCCTTTGATCAACACTATACGTTAATTACCTGCACACCAAAGAGAGCCTGTATTTACACTTTCATTCTCACTCTGATTCTTCCCTCCATGGCATTGTGAATTCAAACGCAGGTTTTCAAAGAAACTTTTGCTCTTGCTTATAGGCCTATTGGGAGTTGAAATAAATAGATCTTCATGGTAGAGATCAGTTACAAACACACACAAATGTTGTACAGTAGGCTACTTAGGTAGTCGACGAGAAGAGCTTCTTCTCATCCCTGGCGCCACAATGGGAGAAAGAAATGGAGAACATTTCATGGTTGGGGTCATTTGTGGCTGCTCCCTCGTAGCCAAATCCTCTAAAAGCATACTCATTATGACTGTTTCCATGGACTTGAGTATCCTGGTTATGAGGCTTATTCCGGGTTCGAATGATGGCGATTACATGGAACATTACATAGAACTATGGGCCCATATTCACAAAAAAGCTTAAGTCTAAAAGTAGTAAAAAAAAAAAATGGGTGTGTCAGTCCTAATTTTAGGACATTTTCTGGTCTAAGAATATCTCAAAAAACATTTTAGCACTAAAACCAGCTCCTAAATCTGTGACAAGTTAAGTAGGCTCAAGAGGACCCCTAAGTCACTAAGACCAAATGCCTGCTGCTGGCAATCTGCCTCGTAATTGGGTCATCATTTTAGAAATGATAGTGTACTAAGCTTTTAAAAAGGTATCACCTTAAACACGAGTCACAAGGGTATTCATTATAGTACAGGCCGTCAAGGATGTATGTTAATTGTATTGCAAGGTTCATTTAGGCTGTGTATAAATACATTAATGTTCATTTTATATAGGCTACATACATTGAATGATAGAGAATAAAACATGGTGATGTAGCGTAGTTGAAAATAATTGGCTTAAAGTCCTATTGCCTGTGGCTGTTGTTTGTCGCTTGATCTCTGCAATGTCTGCCCTCGCCTGAGACTGCAAAGAATACCAGCGCTTTTCACACATTGCTGCTTCTGTCTGTGCCCTTCCTCTCATTTCATGCACAAGTTGGGCAAGAAGTAAAAGCTCTTCCTGCATCTAGTTTTCATTTGTGTTTGCACCTCTCACTATCAGCCAGGCATGTCGACTGATAATTACCAGGCTTCTTATGTTGAGACACACTAATTGTTAACAAGCTGCCAGACATGTAAGAGGCTGACAATTAGCTGCAGATATGCAAGTCAGTAGCCTATATTATTCTTTGTTTCACGTTAAATCAGTGACACAGCCTACATTTATATTTTCAAATCTTTGTTTAAATATGGCAACATAATACCTCTAGTCTCACTTGCCAGACTCTCTCACTACAACGGGGGAGAGTCTGGCTGTACTGGCTGGCACTCTGGCATAGCGGGGGAAAAAGGCTCGGTTTACCACCGAAAGTAACAAGCGGGCACAATACAGATCCAATCGCTTTCAGAGTGTAGCAAGCTACCATTGTTGATGTTGTGTCACAGCGGCGCATGCATTTGAGATAGACAGATTAGACACGGAGGGAGTGGAAAGGAAATCCATATATGGTCGCAGCCGGTCAGTCAGAGCCGGTTGGAGCCAATGGCAGACCTTGCAGGGAGCAGAAAGGGATTTCTATCTGGCACCGGCTGAAATGGACGGCTCTAATGGGAGAGTTTATGCCAGCAGCCTGTTTCCATGCAGCCAGACTCTCTCCCGGCAGGGAGGCAGGGAAGTCTGGCAAGCAAGACTACCTCCTCCTACCTGGGTCATTAAAGTTTCATTTTACAGTAGTTTTTGTTTTTAATATGGGGTATTTATTCAGGGGCAAGATTTAAGAAGTTCAGTAAAAGTTGGTCTCAGCAGCTTTGTGAATAGGTTTTAAGAGGGAACTCTTAGCTAGTAACTTTTAGTGCTATTTAGTCCTCCTATAGTGGTATAAGATAAAATGTTGTGAATACGGGCCCTGGTTATTCATATCCCCGTATACACGATAAATACTAGTATCCCAATTACTGATTATTACGTGCTATTTGCCTGTGATGTTTACAACACAAACCGGCAATTTTGAAATTGTTAATCTGACATTCCTCTCTAACTGTTACCCTTAAATGAATTTGACTGCGTGGCTATTGAAAATGAGACCACAATATTGGCACCAATTATTCATAGAGAAAAAATAGAGCATGATGATTCCAGCAACGTGCTTTTATTTGATTAGCTTGTTCACTAAAGTAAATGACAGAGCTGAAGGATTTGGGTTCATGCATTATTGCAAAAGAGATGGCAGATCCTAATGCTCTTTGATGCCACTTACATTTCATGATGTACTTTGTATGAGAGCTAATGGTACTAATGGTCACCAAGTCAAGCTGTTCATTTCTTTACTAGTAGGAGGAGACTATAGGAAATCTAGGAAAATCTGACTTCTGAAAAGGGGTCATTTTCAAGATGGCGGTTGACGGGAGCTTAAAAGGGCTATATGATCAATTACTATTCAACCTAGAAAGGTGGTTGAATAGGGTAAAATATTTAATCTTGAATATTGAACTAAGAGATATCATCATGAAACTTCCCCAGTTGATTAATTACATTAAGACAATATTTGTTGTATTACATGTTTTCTGAAATGTTATGTTTAAATATGCAAATTTACAGAAAACTAACCCATTAGTCAATATTATGAAAAAAAAGAGCATGTAAGCATGATCTAGTAAATCTAACAGGGGGGAAAGGGGTCATTTTCAAGATGGTTGAATAGTAATTGAGATAGCCATTTTAAGCTTCCGGCAGGCAGCCGCCATCTTGAATATGACCCGGAAGTTAGATTTTCCTAAATTTTTTGTATGTTATGTAACATACCCAATACCAGAATCCATTGAAAAACCTTTTGTATCAATTTGTTCATACAGTGCTTTTTCCCCCTTCATATAATGACTGATCTAATACTTCAGAAACCCCATCATAAGCGGGATACTCAAGTCCAATGCAGTCATGGAGATAAACTTTGACCTTTTTTCCACCTTTTTCGCGTTAATTTTTCTCTCTGCATTTTCCCGATTATTGCCATGATGAACTTTTATGTGATGTACTTTCTCAATTTAAGTGTCTAAGACTTCTTAGACATAATTTCAATTATGAAGACTACATAAGCGACGCCCCGTCCATTCACATTTCTCCCTATTCATTCAGTTATCCACGCCCCGTTTCATTCATACTCCTTCCTATCCAATCAGTTATCCACACTCTCCTATGCTATCAATAGCCAATCGGTCCCAGCTAACTCCTTCCTTGCTTTGCTGCTGAACCAATAATCCAAGCGGTAGAGTATTTCAACTTCTCATCTTTTACTATTTGGTTGGCTTCTTACCGTCATGTTGTCACTCCGTAGTTGCTGTTTGTTCCTGGGTTCCAGGCGTTTTGCTCCGCATCCTCCCCTGCCACCACCAACGTCATGGCTCCAGAGGGATTCCCCCATGGGGGATTTCTATTCTCTGCATTCCTGATGCCCTCCCGTTATCATTGCAGGAGGAGCATCATCATGGAGCCATATGCAAAACCTTATCAATCTTGTTATATCATTAAAGTTGATCTTGAACCGTCTTACTAGTCTCTCATGATTGAAAAACAAGTTTCACGTCAAAATATGCTGCTATTTTGCTGACCTCATGCTGTAATCCCCTCTTTTCATTCATAGATTTATACTAAACATGTGATAAGCTTCTATATGTTTATGTAACTCCCATTTTCTATATTCTTACTTCATTATTATTATTATCCTATTAGTATTTCTGCCACTGAACAACAATGTCCCCGTTGCAACTTAATTAAGTTATTAATTTGTTTTTAAATCACACAACTTGTTCATAAAACATTCTGAATTATACATAATGTGATGTTGAAAGCTATAGTTAAAGGAGCTTTAATTAATTGGTGAACAGTGGGAATTACAACAACTTAGAGCAGAGATCCAACAGAAACATCTAAAGTGAAGTGATAGAGCGCAAAATCCTGGAATGAGACTGCTTTGTGATGTACTTTTTTGGACTTGAGAATGATGCCTTTTAGCAGTTGAAAATGTCAGTAAAGTGTATTTGTGTGTGTGAGTATCTAGAAACTAGCCAGAAAGTGAGTGACAAAATCAGCACCTGGCCAACAAAGCAATGGTATATTGACCTTATCAGCCGCCACAGATATGGTCATTTCCTTCCAAGTCCTGATTCATCGCACCTTTAAAAAAACATTATAGGCTACATTTAATGGAGGCGAGCGACTTCCTGTTTGGCACTCAGGAGAGGCGGGGAGCATCTGCCTCTCTCGCCAATTCATCTTCATTGGCCCCATCAGACTATCCTCTTCATCAGACTATCCTCTTCATCAGACTATCCTCTTCCTCTCATCCTCTTCCTCTCATCCTCTTCCTCTCATCCTCTCTCTATGATCTGACCAGTTTCCTGTCCGCCCCTCTCTCGCTTTCTCTCAGTGAATCTCTTGCGATTCACTCATTCCCCATTCATTTTCTCCATCTACTGTATGTTTAGAAAAATCCTTAGATAAAGCATTTTAAGCCTGGAACCAAGACAACCAGCTAGCAGATGAATGAGTGACTCACCCCCCCCATTTTTATTTTATGGCCACTCACAATTAATTTGCTATAAGCTGGTTGGCTTGGTTCCAAGCTTAAAACTCTTCATTATGTAATACAAGGATTTTTCTAAACATCTGTGGAGAAAATGAATGGGGGAATTGGCTGTTGAGCTCTATAATAGACCAGGTCTGTGGTTAGGTGATTGAGGCGCCCGTGTGTTCTTGCATCTCCACACAATTCGCTGGCCAGTACAAATAGCCTGATGATCTACCTTCTAATAAAGATGACCATCTACTTTTTTTGACCTGCATCCATTCCAAAGCCCCAGCAAAATGTTAGCCGAGCTTCTCACAGCCGCCACCACACTATAACGCTGTAATTGCATCAACATTGTTCTGCTGTTTCATTGACTTGACTTACGTCTCCAAACAATGTCTTTATGCTGAGCTATTGATCCAATACACTGCTGTATACATTTGAATACTCTAGTATTGATTGTGGGGGAAATATTCATTTGCTGTTTGTTGTATGCAGTTGTGTGGCTTTATGGTAGGTAATCCAGGCTATTCAACTCCAAGAAAGAATATAAATATATATATATATATATATATATATATATATATATATATATATATATATATATATATATATATATATATATATATATATATACAGTATTTATAAAACGGCTCTCTCAAATCAAGCAATCTGATTGGTTCACAGCCATTGTATAATTCCAGTAACCGAGTTCAATAACCCATGGCCATGGGTTATTGGTTGCCATGGCAACTCTCTTACTAAGAGAGTAATAAGCTTACCTCAAATGACAACGTAGAAAAAAAAATGGCGGAGACAGCTGTCAGATCCTTGTGAATCGATCTTCGCTTATAACTTTACTAATACTTTGCAGAAAATGATGTTTTGTACAAGAATAGATGCGGGCTAATGTCTTCTTTGCAAAAGAAAGGCTGTTAACCCCGCATTTAACTCCGCATTTAACCCCGTAACGTTAGTTGGTGTCAGCTTTGCAGAGAGCATTCAGCTTCTCAACAAGCGCTGAGAATGCAGCGCTGCGGCTCGAGCTGCCTGTCGGGGTTTCCAGAAAAATCTCAGCTACTCAGCAAGCGCCAGGATTGGCCAATGTCAACTTCAGTCTCCAGAACGATCCAATCAAATCACCCGCATGTTCTTGCGGTCCCGCCTTACAGTAGTGTTTCAACTGACTCTATCAGAATGACATGCCAGTCGGAGTCGGACTTATAGTATTATTATTATTATTATATTATCATACTTGGAAACCGTTTTATAAAAGCAATATAGCACTCGATCAGCGTGTGTTGTGGAATATATCCCGCTGATAAACTGTTATCCCACGAGGCCGCAGGCCGAGTGGGATAACAGTTTATCAGCGGGATATATTCACCACAACACACTTGCTCTCGTGATATATTGCTTAAATATATATATATATATATATATATATATATATATACATATATATATATATATATATATACATATATATATATATATATATACACACACACACGTGTCGACCGGGGTCAATTCTTTCTAAACCACAGTTCAATGGCCGCTGCCGGCGCCATCTTGAAAGTGTTGTTTGAGAAAGGACAACCTTGGACAACCTCTTTGTGGCTTGAGAGATAATTGTGAATCCAGGCTGCTTTTCTGGGAAAGGACGCTGGATTCAGGTTGGATGATCTGAATACACAGTACAGCATTCTGGATAGGGCCAGGCTAAATGCTGTTTCAGAGGCTTTTGGAACATTGAATAATATCTGAGATTTTCTATAGGCATCAAAAATGGTCAGAAAATATATTGGTTATTGGCATAAATATTTCAATAGGAAACAAAAATATCAGTGCTGGCCTTCCGCTGTTTGGAACTTACCTCGTATGTCCCATCCCAGTTGATGGGACATACGAGGTCTTCCTCTGGAGAGGACATGAACCAAAGACGAATCACATTCAAATCGCTCACTGATACTGTGTGTGTGTGTGTGTGTCTGCTTGTGTTTCAACCATTGTTTGAATTTTGCTTTCAAATCCTCAGCAGCATCCTACCTAAAATTCACTGAGTTATGATGTTTCACTCCCTGACCATTGTCAGCTTTTAATAGCCACATTATGAGAGGGAATACAATCCAAGACAGAGAAGAAGAAATCTGACAGAAAAAAGAATCCAACCCAGCAGCCATTACAAGCCACAATATGTTGAGGATAATAATGCCGTAATAATATCTATCCACAGGTACTAGGATCTACAAACTCAAGGCAGCTGTATTGCATTAACCCCAATAATAGGTGGACTAATGCAGTGATGAAAGAAAGAAATACCTTATGGTGCCAGAAAGCACATAATGTACAGCCATAATGATAGTGTATATTTTTAGTTTGAAGGTGGAATGAATGGCTCAGAAATTACAGAGTGTTGCAAGGTACAGCAGCCACTGTACTGTCTGTTCCCCTAACTTTTCTGTAAAGAAATGCCATATTACAACTGGTTTACGTCCGATATGATGGAGGTTTCTGTCTTTTTTTTTAAGACTACAGTTTTACCTGTACAAAAATTTCTTGGTGGCAGAAATCATCTCATTGGTTGAGTTGAGAACCACAGTTTTTCAGAGCGCAAGTTAGCTGACTGGAATTATGGTAAAAGATATTGAATATTTGAACACACATAAAAAAAATCATCTACCAACAGCTTCAGTCTGTCTTCAAAAACCCAACCTGGTATCTGTGAATGGAAGGTGCAAGGTGGAGACTTTGAACTTTGACATCTGTTTCCTCTCTCTCTCTTTACTGGGGATGCAGTAGTGATGTGGCACAGTACAGGAGTGGATTGGACACACGAGTGGACATACAGTGGACAGGGCTTGCCCAGGACAGCGGACAGCACAGGGGGCCGGGAGGAGACAGCGCAGCCCAATCCCAGATGATGGAACACTCACACGGGCCAACAGCGGACATTCCCTCATCAGGGTCCGCCCTTTATAAAGGGTCAGCCAATTATAAACTGAGCTCTGTCACAATAGCTATGTTTCCATCCAGCTTGGAAAGTGAATTCTATAGGATTTTTTTAAATGTCGCAAAAAGTAAATTATTATAGCTAACTGGTGATGATGGGCAGATAGCCAGCCTGGTTAAAAGCATCCGGATCCGTGAACTTACATTCTGTTTCCTTCTGTGATTCCGTCTGGCCTCCAGCCCGGTGTGGGCGTTTTAAGAAACTACACAGTGTATGGGCCAATCAGGGACCTGCCTCGTAGTTGACATTGTAACCGGCCAATAGAGACAGTCGGCATGTGTGGGAACGCCCACAAAATGTTATACGGCTGGTGCGCGAGTGGGGTAAAACCGCCCATATATCTCAATGGGCTGACTTACCAAAGGACGGTGCTGCGGCTCTAAACTACGGCAGGTTTGGGGGTTCTAGAGCAGAACACAAGACGTCTGCTCAGATGTGCGTTTGCTGCGGTGGTTAAATCCCCGATCGTGTCTGCCTGGGCTGAGCTATCAGCTAAATTCTAACTTTGCTGAATGGATAGAACAGGGGATTTTCCCCACCCTGACCACACCCCCAGCCAGGCTGAGCCAGCTAACCCAGCGTCTATCGCATCGCATCACCTCAACCTATCAGGAACTCCGCTTGCAAAACATTAATGGCTGCCTCCACGGCTCTCTGCCTCGAGAGCAGTAACGTCAACATTTGTCAAGTTTACACAGCCATAAGTGGAGTTATTGCAGAAATAGACTCAATAACAACAATTACACAAGAACAGGAGTATATGCACCAGACCAGTGGAGTTTGTCGGTGTAAAAGACATTTTCAGCATTCTTCCGAGTGGATTTGGATTTGACTGGATCCGACGCTGATTGGCTGAAGGAGTGGATACGTCCACCCACTGAAATCACTGTGCACAGCTCAGAGTCCAGACTCACAGAATGACACAGAATGTGAGTTCACCCATCCAGATGGTTCTAACGAGTATAATGATGGACAGATAAACAAACAGCACCATCTCAATATAGAGTTCATTTGCAAAAACAGTTAAATGCCAATCTTAAAATGAATAAACATCTGTTTGATACTGGAGTGCACATTATAACATTATTAAGGCGATTTATGTGAAGATTATCAGATGAGTATGTTTTATTATGATTTATCATAAAGATATAAAAAATAACAATTGCAATATAAATACAATATAAAATGATTAAAAAAATATATACAAACTGAGATATGTTTTTGCAAATTAACTCTATCAACAAATATCTGTCACTATTTATGGCATAATTTCTTTATCACGACAAATATTTTTTGCCTCAAGCGGGCATAAAAAAAAGTGGAATTGGGGAAATGTTATCAAAATGTACCAGATTCCGTATTGTAATTTGCAGAAAAACAGATGGAAACTTCGTTTTCGCTGGTTCAATTTTGGCTTGAGAGATTCGGTGTATCTCGTCTATGGACATTTCCGGGTGATGAGTTTTGATTTCTGGACTTGGGCTACACAGTAACACACACACACACACACACACACACACACACACACACACACACACACACACACACACCTCGATGTATATTTACTATGTTTAGTGAGGACAGCATTGTGAGTTGTCACTGGGGGATGGAATCGACTTTACTATGTGGTGAAACAAAAAATGAACACAAGGAAAGAGAGAGAACAAGAGAGACTGAAAGAGAGAGAGCGAGGGAGAATGAGAGAGAATGAAAGAGAGAGAAATGGAGGAGAGAGAGAGAGACAGAAAGGGTTGTGAAACGGCACGACACCAGACAGGCACTGGAACATAACAACACAGAGAGACGAGTATTAGGAAAAATGGTTTAATATAGGAGACAGAAGCAAAAAACTGCATCACACAAGAACATACGTTTACAAAAATAATTCTGACTGCTTCAGCTACACAGTTAGTTCACAGAGAAGGACAGAGAAACCGGAAAAATCTAAACAGCTAAAAGCAAAAAATCTTCTAATTAGTTGATCTCTTTATTAAACTAATACATTAATCCACTGAAGGTGACTAAATATTTCTATTCCTTCTTTTTCTATAATTGTCTTATCGTGTAGACGGCACAATACAGAAGTCAAATGAAACTTACCGCTGTTGTATAGACAAACTTGCTAGAAGTATTTATAAAGCAAAACGAATATCTGACACTTGCCTACCCTCTGTTTCAGAAAGAAAAGGAGAAAGAAAGGTGGAAAGAAAGAAAGGAAGAACACACAAGTGAGGAAAAAGAAGTGAACGAAATAACGCCAAAGATCTTCTAGAAAATCTTATATCAAAATCCAACTTTCTTGATGCCAGCTAGAAATCATACTCGGGGACCAGTTAGAGTCGGGCCACATCACCAAGCCAGACAGCTTTTTTCTAAGATTTTTTTTTGTTTGTTTTTTTGTTGTATCCTTTAATCTCCAGTATAAAAAGTTTCCACTGGTACAAAATGCATAAGTACAATCAGTTGTAGAAATAGGAAAGCCTGCATTTTTTGTACTTTTTAAATCCCATCCAACGACATTGTTTCGAAGTGTTGCCAAACAAACATACATCACGCTTACAGGATCCACTGAAATGCATTGACTTTGGCTTCTCTCAAGACAAGAACTTTTGAAACTACTGAAAATCCTTTTTAAGAATAAAAAGAAACCCAAAGAAATAAGAGAAAAATAATCGATTATTTCTACAAGACGACAGGCTCTTTTTACGGAGAGAGAGAAAACACACACAAAACATTTTTCCTCAAAAAACTTGACATAAGCCATAATGCAAAGAAACGACAAGTTGTTTTTTTCTTTTTCCTTTCAAATTTCATTGTTTGATAAATAGCACTTAAGATAATTAAGAAAGAAGAACAGAGAAGTGAACAGTGACAAGATAGAAAGATTACAACAAGCATTGGCGATGACAGCCCCTGAGGTGAGCCGCTCGACAGGAAGTCCCGTTTCCACGACCCTCTTTGTGCTTCGAGACGATGGAGAGAAAACGAGACAGACGCTTCGCACTCGGGTCCGCGCGTGGCGCCGCGAAAACGTCGGGCCCTTCGTGCGATTTCCTGGGTGAGATTTGGCAATTTTTACGACACATTTTTTTGACAGTCGAGTGCTGTAAAATAACACAACAACGTCCGAAAGTGACGTGTTCGCGAGTTGATTGGCCTCCGCACTCAAAAAAAAAAGAGAGAGAGAATTGACGTGAAGACGTGAAATGTGCGTTAATGTGCAATCAGACTTCGCTGCTTGTAAGGAATTCTGATCAACCTCAGGCTTTTAAACACTGCAGTGGTTAAGACGTGGAGACCGTGTTAACACTCACCGAACGGGGAAATTCTGACTGGCTGTCATACAGGTAGTTATGGCTATGTTTATGGCACTGCTCATGCTATAAGTACTGCATTTAGGAAAAAAAGTCTTGCTTGCCTCCTCCGTGCGATCCGATAAGGGTTTGGTATTGGATTTGGTCTTCTGGAAATGGATAATGAAGGCTGTATTGCCTTCATCTCGGCTTGTGGCTGTTGTTTTGCTCATGTGGACCTGGAGACGTGACCCCTTCCTCTCCAACCAATAGCGTTTTATTTCCCCTGTCGCTATTCCAATAAGACGCCTCTCCACATAGCCCTGTTTCTTAATAACTCCGGTTAGCTTGGGAGACAACGGCCGGGCAGAAAGCGTGCAGCATGTTCTTCCTCTCCTCCTCTGGACGCGGCGGCCATTTCAGCCTCTCGCCGCCTCTCGAAATGGCGAGCGGAAAGATTTAACAGGATACAAAAGTGAAGCGAGACTTGGCACACACACCGACTGACTGACAACATCCTCTACTCCTACAATACTGGTGCAATGCTCCCTGGTTAAGGCGACTGGTGAGGTTCTGTAGAAAATAATGCTGCCTTTTTCTTTCTTTTTATACATATATATATATACTTTTTTTTTGCAGACCGTAAACTAGGCTTTCAGGGAGGGGAAGCCGAGGGGGCAGTTTTAATAGACTGACAACATTGTGCCATGTAAACGGGCTGACTATGAGAATGTCAACTGACGACACTTTGGCATCTCAACACGATTTTTGGCCCATTACACTACAAGACCCACATGACGGTGAAGTGTTACAGCGTTACCACGTGAAGAAGAGATGGCAGCGTTACCACGTGAAGAAGAAGAGATGGCAGCGTTACCACGTGAAGAAGAGATGGCAGCGTTACCACGTGAAGAAGAGACGGCAGCGTTACCACGCGAAGAAGAGATGGCAGCGTTACCACGTGAAGAAGAGATCAACAAAACAAACAAGAAAAAACGTCCAAGGAGAAGTTCAGAAATTAACCAACCTCAAGTTGCCCTTGCCTCGGCTGTTTGGTGGCTGTGTGTGCTTTTTCCTTTCTTTGAATGTGTTGAAGTCTTGCCCTGTGCTTACATCATGAGATCCCAGGTCATACACACAAAAGCAACAAATAATGATCCTCACCGTCTGAGGCAGCGCCACCGGCTACGACCTCGAAAATGTTTCGAGCCCAACAAAGGGATGAGACTTTCTGTGGAAAATATAAGGCTTGGCGTACGACTATCAACTCAATATGAAACCGAGGGGCAGAATAGTGTGCGAACGCGCCGGCGAAAACAATCAAAACGTGCTGCGAGTGTGTGTGTGTGTGTGTGTGTGTGTGTGTGTGCGTGCGCGAGACTGATAGAGAGCGGGAGTGCAAAGACTTGTGGTAAGGCTTTGATGGATAAAACGGCTGTACAATGGCTAAAAATATCAGTGCGCGTTTGGTGTGCCTCGTGTGTGTGTGTGTGTGTGTGTGTGTGTGTGTGTGAGAGTGTGTGTATTATGTGCACGCCCGCGGATAGGAACGATCGCTATAGGCTTTTCACACTCAGGGGCTCTCATACACAACAACAAAGTAAACCGTGAGGTCTGCACAAGAGTGTGTGTGTCCGTGTGTGTGTCCGTGTGTGCGTGTATATAGATATATATATATGACACATGGGCACTTTTTACATCTTTACAAAGAAAAAAGCAAACATGACATTTTCAGGCAACAAGACCACAGAATAGCAAGTTAACAAACTCTTTTTTAAATCTATATTTTAAATATGAGGGATCCATACAAAACACTTATAATAAAATACCCATGTTATCAAATAATTTCACAAGAAATACACTGACACGCTAGGCAGGAAGTACCTTCAGAATTTGGCACTAAACTCCACTGATCTTGTCTTTTTTTTTCTTTATAAGACATTTGCCGAACAACAAAACACATCTAAATATTGTTTCCCACAAGAGAAATAAAATAATAATGACATTGATGCTTCACAAGCTGACATATTATATATATATATAGATATATTTATATTTATATATATTTTTAGGAATTTTATATAGCTAATTAACCAACAAGAAATTTAGCAAATAGGGACTCCTTAAAAAAAAGAAAAAGAAATAAACCAAGAAACAAAAAACAAAACAAAGTAACTATTATAGTAATATGAAAGGCTTTGTCTATTGTTCAAGTAAACTGATTTTTTAGTCTTCTCTTTAAAAACATGAGACATTTTAGACTGTAAGACTTGTGATGAAACCACAACTAAACTCACGAGAAGCACCGACGTTAACGCAGGTTACAGGTATCTTAGTCTTTTTTTCTTCCTCTATACATTTAAACAGTAGAAAATATAGGTCATTTCATCATGTGCATTTAAACCACGGATTGTCTATCTGTGAGTCAGTTCAGCAAAAGGTGACACAAGTAGGTAGCATTTCTCCCCCCCAAACAGGGCAAATGTCTTTTTTTATTTTTGTTACCTTTAAACTACTCTAGAAAAAAGTGGTTCTATATATAGACTTTTAATGAGAAACAGAGCCACTTAAAATGGCCTTATCAAAAAACTTTACACTGCCTGAAAAATGTAAAAACCATTAGAGAGCTCTGAGAGAGTCTTAATATTGATCAGACAGTTTTTATTCAAAACTGTTTGGAAGTAGTCTTATTTTTCGTAGAAACTGGCGCGGACTGCTTCTGGCCCTCACATCGGGTTTGGCAGCACCAGAAGCAAGACGACACGCCAATCCCTGTAGTGAACTTTCAAGTTTACTTTAAATGAAGAAGAATGGAAACAAAAGAAGTCACAAAAAAATCCAAAAAATCCAAACGTAAAGCAGAAGAAGAAGAAACAAAACAAAACAAAAAATGCAACAAAACAAATCGAATGGAAATCACTTTGCCACAGGTTGTTTTTTTCTTCCAAAAAGAACATTTGTATTTCCATAAAAATGATCAGTCTTTGTTTAGTTTTTTCTCTTTTCATATGAATGCAGCTATTACCTTTTCACATTGATTCATTTTCTCGCCCCGCCCCACTCCCTTCGCCCACCCTCCCTTCTTGAAACCCCTCCCTGCAAAAACAGATCCAAATGAGGTCACATGCAAAGACCAAAAAAAAAAAAAAAAAAGTCACAAAAAAGTCACAAAAATAAAAGTCCAAAGAAAAAGTCAAGCTAAAGTTCAAAGTTCAAATGTCAGTAGGCGTGTGTGGAGGAGGAGGAGAGCCAGGTTATGATCAGGTGAGCTCGGAAAAAGACATCAGAAAACAATGACGGGACGGGGGAGGGGAGGGGGATGACACTTTTTTTTCGTATTTTGGGGCTTGTCCAGGATAGACAATGGGAGTGTGTGTGTGTGTGTGTGTGTGTGTGTGTGTGTGTGTGTGTGTGTGTGTGTGTGTGTGTGTGTGTGTGTGTGTGTGTGCGTGTGTGCGTGTGTGTGTTGTGTGTGTGTGTGTGTGTGTGTTTAAGTTTTTGTTTGGATGCCACGGAGACATGCTAGGCATACGATGAACTAACAGGCATGGAGATGGGTTGTCTATAGGGGGAAAGAAAAAACAGGGGAGAGGAGAGAGTTACACACAGAGAGCCAGAGCACCACACCACTACAGCATTTTTTTAAATCAGGAGTAAACAACAAACAACAACAAACAAACAACAATAGCAGCAAACAACAATGCAAACCATCAGAACAGCAACACCACTCACTGACGTAATTGGCAATATTTTAGCTTTTGTTTTTTGTATTTTTTTAGTATAAAAAGTGATGTAGATCTATACTAACAGGCAACAACACACAAACACACACACACACACGCACGCACACACACACACACACACACACACACACACACACACACACACACACACACACACACACACACACACACACACAACAACAAATACAGACACTCTCTTACTCCCGTACACATAAAAGAGAGAGCACCCAAAGCTATATCCATCAGATCCCAGATGGATAGTGGCCATTTGGGAGAAACTATTCATACATTGTTGGGGGGGGGGGGGGGGGGGGGGGGTTGAAGGGGAGGTGGGTTGTTTCTTTCTTTTCTTTTTTGGAGGGGGGTAGGGGGGATAGATACAAACGAAAAAACAAAACAAAACACTTAAAAGCGAAAAACGCAAGGAAAGGTAGAAATTCGACAGGTGAAGAAGTCCCACTATGGATGGAGAGAGGGAGGTAAAGAGAGAGAGATGGGTGGAGGCGATGTGCGGACGTACAGCACACAGGAGCATATGAATGGGTGGGGGGGGGGGCGGCGTGTGTGTGACAGCGGAGTGCGTTGTTGAACGTGGTTTCTGCACTAAATAACATGAAAAACACCGGAGAACCAATTCCACAAGACTTCTCCACGAGGGTCTACTTTAATGATGCTGTAATACTTTAGGAGTCCAATAACTTAAAGATAGGTCATAAATAAAATCCTTTTTTTATTTTATTTTTTTAAATCTGAGGCAGTATAAATGTTGTATAAAAATAGAACTGCTTTTTTACAAATAAAATTTACAGGCCTGTGGCTTTCTGTACTTTGAATTATTTATTTTTTAAATCTTTCAACAAACATCAAGTATTTTCAGTTACCCCCTTTACCCATAAACTCTTTTTTTTAATTGTTATTATAGCCTTCATTCAAATTCTGGATGTTATTTTGAAAATGTTCTACATACTGTAATATCCCTTTCAACAAAGACCAATGTGATCTGACCCAGAAAAGTATTAACTAATTATTATTTTTTTCATCTGAACCCCCCCCTCCCCCATTTTATCACATAAATAATAAGACTTAGCTGGAGTGTGTTTTTGTTGTTGTTGTTGTTGTTGTTGTTGTTGTTGTTGTGGTGGAGTGTAACTGTACGGCAGGCTGATGTTGCCGGTGACTATTGTAAGAGGCCACTACGTTTTGCAGCCTTTGCTCCCGGGTTGCCAGCAGGCATAGAGGGGTCGGAGAAGCAGCGGAGGCCCGCAACCAACACCGCGGAGTTCAAAGGTCAAATATGCATATCGAAAAATGAACCCTTAACAGACTGCTTTGCCAGGCCTCGGGTTCACAAAGAGAGAGAGAGAGCAAAAAATAAGATAAAAAATTTAAATAAAAATCATCATGGCTCCTTGTCTTTACCTCGGTTCTGACCATTGTAACTAGTCCTGAAAACAACAACATATAAATAATCGCTTAGATAAAACAAAATTAAATAACTTTTTACACAACTAAACGGTGTAAAAAGGCTACCCAACAAAACTTCCTTCCGTCGTAAAAAAAATAAATCATTGCACAAAGTAATGGCGATAATGGAAGCGTTCATGTGTGTCAAAAATAACTCATAAATTGTAATAAATAAGAAGAATACTTAAAAGCTAACATAAAAAGCTTCGAAAAAAAATAAAAATCAAATAAAAACAAGGCGTGTGTGTATATCTCCCTCTGGGTGGTTGTAGGTCGTCTCCCCCTCCCTCCCACATTCCCTCCCATCACCTCCCCCCCTCCCGCCTCCCCCCACCTCCCTCAGTCCCTGTGTTAAAAGGTCGTGGCTGGATTTGTTTGTTGGGGGACTTACCCTAGCAGTGCTAACATGGGGAGCAGACAGACCCTAGTGCTAAGATCAGTACGGTTTGCTGTCGTTCTTGGAGCGCTTCAGCTGCACCTTCAGCCTCTTCATGCCGATCTGGAAGCCGTTCATGGCCTGGATGGCTGCCTGCGCCGACACCGGATTGTCGTAGCTGACGAAGCCTGCAGGGGGCATCGGGACATTGGACAAAGGGTTGGTTAGGGGGCGGAGAGGGGAGGACGGAAGACAAGGGGAGGAAGGGATAAGAGGTGACGATGTGGCATACAGTACCCTCCTCCATTGACATAAGAGTGCCAAAGTCACACCCTCTTCCAGGTTAGGCATACAAACCAAGGGAATTCATCCACCATTCTTTTTTATATCGACATTTCAGCTATATTTAGAATCACAAGAGACCTATATCATTTCAATTGGACAAAACTAAATAAAAAACTAAATAAAAAACTAAATAAATAAACAAACAAATAAATAAATAAATAAATAAATAAATAGCACATTAAAGTTCTTTTTGTTTGTTTGTTTGTTTGTTTTTTAGATGTTTGAAGAATACACATAAGAGGGTAAGAGCAAATAAACTGGTAGCTAATCTTAGCATATCATCGCTGTCTGATGAAAACCACTTAACTAAATTTTATTTATTTATACTTTTTACTATAATTGGAATATATCCACTCTCCTCTATCTACTGTAGGTTTTGACATCTAAATGACCAATGAAAACATGTTTTATTGGGTAATCTATTTAACACGTATCACCATTGGATCTTAGAGCTGCCCATCACACTGCGTATGCGACAGCAGAACCTCGAAGCTCCTCCCCTACCGCCGCCTGACTCTGAACCCCGTCCAGGCATGAGGAAATTACCCGGAAAGCAGGCACTTTAGAGCAGAACCAAACGTCGCTGTTTGGGTTCGTGGAAATAACATTAAAGATGAGACCAAACATCAGGTTTAACAAGCAGCTTTTAGTTGGAGTAGCTGTGTAAACTGGCTTTGTTTTGCTTATTTCTGACATTGTCCGACGTAAATAGATCAATAAAATGTTTTCGAATTATCCCTAGGCTGCAAACTCATTGAAACCATGCAGATCAAAGTGGTTTCTGACGAGAGTAATGTTAGCATTACTGAGAGGCTCTGTTCCCCCGAGACGCTGTTTCTAACTGGGCATGAGAGTGCGCTCGAGGTGGCTGCTGGAGGTATGTGCGTGCGGCCGTGTGCTCCAGACAGCGGGTGGCTTTTGCGAGGCTGCACACACGGGAAAAATAATCCTGTAACACCATTTGAGCTTATTCAGATAAGATATTAATAATGTAATGACACATCCTTCAAGTTCATTCTTTTTTCTTCTTCTCGTTTTGTGTTTCTGTGCCAGTTTTGTCTGTTTGACGACGTGGTGTTGAGTATTTTAACACGTTCACTGCCAATGGCGAGTTGACTCGCCAAAAAAATTCCAACGGTTCACTGCCAATGACGAGTTGAGACGTAAAAAAAAAAAAAAAAAATTTTTTGACGGTGCTACGTGGATCAATGCCCCCCACGTCTCCTATAAAAATATTGGAGCGACCGAACGTGTACAACCCATTCCACCGACCCACTAAGTGGCGACAGTGCTCTCCATTCTAGAGGAAGGCAAGCAAAAAGCACTGTGAGGAAGCCATTCTCATGAAAATGGATTGGCGAAAACGGTTTCGCGCTTGGGAGCTGGCGGTGGGGTTTTGCAAATTTGCATAATAGATTACGGGTGGAACACACTTTGAAACACGCAGCATAAATAAGACCAGAATCGCAAAAGCTTCATCAAAGCTCTCAGAACCCCAAGAAACGAGCGAGCCCATCCATCCAGACTTGCCCAGCGGCCGCCAGGCAGACAGGCAGACAGGCACAGCAGCAGCAAAGCAGTGAGCCTGGTGACGCGAGGTTACAGCAGCAGCAGCAACGAGCTTGTGACACGCCCGCTGCAGCCAAGAAGAACACACACGGAGGGAGGAGTTTGAAGGAGAGGGGTGTTTCCTGCTGTTATGGAGGAAATTACTGTTCAAAACTATTGTTTAGATGTCTGACGTCTTACTGATGCCAAAAATGAATGGTTAAAGTGACTGTTCTATCGAATTTCACAAAAAGCCGTTTATCTCAGAATAAATTTACAGACGCTGAAACCATGCTGTATTCAACTGCTAATGCTTACATAACTACTAACTCTACAAACTAACTCTTTTAGACAGAGAAAGCACACATTCTATTAGTTCTTTTGAGATATTGTGTGTTCACAAAATCCTAACAGAAACGAATCCTCGGCTCTTGAAAGATGAGCCAGAATCCTCAAAAAAACCCTCTGGCAGAAGCTAACTACAGTTTTGAAAAACGGCTGGCAGTGAATGTGTTAAGAGCACAGGTTTTTTTTTAAGTTCTTGAAAACTTGCCCTTTTGGAGATAAGTGGTTTTCATCGGACACGATTCTCTCTGCCCAATCAGTAGTCTAACCTACAACCAACCTAGTCTAGTCTACAGGCCCAATACGCCACTGAGTTTAGCCACTACTGAGCATCGTTAACAATCCACTGAGATTAGCCACTACTGAGCATCGTTAACAAGCCACACTGAGATTAGCCACTACTGAGCATCGTTAACAAGTCACACTGAGATTAGCCACTACTGAGCATCGTTAACAAGTCACACTGAGTTTAGCCACTACTGAGCATCGTTAACAAGTCACACTGAGTTTAGCCACTACTGAGCATCGTTAACAAGCCACTGAGATTAGCCACTACTGAGCATCGTTAACAAGTCACACTTAGCTTAGCCACTACTGAGCATCGTTAACAAGTCACACTTAGCTTACCCACTACTGAGCATCGTTAACAAGTCACACTGAGTTTAGCCACTACTGAGCATCGTTAACAAGTCAGACTTAGCTTAACCACTACTGAGCATCGTTAACAAGTCACACTGAGTTTAGCCACTACTGAGCATCGTTAACAAGTCAGACTTAGCTTAACCACTACTGAGCATCGTTAACAAGTCACACTTAGCTTAGCCACTACTGAGCATCGTTAACAAGTCACACTTAGCTTACCCACTACTGAGCATCGTTAACAAGTCACACTGAGTTTAGCCACTACTGAGCATCGCTAACAAGTCACACTTAGCTTAGCCACTACTGAGCATCGTTAACAAGTCACACTGAGTTTAGCCACTACTGAGCATCGTTAACAAGTCAGACTTAGCTTAACCACTACTGAGCATCGTTAACAAGTCACACTGAGTTTAGCCACTACTGAGCATCGCTAACAAGTCACACTGAGTTTAGCCACTACTGAGCATCGTTAACAAGTCACACTGAGTTTAGCTACTACTGAGCGGTGCCGCGTCTATGTGCCGACAGGCCGCAGTGCCGACAGGTCGCAATGCCGATAGCCCACAAGCAGAACCAGCTGAGCGAGGCGGCGTGCAGCGTGTCGGTGGAGCTAACCTCTCCCAGCCCCCACGCCAAACCTAACCTCCCCCATAGCGAAACCTAACCTCCCCCAGACCCTAACCCAAAACCTAACCTCTCCCACCCCCCACGCCTAAACCTAACCTCCCCCAGACCCTAACCCAAAACCTAACCTCTCCCACCCCCCATGCCTAAACCTAAGGTCGGCATTGCGGGTGGTCGGCATAGCGGGTGGACAACTACTGAGCATCGTTAACAAGCCACACTGAGTTTAGCCACTACTGAGCATCGCTAACAAGGCACACTGAGATTAGCCACTAGTACTGAGCATCGCTAACAAGGAACACTGAGATTAGCCACTACTGAGCATCGCTAACAAGTCACACTTAGCTTAGCCACTACTGAGCATCGTTAACAAGTCACACTTAGCTTAGCCACTACTGAGCATCGCTAACAAGTCACACTGAGATTAGCCACTACTGAGCATCGCTAACAAGTCACACTGAGATTAGCCACTACTGAGCATCGCTAACAAGTCACACTTAGCTTAGCCACTACTGAGCATCGCTAACAAGTCACACTGAGCTTAGCCACTACTGAGCATCGCTAACAAGGAACACTGAGATTAGCCACTACTGAGCATCGCTAACAAGTCACACTTAGCTTAGCCACTACTGAGCATCGCTAACAAGTCACACTGAGTTTAGCCACTACTGAGCATCGTTAACAAGACACACTTAGCTTAGCCACTACTGAGCATCGTTAACAAGTCACACTGAGTTTAGCCACTACTGAGCATCGTTAACAAGCCACACTGAGATTAGCCACTACTGAGCATCGCTAACAAGTCACACTTAGTTTAGCCACTACTGAGCATCGTTAACAAGACACACTTAGCTTAGCCACTACTGAGCATCGTTAACAAGCCACACTGAGATTAGCCACTACTGAGCATCGCTAACAAGTCACACTTAGCTTAGCCACTACTGAGCATCGTTAACAAGTCACACTTAGCTTACCCACTACTGAGCATCGCTAACAAGTCACACTTAGCTTAGCCACTACTGAGCATCGTTAACAAGTCACACTGAGTTTAGCCACTACTGAGCATCGTTAACAAGCCACACTGAGTTTAGCCACTACTGAGCATCGTTAACAAGTCACACTTAGCTTACCCACTACTGAGCATCGCTAACAAGTCACACTTAGCTTAGCCACTACTGAGCATCGTTAACAAGTCACACTGAGTTTAGCCACTACTGAGCATCGTTAACTCATTGAGTGCCAGCCACTTTTGGAGAACGGACGCTCCCAGAGTTCCCAGAGTTTCAGAGCGTTTTTAGTGATTTCTCGAGGCCCACAGAATATTGTGTGATATTACTATGTAAACACTGAACACGCACAAAGAACGATGAGACTCTCTTCTATCATCTGCAAAAAAAAGTTTATTGATCCCATTTTCCGTTCTTTAGTTATGAGCCGGAGAAGATAGCTTGATTTAACCAAAAACAGCCATTTTTTTCTAGAAGCTGAGATAATGAGCCTTTTGTGAAATTAAACATTTCAAGCACATCACTGACTCTGAAGCTAATATTTTCTAATGTAGTCACACCTCAAAAATAATTTGCTGCAGGCACAGCTAACGTTATGCTTCATGCATATTGATGCATACGGATGCGATGCGATTTCCGTTTCCCCAACGACTTCTTCTTTGTTTTTTCCTCGCCTTTCTGTAATCTGGAGAGCACTGTCGCCACCTAAGGGTTCTGTAAAATAGGTTACACACATTCAATAGCTCCCATATTGTAAGAGGCGATGTAAGAGGCTTAGATCCACGTCCCACCGTCAAAAAACGCAATTGACGACTTTAGTCGTCTTTGGCACTCAACGTTACTAAAGCAATTGACGACTAAAGTCGTCATTGGCACTCAATGAGTTAACAAGCCACACTGAGTTTAGCTACTACTGAGCATCGTTAACAAGCCACACTGAGTTTAGCCACTACTGAGCATCGTTAACAAGTCACACTGATTCCAATGGTGCAAACTGTGTTGAAATCCGTTGCTCGGGTCAGAGATGGATGTGTTTAACACGTTCACTGCCGTGGACGAGATATCTCGTCAAGCAGAAACCAACGCTTGACTGCCGTGGACGAGATATCTCGTCAAAATTTTTTTTTTTTTTTTTTGACGGTGGGACGTGGATCAAACCCTTTTACGTCTCCTATAAAAATATGGGAGCCACCGAACGTGTACAACCCATTCCACTGACCCACTAAGTGGCGACAGTGCTCTCCAGACTAGAGAAAGCGAGCCAAAACTGCAGGGAAAAGCGTGAGGAAACCATTCTCATACTGTAGAATGGTTTGGCGAAAACGCTTTCGCGCTGGCGCACAACGGTGGCGCACAACGGTGGGGGGTTCCAAAAATAGACTAGGTGCAACACACTTTGAAACACGCAGCATAAAGCCAATCGCAAAAGCTTCATCAAAGCTCTCAACCAAAACCCCAAGAAACGAGCGAGCCCCATCCAGGCTCACCCAACGAGGGGCCGCCAGGCAGCAGACAGGCAGCAGAAACTCGCTTGTGACACACCCGCTGCAGAGCCAAGGAGGGAGGAGGAGAACGCCCACGGAGGGAGGAGTTTGAAGGAGAGGGGGGTGCGGGTGCTGTTATGGAGGAAAATACTGTTCAGAACGATTGTTTAGATGTCTGATGTCTTTGATGCCAAAAATAAATGGTTAAAGTGACTGTTCTATCGAATTTCACAAAAAGGCATTTTTCTCAGCTTTCAATTTCAGACGCTGAAACCATGCTGTATTCAACTGCTAATGCCTACATAACTACTAACTCTACAAACTAACTCTTTTAGACAGAGAAAGCACACATTCTATTAGTTATTTTGAGATATTTTGTGTTCACAAAATCCTAACAGAAAATAATCCTCGGCTCTTGAAAGATGAGCCAGAATCCTCAAAAAACCCTTGGCAGAAGCTACCTACAGTAAAAAAAAAAACTGTTGGCAGTGAATGTGTTAAACTAGCAAGTTTAGCAAGCTAATCAGCTAAACTCTTGTGTGTTAACAGTATTTATACTAATGTCGCACAATGAATGTGATAATGATTAATCGATGGATCAAATGCCACACAGCACCTACCATGCTGTTTGTATCTGAATTGTCTGTAGGCCTACATGAAAATATGCCCCTGGTATACATTAGATAAGATGGAAATTTAATGATTCCCGCAGGGAAATTGGATCATTGCAACAGCAAAATAATGATCGCTGCTTGCCAACTGTTTGATTTGTGTGCTATTCCTTGTTGGATCCATGGTCGATTTATTTCGTGGCCAAATACACGTCTGATCTTTAATGCACTCTTCTTACTGTAGCTACGTTTCCACCTGGATTTGAGGTGCTTTTGCTCCATTCAATTACAATCTGTTCACCTAGAACACATATTAATGCAATGTGGGAAGAGGTGACTGGGTAAAAAGGGTAGGTGTGATCTATTTGTGTGTGTCTTGTGTGTGTGTGTTAGGGCATTCACGATTACTGCATTTTACTAGTCACCGACTACTAGTGATGCATGGGTCAGGGGTTTTTAAGGCCCGCACCAACCCAACCCATCATTAGAGCCAGTCCCGCACCGCCCGCCTCATTAAAATTGATGTGGAAAAAAACCCCACTGCCAATTGAATGTAATATGTCTCCGGACTCAGGATGAGCGCCACGGAATTCTCCAAGGTGTCCAAACTCTGTCTCTCTCCCCGCTCTCTCTCTTTCTTTCTCTGTGTCTCTCACACACACAGACACAGACACACGCGCACAGCAGTTTTACTGCTCTGGATGTGTTGCCCCGCGCGGCTGCTTCTTTCATGACGTTAGGAGTTCTTTCTGCTTTGTCGGCGTTACAAAATCTAAATAGCTATTATCAAGGTCTTCAAAAGGATGTAGCAGGTAGGCCTAGGCTACAGAAACAGTTCTTATTCTTTCCCATTTCTTTTGATTACCTCATGTGCTCTCAATGGGTCACGTTGCAGTAAAGTTGACAAATAGGCTAGATCACAGTCCATTAACAGAAAATCTGCAGTGAATTTGTTTTGGACACAAATAATAATTCGCTACAGCGAATAATCCTTAAAATGTTTGTTTTAAGGACACATAAGCATAAGCATTGAAGCGTTTCTTTACTCCACCATGTAGGCTATAGTAGAGAGTGCAGCAGGTGCAGTCTGCTTCAGACTCGCAGACTGCCTTGTCTGTCTGACTGTGTGTGTACGTGTGCATGCGTGTGTGTGTGTGTGTGTGTGTGTGTGTGTGAGTGAGTGAAAGAGAGAGAGACAGTTCACGTCTTTAATAAAGGGTTAGTCTGTGTGTTTTATTGCGGTAAGTTATTTAATAATGCTGCTTTGTCACGTTCTGATCCTGCCCCGAACGCACCCGCCATATTTTCCTAATTTGCTAACCCAGACCTGTGGGGCGGGCCAGCCCGCGGGACCCGGTGGGTTTTGGGTAGCCTGCGCATCACTACCGACCACCGAGCTAAATAAATATGGAGGCCGTGTGTCTATTCGATCCCAGTATCCTCTCTTGATGCCAAAATCAGTCTGATTTGTTGTTACCCGATTCTGCGCAGTAGATCCGTTGAGTAGAACCTGTGTGAGGTCCCCGCCCCTCACATTTATTTATGTATTTATGTATTTAGATGAATGATTAGTCGACTATGATGCACAGTGTCGACTAGTGGTTTTGATAGTCAACTACTCTGTGAAAACCATAGTGTGTGTGTGTGTGTGTGTGTGTGTGTGTGTGTGTGTGTGTGTGTGTGTGTGTGTGTGTGTGTGTGTGTGTGTGTGTGTGTGTGTGTGTGTGTGTGTGTGTGTGTGTTTCAATTGCTGCCATACCGAAGCACTTGCTTAGGTTTGTCTGTTTGTCGATGAAGACTTTGGCAGAGACCACGTTTCCGAAAGGCATGAACATCTGCAGTATGTCCTGGTCTCCAAACTCCTGGGGCAGGTGGTAGATGAACAGATTGGCACCTTCAGGACCTGAGGGTGGGAAAGTGGGTGTGGGATCAGCGGGGTGCTCATTTAAGCAGGAACATATGAGAGGGAGTGCTGTATTGTGGCTATTGGCACCAGTGTGCTGTCTGTCACCATTGGAACGAACCGATGCCAAACCTAACTTTGGCAGTGAATAATTCTCTTACAAGATGGACAGTCAGAGGAAGAAAGCTCTAGCTTCTTCACAAGTTTATCTTTGTTGGAAGAAGGGATAAGCAGTACACAGACATATGTGGCTAAATCTGCAACTTTTCATCTGTTCATTCTTCCCTGCGGTGGTTGAAGGCAAGGCAGTTTTAACCGAAAGATGATCTGTATCGCCCAATTTGTAATGAACTTTTAAAAATTGTTGTTTACATTCTAGTAAGCCAATGCCATTGAAAGATTATGTGTGACTCAGAAAGATTATGTGTGACTCAGAAATAAACACAATTCTGCAGAGTTATACACATTGTTGTCTTTGAAGTTATATTTACTACATTGTATCATTGTTGTATGTGTAACCGAGGTGAATCAGCGCGGATTCCTCGTGAGTCCAGTGTGGTAGCGAGTGGATTGGTTAAACTCACTCCCCAGTATAAAGGCATGTTAATCAGCTCCGCCAAGGGAGCTAGCTCTCTTGGTGCAGTGGTTAACTTGCTTGACTCCCAAGCCGAAGGTCGGCGGTTCGTATCCACCCCTGGGCAAGCCCTTAACATGGGTTGCTGCAAGTACCACCTACACAACGCGGTTACATATGCAGAGTTATACTCTGTTGTCATTGAAGTTATATTTACTACATTGTATCATTGTTACTCTGTTGTCATTGAAGTTATATTTACTACATTGTATCATTGTTACTCTGTTGTCATTGAAGTTATATTTACTATTGTGGTTGTATCGTGAACCCCATATGGTGTAATGAATTATATGGTGAGATAAGCATATCATTGCATCCCTGAAATGAATTAATGACTGAAAATGTAAACCAAACCGAACACTACTTACAGCTCCCCTCCAGTGAATTTTGTAATTTTTAAAGACCCCCTAAAGTCAGAAATCAGTTTGTCTTTATGTTCCTGTAGTTGGATGTCTGAGCTTCACTGTGCAGAATGATGTCTTTGCAGAGTTCGACACTAGGAGGCTGTTGCCACAATCGTCTGCTGAAAGTGGAAAGTTCCTCAGAGCTCACTGAAAAGGGAGTTTTCAACAAGCAAGATTTGTGACATCATGAATCTTGGAGCCAATCCCTGTCCAGTATTCAGCAGTTAAAGCCCCAACACATTCTGATTCTTACTCCCGACTCATCATATACTGCAGATCGGTCAGGAACCCTTGTCGTCACTTTGTCACGAGTGAGAATGTGTTGAAAGCCCGTGTTGTATGCTGTGATTGGCTAGTTATGTTTTAGATAACTCTGATTGGTTGCTTTGGATTTTTAATGAGGGAGAAGGAGGGGAAGTCATTTTAAGGATTTTAACAAGATTGTTACGGCCTTGGTCAGAGCCTGGCCTTGGGTTTGGTCTGTGTGTTGCATTCTCTCACCTCTGTCTCTATTCCAGACATGCCCCCCCCCCCCCTCTCTGATTGACTGATTACTTTGAGGAGCCCTCACCTGGAGCTGGTTCCAATCAAGCCAGCATAAGAAGCCAGGGAGACTCCGCTGGGCCTTCTGCCACTTCGACAGCCAGCACTTGCTCCGTGTGCACACTTTGAGACTGCAGCTCTTTGTTATTAGCTGTTAGCTCATCTGCTGTCTCTTCTTTTTGCTCTCAGCTTGATGTTGATCATTATCTTGAGTGGCCTTTTCCTGTTGATGCCTGTGTTCTTAGAGGCCTGTTAATGGACCTGGTATTGACACTGTAGCTGGTTTTCTGGCCTATTCCCACTAGTTACTGTTTCTGTATTTCTTGACCCTGGGTTCGATTTCAGTTTTATTTTCTTATTTGTTGTGTTAACTACTAACTCAGGAAGCCCTGTAGGGGTGTGCTGCCCTTTATTTTCATCCCCCCTTTTCTCCTGTTTTTTGTAGGCTAGGGAGGATAGAATTGTGTTTTTGTTTCAGTGTAGGTTGCTTTATTTTCTATGTAAATTTGTTGGGCTTTTGGCCACCCTGAAGCTACTGGCTTCCTGTGATTCAGATCTCTTGTTTAAAATAAATCCTTGTTTGATCATTTTCAACTCAAGTTCATCTCTTTTTGTTCCTAGACCTTTTTATGTTACACGTGTTTGCCCTAGACTTGTTCATGGTCGTAACAAAGATAGTGTAACCTTTTTTGTGGGAAAAAACCATCAGACATAAATTATTATTCAAAATAGAGTATTTTATACACATCTTGAAACATGACTTTAGGGGGGGGGGGGTCTTTAAGATATTTCATGTGTTGCTGAGTCATGACCTGGCCATGTTGACTAGCCACACTGTTTGCCACTGTACTTTTTGAAAATAACCACATTTTGTGCTCGAGTTACAAAAATAAGCCGTTGCTAAAATGGGATCGGAACGCTATATAATAATATTGATATGTCATGTCATGTTCAGGATGAGCTGAAATAGCTAGCTAGCTGTTAGCTACTTTAGCTAAGGCCTGCTGCTGTAACCACTTCACAGCCACTAAGTGACCAAAAGTTTGCTTGTTAACCAGTTCGAGTTACGCTCTTTTGTCTTCTTGGCTGTAGTGCAGACAGAGCACTGAAGCAAGAGACGAAGTTCTTGTGCTTTTTTTCTTCTTTTTTTTGTACTACAACAGAGCGGCCGCCATGATGTGGAACAACCTACACTATTAGCCTTCGGTTGGGTAAATATACAAACATAAATTAGAACATTTGTATAGAACAGCAACGGTTATGGTAGGAAATGTGACTGAAGGGGGGCTTTAAAAGCGCTGATCTCCAGTCCCCCCGAGGCTACTGACCCTCTTTCTGGCTGCCGGCGGCCCCTTGCTGCTGCAGCAGGGACTGGCTGTAGAGGGTGGGCAGGGCTGCGGCGGCGTACTGCTGGATCCCTGAGTAAGCCTGCGTCAGCGCGTCCATGGTGCCCGCTGTGCCGTTGGTAAGCCCGCCGCCCAGGCCATTAAGGCCTGCCATACCTGAGAGCATTTGAGCAACTTTACATAAAACCCAACAATGAAGAAAGAAGAGTGCACTTACTCATTAGCGCTCCCATTGAAGGTTGTGTGTTTAACCACACATACACAGTCACGCACACACACACGCACGCAGGCATGCACGCACGCAGCACGCACGCACGCACGCACGCACGCACACACACACACGCACACAATAAACGTACACTACTTGTACCAACTTGACATCTCTCTCTCACACACACTGACGCTCACGCAGACATCACAGACATAAAATACATGCTGTGTATACAGCGGTACACACAAAACACACAACAGCACAGGACACAAAACATATTAGTATTTACACCATCAAATATGAGCTTAGCCGATGAATGCCATAACTGCGCACAATTGTACTTTAAATAAATAACGCATGCACGTGCACATGCACGCACGCACGCACCCACGCAAAGACACACACACACACACACACACACACACACACACACACACACACACACACACACACACACACACACACAAAGACACCCTGAGACAAGTGGGAGAATCAGACACTAGAATGATCACTGTGGCCGCACTCCGCCCCGCCCCTCTGTAATAGCAAAATTAATCCATCAATTGATCCATCAATAATGAGTTGCTGGTTTAAAATGTATATAAGGAGGATTTTTATTCTGAAAGTTCCATCTGTGCACAGAGTCTCACTTCCTGTCATGATTGAGCCAGAGCCAAGGCATCTACCCATCATATACTGTAGCACCAGCCCCCCACTTAAGGAAGCCAGTAAATCTCCACTGCTCACAGAAGTTCCATCTGATGCCCAGTACATTTCCATCAACTACACAGGTTCAACTTTGATCTTTCATAAGAGACAATACATCCTTGGTCTGGTCACAAGACAAAATACATGTTATCAACAACAATAATGATCAACAACCAATTAATAAGCAATCCATCAATAATTTTGCTCTCACACCTCTCCTTTACAAAGTTTAAAATCTGCACTTTGATCTATCATTATCATTTCAATCCGTGGCGCAACCTATAATTTCGGCTCGGCATCATCCTGAGCTGCCTACTTCATCTTAATAAGAACTACCTCACCAACACTAAGCATGAATTGTGTCAAACGCCAATCGAGAGGTCCGGGCGTGCTTTTTCTGCCTGTGGCGTCTCAATTTGGTGGAGGGTGGGGGATGTGGGGGGTTGTGGGGGGTGGGGGGGTTGTGGGGGTGCTGGATGCGGTTTAAAAAAAGTGAGGGAATGCAGTAACACTCATTAGTTGCGTTGTAACAGCTTAATAGCGCGGCAGAGGGCAACTTGTCTGAGGGGGTCTGACATTGGCTCGGCTTCCTGTCGCCTTCGCCGTCAGACACAGCGAAATAAATGATCACCGCAGAGCTTTGGATTATAGGTCACTCATTTATTCAGGAATAATTGCACCAATGACCTTTGCAATTCAATTAAGGCCTAGATGTGTTTAAATGAGAGCGCTGGGTGGGGGCGTGGAGGAAAGGGGGAACATGGAGAGGAGGGTTATCCGGGACGAAATGGGATGCGAAATGAAAAGAGCCATTGCGTTTGAGCGATGTGCGTGTCCTGCATGTCTGCACCTGTGTGTGTAAGTATACTGTATGTGTGTATGATTTACACAGCGGATACAGCTACTCGAGCGGAGGAGCGCTAAAGGTCAGAGGAGAATAATGTGGTGGAAAAGGCCGGTAGTACAGGATCTCTGCTGTCATAACAGCTCTGATTAAGATCCCAGTGCCGTCCCCCCCGGAGGTCAAAGGCAGGACACACTCGGCAGTCACTATAGTCGAACCAGACACATACACATGTGATCTGCAGTCTGTACAATACACATGTGGATTGGTGTGCGTGTAACAGTTATGGATTGGACCCTGCTTTACAGGAAATCCTAAACACCAACTGTCCTATTCAGGCTTACAGAACGTATGCACCTCATTCCAAATCAGCTACACCAGTGGTTCCCAAACTGGGGTAAGTGTACCCCTAGGGCTACGTGGAGGTACTACACGGAGTACTTGCCAAAAAGTTTGAGAACCACTGAGTACACAAACATATCACATTGGTTTTTATTGTCCACCTAATATGATGGATATGATCCAGTTTGTTTGATTGCAAATGTACTGTGTAATTGATCAATACTACACTGACTGTCTATGGGACGCCCTAAACCTGAACTGATCCCAGATTCGGTCGAACCCTGGTAGGCTACAGATCACAACAATCAAACACAATAATGACGGACAAAACAACACAATGTGATAAGAATACAACATGGTCCCACATCGAGACGACCAGGTGAGTTGGCACCAGCACTCTTACGGCAAGCATAACCCAGGACACAACCAGGAAGCATAACCCAGGACACAACCAGGAAGCATAACCCAGGACACAACCAGGAAGCATAACCCAGGACCAGGCACGTGCACACATAGACATGAAAGGGGGCTTGAGCCCCTGCCTTTTTTTTCAGTCTGTAAAAAGTGCCCTTTTTTTTTTTATAATACATTTTTCATTTTCATTCCAACAACACATGAACAAAACAAACAGCTCAGACACATTAAAAAATTAAATAAAAAGTGCCCTTTCCTGACCATGAATGCATTTCTAATGGTGCTTTGTATGGAAATTGCCCTTTCCATGCCGTCACTGAAGGCAGCATTCAAAGAGAAATGCCTTTTCCGAGCTCTCTTGGCCTTGAATGCACCATTTGTAATAGGCCTCTGCATGGAGCAGTGTTTTTCTAAACTGCCCCTGAAGGCACCAACCCAAAAATGAACCCAAAAATGAATGAATAAATAAATACATAAATAAATAAACCACCCAATAAATAAATAACCAAAATATAGGGAACAAATGCAGAATTGTTGCTCTTGAAAATATTTTTTACTTTACACTATTGGAAAGGGATGTTGTGTTGTTGAATCCGCAAAAAATAAAAAAAAATCTAATACACCTTATCTAAATCTTCTGTCTTGCTTTTTAGAATTATGGTTAAATGCATGGTATATTACAAGCCTCACTCAGTATCGTTCAATGTTTCTGCCTGTGTTGCTATCTGTTGTAGTACAACAACCTAAAGGGAGAAAAGGAGCAAATACATATTGATGCTTAAATGATTTCACAACAGTATTGCAACAGCATGCAACTTTTATATACTAATATTATTCAGTTATGGAGTTATTTTTCCGTGACAAGTCTCATCCTAAAATGAGATATTCCTCTAAATCTGGTTAAAATCGGAATATTTAAAATGAGTTATACCCCTAAATTGGCCTTCAAATTGCCTCAAATTTCCGCGGCCGCCCTCCGGACGGCGGCTGTAGTGCCCTTTTATGAATTTGAGCCCCTGCCCCTCTAATGTTCTGTGCACGTCCCTGCCCAGGACACAACCAGGAAGCATAACCCAGGACACAACCAGGAAGCATAACCCAGGACACAACCAGGAAGCATAACCCAGGACACAACCAGGAAGCGGATGGAGGAATGGAATGGGTTGATGGCAGGATGAATAGAGAGCCCCAGGAATGAGTCCGGAAAACATCGATGCTAACACTTCGGGTTCTTCACTGTTTTCGCCTATGGGATTTTTGAATGGGTTTTTGGCGCGATGCTTCAAATAAGGTCTCTGGGCAATGCAAGCTTAATCAAACGCGAACCAGTGTTCAGCGGGATAATCTTCACACATGAGGACCACTTTTATGAGTTTTTAAGCTTTTACGTGCCGTTAAAAGGGCGGCTAGCTAGCAAACGGCTAAATGAGACTACACTGTTGAGTCGACGGGGATATTATACGTCAATAACGTCATCACTTAGGACGAACACGGAAATTCTCTTTCCCTCACCTGGTTCAGCCCGGGGTAATCAGTGCACAGCAGCGCACACATCAACAACACTCCAGGTTGAGTGGTGACGTGACGGGGAAGCCTATGCGACACTGTGTGTAGTTCTGGATTAGCTTAGCACGAGCTTTTTACTTCTAGGGCTCGCATTTACGCTTCAAAACTCATGAAAGTGGTCCTCACGTGTGAAGATTATCCTGCTGAACACTAGTTCACGTTTGATTAAGCTTGCGTTACCCACAGACCTTATTTGAAGCATCGCGCCAAAAACCCATTCAAAAATCCCATAGGCAGAAACAGTGAAGAACCCGGAAGTCCGCGACTTCCGCATTCCGACTACAAAAATACGTCATCCCTGGGGCTCTCTATGGATGACGCAGCCGTCATAGAGAGTGTGTGAGGACAAGCTCGAGAGTTATTGTCAGGTAAAACTGAGACACAGAGAGATGCTATTAGGAGCCAAACTCAAGGCCAGCTTAAAGTATTTGGAGTGTATCTGTCTTGCGGTGTCTTGGCAAAACCAGAATATCAACACACATCTGCAAAAATGCCTAGAAGGTGATTGTCAAATGATATGCTATTGGTATAAGTAATTAAAGTACAACATATTTCCATATAGTCTCTATGATTTGGTGTGATATGGTTCTGTACACCCATGATTACTAGGGTTATACTGATGGGTTTGCCAATATTGTCCTTTTATTTAATATGATTAAATATAGAATATTGGCCAGTCAGTGTGGTTTACTGTCACTTGAAGAATTGTATTTGTATGGGTTTAAATGGAGAGTGTCGTAGTGTCATTCAGTGTTCTAAATTGAAGGATTTCTCACCCTGCCAAGAATAAACATCTGGGAAAAACATTTAATCTGTGTCATTTGGCCTCAAATTTTGTAAAATGTGAAGATATTAAATATCGGCAATCTGCAAAGACTAATATTGGCATCGGCTTTCAAAACCCATTTCCGTGGAACCCTGCCTTGGTGTGTTTGGTAGCTACTATAACAGTGCCGTCTCTCTGCATCTGCGCACAGCTTCTCATAGCGACGTTGCTGCTGCATGGCGTGGGTGGGTGGAGGTGGCTGATGGCAGGATGAATACTCACTGGTGACGCTACCTGCTAGTGCATTAATGTTGTTCAGGCCCAGGGTGGTGCCGGCGAGGCCCTGCAGGGTGCCCAGAGAGGTCAGAGAGTTCATGGCGTTGGAACTGGCTGTGGTGCCTGCTTGCGGGGGCGAGAGAGGGGGGTCAGGAGGGGAGGGGAGGGGAGGGGAGGGGAGGGAGGAACAGGGGTGATAGGAGGAGTAGGGACAGAGGTGGAGACAAAGATCCACGTTAAACAAGCGGTCCACAAGTCCCAACGTTCCTAATGTAGACGTGGCTTATATGAACCCAAACCTCCATTAGACCTAGCCTTGACAGTGTTTCAATGTGCTGTGTAGCACTTTAACATCAATAAATGACCACGTTCATTTCGAGACATTCGTGTAGTCACCATAAACAAGCAAAACCATCACCGTGAAGATTACCAGCCTCGACTCTGCATTTTGTTGAACTTTATTGAAGAATAAACCCCTAGAGATGAATCATCTCATTTTCAAGGGGGTCCTTGAACCACAAATATACAGTATCTACAATACAACAAACGGAAAGAAAATTACAGGTACATATTGACACGTACAAAGATAACTCCCACGCACTCTCTACCCCCAACCCACCTGCACCCTACAAACCCATTACAATGAATTAAACACAATTAGAAGCAACAACAAGTTGCTTCAAGATGAGCAAATAGTGTTGCCCTAAAGATGCGGAGTGAATAAATGCATCAGAGATAGCCCTGGTTCACACCATACGCCGAAGCCACGCTGAAGCCACGCAGCGCTATGGCAGTTTCGTTTCAGCATCCTTGTTAACGGGCGAGATCGTTCCCACCTGCCACATGCCACGCCACGCTGAAGCCACGCTGCAGCCTGCAGCGATAGTTTCAGCTTCTGTTCAATTTTTCAAGCGTGCAGCGCGCTGCACCCGTGCTGCCAGGCATGAAGTCAATGCAAGTTGTGAGCGGGGGGAGGGCAGCGCCGAGCGAGGCGCTGAGGAAAAGAGAGTGCTTCTGGTGTGAGCGGTTTAGCGTAGCTTCAGCGCTGCTTCTGAATAGCGCCTGGTGTGAACCGAAGCTTAGGCAGGCTATTCCAATCAGATGGGACTTTGATTTTAAAGAAGTCAATTTTGGGGAACAAGAAAAAGGGGATATTGAGCATGTCTAATTATTTATAAGGATCTGTATGGAACTAGGTACTGTTTTAGATAAGGATAGTTAATTTTTATACATCTGAAAATAAATTGCAGCCAGTGAAAATGCATTCTAGAATTTCACGAACGCCAGTTAAGCAATTCATACATAAAGCAATGATGGGTTTGATACGGATATCTCAAACTGAATGTGCACAAACTATTATAAACTACATTTAGATGTGAATCAGAGGTGTCCTGATCAACAAAATCTGCATAATCAAAGATAGGTAATACTAAACTGAGAAGCAGTTATTTTTCTTACCTGAAAAATGAAACAATTTATAGAACGATATAGA
>NC_139624.1:25653741-25656241 GCF_964638095.1 Poromitra crassiceps | reverse complement strand
ATAATTAATGACTGCATGCCAACATCTAAATGATGGTTAAGCAAGGCCCATAAAACACCTTCTGTGAGTACAACTCCACCTTTCACCTTCCTCTATGAGTGGGTGTGCTTCTGTGCGTGCCTCTGGGTGTGTGCATGTGTGTGGGTGTGCACGTTATGAAGCAGGGGTATATCGCTCATAAAGCAGACAGAGTCATTCATCAGAGCATAGCTTGGTTGGCGTAACGAAGAGGAACCTCTATTTGACTTATGAACATGTGCAAATATTAGGAAGTTAAGGTTAAGAGAGGGTGGACACTTTGTCAATGTGAGGTATGTGTCGTATATACAGGCTGAATGTATATACAGTACCATGAGGATACACACACGCACATTCACACACAGATAAAAAAAGACGCACAAAGTCACACAAACAAGACACGTTAAAGAAGAATCCACATCTTCCATCGAGCGGTTTGAGTTGACAACCTAACGAAGATATCCTTCGCAAAGACAAGCGATTCAAAACGTGGCCAATGAGAACAGATGGCTGGATTCGTCACAGTTCTGATTGGTCTGCTGAACAATCCAAAAAGAGAGAGAACAATCTTCTATCATTCCGAGATGTGGACTGCCAATTTCTAAATGTTCTGTTCTTGTTCCAAGCTTGTCGTGACGATCTGCTGAAACAGGAAGTGTATGTGCACTTAGGATGAGTAGGAAAAAAAAGAAACAAGCCTGCTCAGCCAATCGGTTTAGGGGCTTCCAGTATGTGTGTGTGTGTGTGTGTGTGTGTGTGTGTGTGTGTGTGTGTGTGTGTGTGTGTGTGTGTGTGTGTGTGTGTGTGTGTGTGTGTGTGTGTGTGTGTGTGTGTGTGTGTGTGTGTGTGTGTGTGTGTGTGTGTGTGTGTGTGTGTGTGTGTGAGAGCGCGCGTGTGTGAGAGAGTGTGAACAGGTTTCCTGGATATTTCTGCTTTTTTTCCAAAGCTCGACGCCAAAGTGATTTTCTCCAATTTTCTGTGTTAAACCAAAAGCGAAAGCAGATTTCCAACTCGACTCCAGGTAGGAATAAGGTAGACGTCGCCATCGTTTGTTTTTAATAAAATTCTCTGAAATGAACGCATGCCAAAATCTTGGCAGAAATTCAGAACGTGTGTGTTGTATAATGCCCAGGACGGACAGTGTGCCACACCAAGAAGACAAGACACCGGTTTGGATGCTGCTGGCTCACGCCAAGCTCCTTCAAGACCCTGGAGAGAGGGTTTGACAGAGAGACTGTGGAGGAGGAAGGCTGTTTAGAAGCGCTCTCCTCCACACCTCTCTATTAGAATAGAAAGGAGACTTTTGAATCCGCCACTGCGTCAGAGTGGCCTCATCTCCTCAATGGGCTTGGAGTGGAGGTGACGAGGCTCTCCACTCTCTCTCTGTCTCTCCACTCTCTCTGTCTCTCCACACTGTCTCTGTCTCTCCACTCTCTCTGTCTCTCCACTCTCTCTGTCTCTCCACACTGTCTCTGTCTCTCCACTCTCTCTGTCTCTCCACTCTCTCTGTCTCTCCACTCTCTCTGTCTCTCCACACTGTCTCTCCACTCTCTCTCTGTCTCTCCACTCTCTCTCTGTCTCTCCACTCTCTCTGTCTCTCCACACTGTCTCTCCACTCTCTCTCTGTCTCTCCACTCTCTCTGTCTCTCCACACTGTCTCTCCACTCTCTCTCTGTCTCTCCACTCTCTCTGTCTCTCCACACTGTCTCTCCACTCTCTCTCTGTCTCTCCACACTGTCTATCCACTCTCTCTGTCTCTCCACACTGTCTCTCCACTCTCTCTGTCTCTCCACACTGTCTCTCCACTCTCTCTGTCTCTCTCCACACTGTCTCTCCACTCTCTCTGTCTCTCCACACTGTCTCTCCACTCTCTCTGTCTCTCCACTCTCTCTGTCTCTCCACTCTGTCTGTCTCTCCACTGTCTCTGTCTCTCCACTCTCTCTGTCTCTCCACTCTCTCTGTCTCTCCACTCTCTCTCTGTCTCTCCACACTGTCTCTCCACTCTCTCTGTCTCTCCACTGTCTCTGTCTCTCCACTGTCTCTGTCTCTCCACTCTCTGTCTCTCCACTCTCTCTGTCTCTCCACTCTCTGTCTCTCCACTCTCTCTGTCTCTCCACTCTGTCTCTCCACTCTCTCTGTCTCTCCACTCTGTCTCTCCACTCTCTCTGTCTCTCCACTCTGTCTCTCCACTCTCTCTGTCTCTCCACTCTCTGTCTCTCCACTCTCTCTGTCTCTCCACTCTCTGTCTCTCCACTCTCTCTGTCTCTCCACTCTGTCTCTCCACTCTCTCTGTCTCTCCACTCTCTGTCTCTCCACTCTCTCTGTCTCTCCACTCTCTGTCTCTCCACTCTCTCTGTCTCTCCACTCTGTCTCTCCACTCTGTCTCTCCACTCTCTGTCTCTCCACTCTCTCTGTCTCTCCACTCTGTCTCTCCACTCTCTCTGTCTCTCCACTCTGTCTGTCTCTCCACTCTGTCTGTCTC
>NC_139624.1:25643741-25648741 GCF_964638095.1 Poromitra crassiceps | reverse complement strand
AGTTTGAGCTCTTCTCTAAGCAAACACGGTTTGTATTCCACCATCATTCTCCCAGACAAGTTGAGCATGAAAGCGCTAATCTGGCCCACTAATTAGATTCCAAAAACAAAAGTGGAATACTGATGCTGTCAAAAACGCATCCTTCAAAGACTTGAATTAAGACCAAATGAACATCTTGTTTCTATTGTGTGTGTGTGTGTGTGTGTGTGTGTGTGTGTGTGTGTGTGTGTGTGTGTGTGTGTGTGTGTGTGTGTGTGTGTGTGTGCTTTTCCTAGAAAAGAGTTTAGTCTTTTCAAAAGATTGAGAGAGAGAGAGAGAGAGTGGATTGAAACAGCAGAAAAGTCTGGGAGTCCAATTCACCAAACAAACTTTTCTCTCTCCCTTTTTTTTTTTTTTTATCAATATCCAATAAAGGAGACATGTTTGCCTGAGCTCTTGTTTTCCCTTAAATTGTACAAATTCCATATTTTGGTGGTTAATTTAGAAACAGAGGAGCAGAACAGTGACAGCCTGGTCAAGAGCATCCTGATAAGGTGATCTCACATTCTGTTTGACTCGACGTAGCAGTCTGGACTTCCAGCTGCTAACATCCATTTCTGTGGGCGGTCCCGAGACAGCAGGGTCCAAAAGTAGCTTTCGGCTAATGGCTAGTGAATATTCACATTTGACCTGCCACTTCTTTGGGCTGGTGGGTGAAGCAAACCTACCAGCCACCTGCATATTTGACCAGCATTTGGCTGGTGGCTGGTGCTAACTTTGGACCCAGCTTGACAGACGACTACTTCATCCAATCAGCATCGCCAAATCCAATCCAAATCCGGTGGGAAGAACAGCGAAAATGTATGTCCCGCTGAGAAACTCCACTCGTGCATGCTCTTGTCCTTGTTTAATTGTCTTCATTGAGTTTATTTCTGCGATAACTTATGGCCGTTTACTCTATTAACGTTAAAGTTGACGCTCGTTGCTTCGCGAGACGCCATTACTGTTTTCTTGCCAGTGTCAGGTCCCTGATTGGGGTTACATTCGAATTTCTGTAAATCACTGGGGGCAGGTGGAAGTCCAGACTCATCCGTGGAGCGAAACAGACTGAGGTCACAGGATCAGGATGGTCTTACCAGGCTAGAACAGTGAAGGGTTAGCCCCACAACTTTCTAAGACAGGAGTTGTGAGAATGAGGTGGAAAGGGGGAACTCTGAAATGCCAGAAGGCTGTAGAGAGAGAGGGGCAGAGAATGAGGTTTCTGAACCGATGTGGCCTCTCGGGCACTGCTTCCCAAACTGGGGATTGGTGGAGTCCCGGAGGTCCTTGAGGGGGGGGGGGTTCCAGCAGGTCCCCAGCAAAATGACAAAGACTTTAATTTGATTGAATTAATTATCCCAATTAGACAATGTATAAGAAAAATGGGCTTCACTCTCACTGCTAATATCTCCTGACATACAGGCATTTCAATAGTCAATCTTCCCATATGACTGCTTTCATTAGAAACGTCATTGGCCGAGGATTCAGAGAGAGAGTTTTAGTGCCCACGGTGCTGTTTCAGAGGCTTTTGCACCCTGACAAGAACACTGAATCTTTGCCTTTTTTTTATATTTTTTGCTGTGAAAACGGTCAAATTTTAAGATATCAGAACAGCGTCTGGCGATGGCCTCGATCTGAAAAACATCGTCATTGGTGTCGGGCGTCAAAATCGGTCAAACCCAGAGACCTCAATAGCTCGTCGACACGCTACCCTACACCCCCCGAGAGAAGGAGGATGGAGGAGAGGAAGGATGGGCGGGACCAGTGCCGCAGGGATGACCTCTTTTTGTAGGCCAACCCCGGAAGGTAGCATCGCCCCGAGTTCCCTCGTCTCTAAGTCAGTGGGTTTTTGGAACGGGTTTTTGGTTAGATGCCTGAAATAAGGCGTGCGGTTAACAAACGTTTACGATCGATGTTTGTGTTCAGCAAGATAATCTTCACAAACGAACACTTATTATTGTTGAAGTGTGTAAATGCGATCATCAGAAATCGCAATATTCAGAAAACGCTTCAAAAATCATATGGTGTTCATTTTCGGGAACATTTCTTTTTGACCTTATTTCAGGCATCTAACCAAAACCCTATAAAAAAACCACTGACTTCCAGATGAGGGAACCCATGCGAACGCATTTCCGGGTTTGAGGACTCATTCCTGTGGCACTCTATTAAAGAACACGCCACCATTTTGGGAGATCGGCCTATTTGCCATCTTCCCACTAGTAAGACGAGAAGATAGATGCTCTGTGCGTGGAGTAGAAAAATAACGAGCAATAGTGTCTTTTCAAGCCAATTTGGCATCTCAGGGCTTGTGGAGACTTGTATTATGCCAGGTGAGCAGTATGGAAGCTTTCTTTTCTTTTCTTTTTTGACTCATGTTAATGCGAGTAGGCTGGCCAGTACCATTGACTACCATTCATTGTGCTAAGCTAACTAGTGGGAGCTATGTTTCTACTACACGCACAGAGAAGAGAAGGGCATCAAATTGATCTTCTCGTCTTACTATGAGGAAGATGGCAAATAGGTGAATCTCCTAAAATGTTGGCGTGCTCCTTTAAAAGGGGGGGGGGGAGTGTGGAGGAGGAGGAGGAGAGGGGGAGGAGGTATATGGGGGTTTGGACGGCTTGTCTTGGGGCACTGACTGCGGCGGCGTTGGCCATGGGGCTGCTGTAGTAAGGGGTGGAGGAGGTGGTGGTGGGCGAGGCGACGGCTCCCCTTACAGCCAGATACTGCGGGGTGAGGCCGCCCAGGCCCGTCAGGCTGCCCCAGGTGGTGGCGCTGTTCAGCTGCTGCATCTGCTGCGCCAGCTGCTGCTGCAGGCGCCGCTGCTCCTTGTCCTTCTGTGTGTCAGCGAACTTCACCACGATGGGGGACGAGCAGCCCTGTATGTGTGTGTATGGGGAAGGGGGGGGGGGGGGGGGGGGGGGGACGAGGGATGAGGAAAAGAGAGGAGAAAGGAGAGGAGAGGAGAGGAGTTAGCGTCAGGTCATCCAATTCCGGACAGCATATGACCAAAGGAATCACAATCATCTACCAATGTATTTCACCCTGTTCTGTTTTCACTGAAGTTTATCATAAAGTAACAATCCTCCATCTGTCTTAAAAAAAAGTTTCATATCACTTTTGTAATTGATTTTATTCCAGTCCCTGCTAGCCTGACATCGCCAGTCCATAATGCCTCAACCAATCAGAGCAACGAAATGTGTGTCGCAGCGCAGAGCGACTGAAACACATGGAAATAGACTGTTACTGATCAGTTGGTGTCGCAGCGCAGAGCGACTGAAACACATGGAAATAGACTGTTACTGATCAGTTGGTGTTGCAGCATAGAGCGACTGAAACACATGGAAATAGACTGTTACTGATCAGTTGGTGTTGCAGCGCAGAGCGACTGAAACACATGGAAATAGACTACGTTACTGATCAGTTGGTGTCGCAGCGTAGAGCGACTGAAACACATGGAAATAGACTGTTACTGATCAGTTGGTGTCGCAGCCTAGAGCAACTGAAACACATGGAAATAGACTACGTTACTGATCAGTTGGTGTTGCAGCATAGAGCGACTGAAACACATGGAAATAGACTACGTTACTGATCAGTTGTTGTCGCAGCGTAGAGCGACTGAAACACATGGAAATAGACTACATTACTGATCAGTTGGTGTTGCAGCATAGAGCGACTGAAACACATGGAAATAGACTGTTACTGATCAGTTGGTGTTGCAGCGCAGAGCGACTGAAACACATGGAAATAGACTATGTTACTGATCAGTTGGTGTCGCAGCATAGAGCGACTGAAACACATGGAAATAGACTATGTTACTGATCAGTTGGTGTCGCAGCATAGAGCGACTGAAACACATGGAAATAGACTATGTTACTGATCAGTTGGTGTCGCAGCATAGAGCGACTGAAACACATGGAAATAGACTACGTTACTGATCAGCTGGTGTCGCAGCATAGAGCGACTGAAACACATGGAAATAGACGATGTTACTGATCAGTTGGTGTTGCAGCGCAGAGCGACTGAAACACATGGAAATAGACTACGTTACTGATCAGTTGGTGTTGCAGCGCAGAGCGACTGAAACACATGGAAATAGACTACGTTACGACAGGAAGCAACCGACAAGACTTCTTTCTATGGATTCATATGACAGGATGTGAAAGGCACCCCAAATAACATTAGCCTTTGGTGACGGCCCCCCTATTGCAAGATGTCTTGGAAAAACCCATTGACAATACAATTGAAAATGTCAAAAATCACAGCCATACAACTTCCAAATATATTCTCTTACTTTTAGTAATGTGATAGCCTAACAATTACATTTGTATCTCAAATCTTTACTTATTTCTTCATATTCAATATTTCAGTTTTCCATTATGAACATTGTTCCAGACAATTACCAGAGATAGTCCATTATAGAGATGTGTCACCGCAGTCTCCTAAATGGTCACGTGGTCACCTCTCCCCTGAAGTGTTGTGAGAGGACTGTGCCTGGTGACGCGGGGTTAGTGCTGACCTAGCAAGCTAACTTGAAATGAAGTTTGTGAGTTCCCAAACTCCACACAAACCACACATATAAACACAAAGCTGGCCTGCCCCTTGTTAGATCAATATAGTTGTAACTACGATATTCGATTAAAAAAATAATTTTCCAACGACAGATTTAGCTACTATATCAACGAACTTCACATGTAGCTTTAGCTAATCGCTCCCTGCCAACGTGAGTTCCTGTTCCTGTTCCAAATCTCACGAGAGTGTGTTGCAGGTCTTGAACAAATTAAATTTTCTCCTGATCTGTCTGTCTGAAAGATGTCATTTTAGTGTCAGAATGTTCAGAAGATATGTGGCTTAGGATAATGGGCCGAATATTTAGTTTGATAACTATGGGGTGAAATAATCTGTCATAATCTGAGATCACGTTCACTTCTCCCATTTACTCCCTGCCGAACGTCTCTTAAGTGGGCATGTCCGTCAAAAAC
>NC_139624.1:25606241-25638741 GCF_964638095.1 Poromitra crassiceps | reverse complement strand
AACAGCAGCGTCACTCCCCTCCTGGACTGTTTAACCCCGCCTCCTTCAAACAGCAGCATCACTCCCCTCATGGACTGTTTAACCCCGCCTCCTTCAAACAGCAGCATCACTCCCCTCATGGACTGTTTAACCCCGCCTCCTTCAAACAGCAGCGTCACTCCCCTCCTGGACTGTTTAACCCCGCCTCCTTCAAACAGCAGCGTCACTCCCCTCCTGGACTGTTTAACCCCGCCTCCTTCAAACAGCAGCATCACTCCCCTCATGGACTGTTTAACCCCGCCTCCTTCAAACAGCAGCATCACTCCCCTCATGGACTGTTTAACCCCGCCTCCTTCAAACAGCAGCATCACTCCCCTCATGGACTGTTTAACCCCGCCTCCTTCAAATAGCAGCATCACTCCCCTCATGGACTGTTTAACCCAGCCTCCTTCAAATAACAGCATCACTCCCCTCATGGACTGTTTAACCCCGCCTCCTTCAAACAGCAGCGTCACTCCCCTCATGGACTGTTTAACCCAGCCTCCTTCAAATAACAGCATCACTCTCCTCATGGACTGTTTAACCCCGCCTCCTTCAAACAGCAGCGTCACTCCCCTCCTGGACTTTTTAACCCCGCCTCCTTCAAACAGCAGCATCACTCCCCTCATGGACTGTTTAACCCCGCCTCCTTCAAACAGCAGCATCACTCCCCTCATGGACTGTTTAACCCCGCCTCCTTCAAACAGCAGCATCACTCCCCTCATGGACTGTTTAACCCCGCCTCCTTCAAACAGCAGCGTCACTCCCCTCATGGACTGTTTAACCCCGCCTCCTTCAAACAGCAGCATCACTCCCCTCATGGACTGTTTAACCCCGCCTCCTTCAAACAGCAGCATCACTCCCCTCCTGGACTGTTTAACCCCGCCTCCTTCAAACAGCAGCATCACTCCCCTCATGGACTGTTTAACCCCGCCTCCTTCAAACAGCAGCGTCACTCCCCTCCTGGACTGTTTAACCCCGCCTCCTTCAAAGAGCAGCGTCACTCCCCTCATGGACTGTTTAACCCCACCTCCTTCAAAGAGCAGCGTCACTCCCCTCATGGACTGTTTAACCCCGCCTCCTTCAAAGAGCAGCGTCACTCCCCTCCTGGACTGTTTAACCCAGCCTCCTTCAAACAGCAGCGTCACTCCCCTCATGGACTGTTTAACCCCGCCTCCTTCAAACAGCAGCATCACTCCCCTCATGGACTGTTTAACTCCGCCTCCTTCAAACAGCAGCGTCACTCCCCTCATGGACTGTTTAACCCCGCCTCCTTCAAACAGCAGCATCACTCCCCTCATGGACTGTTTAACCCCGCCTCCTTCAAACAGCAGCATCACTCCCCTCCTGGACTGTTTAACCCCGCCTCCTTCAAACAGCAGCATCACTCCCCTCATGGACTGTTTAACCCCGCCTCCTTCAAACAGCAGCGTCACTCCCCTCCTGGACTGTTTAACCCCGCCTCCTTCAAAGAGCAGCGTCACTCTCCTCATGGACTGTTTAACCCCGCCTCCTTCAAAGAGCAGCGTCACTCCCCTCATGGACTGTTTAACCCCGCCTCCTTCAAACAGCAGCATCACTCCCCTCCTGGACTGTTTAACCCCGCCTCCTTCAAACAGCAGCGTCACTCCCCTCCTGGACTGTTTAACCCCGCCTCCTTCAAAGAGCAGCGTCACTCTCCTCATGGACTGTTTAACCCCACCTCCTCCTACTGTTTAACGGCTGTTATATTTCCGTCTTCCTCTGAGTTCAAATCACTGTAAAACATCTTGCCCAACTCCCACATGGGTTTTGACAGACAATGGCTCGCTGCTCTTTTTCCGAGAATCGCTCCGCTCCTCCAGACCTGCACTCCGCCCACACCAGGCCTGTCTAGGAGGCTGCTCACACGGGCAGGCTGTCTGTCAGACACTGCTACACTGACGGAACTCTCTCTCTAGCCAATCACAGTGTGCGACAAAACATGACGATGTCCGTAAAACAAAATCCCCCAGGTAGGCGACACCAAAGAAAAGTTTGGAGAGACACTTTTCTGTCGCTGAAGACGTCATATCTGTCGAGAGACTGTTTCAAAAGTGTCGAGAGATGAAGCATAAATTTGGCTTAACAGTGACGCTGAAACAGCAGTCATAATCTATCACACCACACTGCAATCAAAGCCTGTGTTACGACTGCTGTCGTATTTTGGGTTTATGTTAGTTTGATTTTCATTAATTGCTTGTGTTTCCCTCCCCTGATTGTCTGAGTGATTGTGTGAGTGGGTTCCAGGGGCCGGTTGCACCAACTGGTCTTAACTATGCCTGGTCGTAACTCCTACGTCGGTCTTAGTTAAGACCATGGACTTACGCCTGTTGCACCAACACGGCTTACGTCTGGTCTTAACTATGCTGGTCGTAGCAATGCATGTCCATGTGAATTGCCAGGGAATGCACCCTGATTGGATGATGTTGCAAAAAATGTGCCTCGCGACCTGCTTGGAGCACTGTGCCACTACACTCTCTCAGCCACTACTGTAAAACACCCTCCCTCCTCTCACCCTCCCTCGCTCCGGGGGGAAAATGGCGGTGATTGAGCCAGAAAGACAGTCTGAATGAAATTGAATGTAACGTTCCCAATTCTATGTATTACATTCTAAAAAATTAACGGCAACATTTTGGAAGGATAAGCCACACAACTAGCTCGTTGTAATCTAACATCATGCTTCAAAAGATGGAGAACTGGCTGTGTTACGACGATGAGGGTAAGGACTCAAAACGGTCTCCGCTGATAAGACACGGAGCTCTCTGTTACAGGCAGGCACTACGCCTCCTCCTGACCAGGCGTAACTCTTACGCCTGGGCGTAGTGAAAAGAAGGCTTAAGCCGTCTTGGTGCAACCGGCGTAGCTGTTAGGTCGTAAAGTTACGACCAACTTAGCTTAAGACCAGTGTATGTGGGCGGGGGCCGGGTCGGGGGGCATCGGTGCTCTTCATCACTGGTCGAGGGCTGCCGGTTGGTTTAGAACAGCTTAGGTAGGCGATAGATTAGCTACAGCCTAAGGCTGACCTGTTATAGTGTTCAGGCTAAAATCAGACTAGAGCAGGGTAGGATAGGCCAGATTAGGCTGTAGATTAGCTAGATACTATGTCCCAGTTAGCTCTGGTTAATGCTTAGAGTAGTCAGTTGTCTGATCTTCTCCCCCCCCCCCCCCCCCTCTCTCTTTCCCCCTTCCCCCGCTTCTTCCCTTCTTCCCCCTTCCTGTTCTCCTCTCTTTCCATGCTCTTTCCTCCCCCACATCCCACCGCCCCCCCCTCCCTTCTCCTGCTCTCTCCTCCTTCTCCCCCCCCTCTGCTCCTTCTCCTCTTCTCCCCTATTTTCCTGAATCCCTGCCACTTCCTGCTCTCCCTTCTCTCACATTCCCCCTGCTCTCCTTCCCCTGCACCCTCCCACCTCTCCTTCTCTGCCTCTCTCCTCCTCTCTGTCCTCCCCCCTCTCTCACATTCCCCCTGCTCTCCTTCCCCTGCACCCTCCCACCTCTCCTTCTCTGTTCTCTCCTCCTCCACATTTCCCATTTTCTCCCCACCCTCGCCCTAATCCGGGCCCGTATCCTACTCCCTCCCTCCACCCTAGACCCTACCTCTACTCTACCTCCCCTGTACCCTTCCACCTCTCCTTCTCTGTTCTCTCCTCCTCTCTGTCCTCCCCCCTCTCTCACATTCCCGCTGCTCTCCTTCCCCTGCGCCCTCCCACCTCTCCTTCTCTGTTCTCTCCTCCTCTCTGCCCTCTCCTCCCTCTCACATTCCCCCTGCTCTCACATTCCCCCTGCTCTCCCTCCCCTGCACCCTCCCACCTCTCCTTCTCTGTTCTCTCCTCCTCCACATTTCCCATTTCTCCCCACCCTCGCCCTAATCCGGGCCCGTATCCCCCAACCCTAGACCCTACCCCTACCCTGGCTCTCCCTCCCCTGCACCCTCATCTCTCCTCCTCTGTTCTCTCCTCCTCCACATTTCCTATTTTCTCCCCACCTCCCCCCTCTCCTCCCTCCTCCCTCTCCCTCCTCCACTCTCCTGCTTTCTTCAAATGTTCAAATGTTATCTTTATTCTGTATATTCTTGTTACTGTGTGTTAGCTAGAATCAGCTAGACATACTTTCTGTGAAGCCCTCTGAGACATGCTTGTGAATTAGGGCTATATAAATAAACTTGACTTGACTTAAGACCAGTTGGTGCAACCGGCCCCAGGTGTGTATGTGTGAGTGTTGGTGGCATCAGGAGCAGTGATTGGTTGGAGGTGGGAAGGCCCAGTCTTCAAAAGAGAGCAGGCCACAGATGCTGGTGCGCGCAGGGCCATATCCCATTCTCCTCTGATCCCAACCAGCCACACTGGATCCTTGTTCTTTTCTTTGTTAATTTATAGTTTGCTGGAGCTGTAGGAGTAGGCCGCCATTTATGTTTAACCCCCCTTTTCCTCCTGTTTTAGTAGCTAGGGAGGTAAGCTGATGTCTTTGGTTTTCTTCTTATTTTGTTAGGTAAGATTTAAATAATACCTTTTTGGCTTTGGCCTACTCTGAAGCCAAACTCCAGCTTTAGTTTACTTTGATCTTCTGTGTTCTTGAAAACCCCTGTTTATTTCTTAATTGTTTACTAATAAATTAATTGTTATTTCTTATACCCAACCAACTTGTCTCTGGTGGCTGATTTTGAGATCTGGGGAGGATGGGCTCATTTTGTATTGTGTCCAGGTACCCCTAGACAGGGGCATACCTGACTCAGTCATAATCTATCACACCACACCATTACTCACTGTAATCAAAGCCTGACTCGGGGCGAATCGGTTGGAAACAAAGGCAATCTGCCACCGGAGGATCAAAACCTTTTGATTGAAACATTTAGTTGGAGGCAGATCCACCGTCAGCAGGGGAGGGAAGGGATTTGGCTATTGTACGGCTATCACTGCTCAACATGGAGCCTGCCATACAGCAACGCAAGTGTGTGACTGACTGTGAGGCACAGGGCATACATTTGTGTGTGAATGTGTGTGTATACAGTAGATGGGAGTAAATGTGTGTATATGCATGGATCTATGTTTGCATGTGTATATGTGTATGTAGGCATCAAGCCTCAACCTCTGGTTCTGAAAAATGGCCACTCCTGGCTCCAAGAAAACCAAGATGGTCACAATGCGAAACTCATGGCTTCAAATCGGGAGACCAATGAGTGATGTCGCGGAGGCTCCTACATCCATATTTATATACAGTCTATGGTTTACATGCATGCCTGTACGTGTCAGTGTATGTGCACGTGTATATGTATATGTACAGGTGAATGCTAGTGTACATGTGCAAATGTATACGTTCATGTGCATGCATTTGTGTGTTGCTGCTTGGTATATCTGTATACCTGTATGCATTGTTATGTATAATGTGGACCTACCTGTGTGTTTATCTGTACAGTATTTGTGTGTGTGTGTGTGTGTGTGTGTGTGTGTGTGTGTGTGTGTGTGTGTGTGTGTGTGTGTGTGTGTGTGTGTGTGTGCGTGCGCGCGCGTGCATGTGTGACAACCTTTCTTCTAAGGGCAAGAGCTTGACTTTATCAGCTGAATGAGTATGTCTCCTGTCTGATGGCGGCTCAGCCATATTTACCTCCTATCTCCGCCAGTCATTTTCCCTCTTTATTCTGACTGCAGACAGATGAAGGAGAGAGACCAGGGCAGAATTGCATTCGGAGGAAGAGTGTCAGTCTGGGTCTCAGCGCTGCAGTCGATTCCCCTTGAGACAGGAGCTCCCTCTCCCTCTCTGCTAAATATCTCATTACTCCAGCTGACACCCAGCAAGCGGGGGAAATGCAGCCCAGAATGAGAGCCCTACCCTGGGAGAGGGGCAGAGGGCCAGGGACCTCTAGCTCCAGAGATGCCGGTGCTGCTGGTTCTCCCTGCAAACCAGGCTGTGCCTTAAAGGAATACGCTAAGCTTTTTACACAAGAACATGGTGTCAAAGTGTCAACTTAATGCCATCTGCTGGTGGCGTTCATAGAAAACAAAAATCTGCATTTGTTTTCCCATAAGGCGATTTTTAATAATTAATCTTGAATTAGCAACAGCTTTCCTTTATCAGACATTTTGCAACACTAAGGCACATTTCCTATGAATAAAGTGAAACAATATGTTTTGCAATGGCTGTAGTTGTCCAAAACTGTATGATTGCTTCGCAAGTGGAGTTTCACAACACTGGATTCTTTTTTTATTTGATCAAATCCAAAGTATTTGAAAAGGCAGCTGAGCTTGTATACAATTTATACAACCTCAGTGGGCTGGAGCTCACTGGACTGTGGTAGTGATGTCAGTGATGCATTTGTAGTCCAATTTGGAAAATACTATAGTTTTGTATTAATGCTACCAGATCATTTGAAACACTCAGAGTATGATCAATCACAGATCGTACCTGATGTGTAATATAAAATGTGGCAAACATCAAATTGATTTTGACAGCCAATTTGAATGCAATCAGCAGGGTGGGCGACTTGTGTCTACAAGAAGACTCCCTGTAGACACAAGTGGAGTGTTTCCTCCAGTGCTCCATCATCATCTGATTCATCATCATCATCATCATGGCGCCTGTTATGGCCCATTTCCACCGCTGGTATTGGCATGGCTCCGCCTGGCTCGACTCGCTTTTTTGGAGCTTTCCAACGGTCAAAAACCGGGACAACCCGGGTTGAGTCTTACTTTTTTTTAGTACCACCTCTGTCGAGGTTCCAGCGCTGTGGACCCGGTACCATATGGTGCCGTGAAAACACTCTACTGTCTCTGACAGTCTCTGGATACCAGTTTAGTGGCGGTTACCTTCTCTTCTTCAAATGAAACCAGGAAATGCGGCTACTTCCTAGAGTGTTCCACAAGGTGTTTGGAGCTTATACCTCCATGGTTTGGAGGTGTGTGTGTGTTTATTTGTGCTTTAATCCAATAACCGCTGTGAAACTATCAGAAGAAAAACTTTTAATCCTTGCGTTTCACAGGTTTTGTGCCGCTTGCTTTCACCATTCACTGTCAACCTTGGTCGACCACACAAAAGGCAAAATCTTTGCTAGTTTCTAGCACTCAAAATCTCCCTTTTGTGTGTTTTTTTATACTTTATTTTTGTAAATTTTCATGAAACAAAGCACTCCCTTTTGTGTTTTAATGACAACTGGGTCAGTACATCAAAGACCACTGGGTCAGTACATCAAAGACCACTGGGTCAGTCCATCAAAGACCACTGGGTCAGTCCATCAAAGACCACTGGGTCAGTACATCAAAGACCACTGGGTCAGTCCATCAAAGACCACTGGGTCAGTCCATCAAAGACCACTGGGTCAGTCCATCAAAGACCACTGGGTCAGTCCATCAAAGACCACTGGGTCAGTCCATCAAAGACCACTGGGTCAGTACATCAAAGACCACTGGGTCAGTCCATCAAAGACCACTGGGTCAGTACATCAAAGACCACTGGGTCAGTCCATCAAAGACCACTGGGTCAGTCCATCAAAGACCACTGGGTCAGTACATCAAAGACCACTGGGTCCGTCCATCAAAGACCACTGGGTCAGTACATCAAAGACCACTGGGTCAGTCCATCAAAGACCACTGGGTCAGTACATCAAAGACCACTGGGTCAGTCCATCAAAGACCACTGGGTCAGTGCATCAAAGGACATGTTTCAGTGACCCAGTAGTAGCTCAAAGAAAAAAGGGAGATTTTGAGTGCTAGAAACTAGCAAAGATTTTGCCCTTGCAAGATATGGCCCCAAATTTTTCCGCCCACAAACGTCTCGAACGCTGAATGAAAATACAGACAAGGGGCAGCGTCTGCACATGAACACACCACCACACAATTCTATAAGGCACCTAATGCCTATATCGCCCCTTGCTGGTTGTTGAAATTAGTTGAAATTATAGTGCATTACTGTACTTTTCGTATAGGTATAAGTACGAATGAATGAGAACAGCCTGAAATAGCACACTAATGTTGAGGGATGACAGGCAAGTAGCATTATCCAGAGTAAGATGGCTGACTTTTTAGTGGGTTAGGCTGCCTCCACATGATTTTCTCTTCTCTCACCGCGAGGTAGAGTGGAGAAAGGTCAGCGGTAAATAGGTCAAAGTTTAAACAGTTTGAACTTTGACCTCGGCGCACAGTGGCAAATTCGAGCGGTGCGCAACGCCGAGTGTAGCGCTGCCGCATAGTTGGGAGGCACCGCCAGGCGCGGACTGCATAATCGGGCACGTCGGGCAAATGCCCGGTGGCCTGGCCTGGCCTGGCCTGCAATTTTTTTTTTTTTTTTTTGTGCCTGCAGTCAGGCCACTCACTGAACAGCAGGCCAGGCGCCGCCTACTGGTTTACTAGTGGTTTTATTACTTTATTCAGGGTTAAAATTGGACTCGGCTTCAAACGGCCCAAATTGGGCTTCAAACGGCCCAAATCTGGCTTCAAAAGGCCCAAATTGGGCTTCAAACGGCCCAAATTTTTCGCCGCCACCTTTCAGACGCCGGCATGCGCGTCGGCCCGTATCGGCCTGGCCTGCTTGGTATCTAATGCCCGGCCTGAATTATGATCCCAGTCCACCCCTGGGCACCGCTCTCCCCATAGGGAAACAAGGAGAGAGCGGGTGCACAGCTGTCTTACCACGGATCATGTGTCAGGTTTTTTTATTAGGCTATATGACCTGTAGATTGAGAGGTTTATGATGGGCGGGGAAGAAGTCATTAACTCAATACAGCAATTTATTTTTGGAACTAGTGACTTTTAAGTGTACCCAGTGTCCCATTTGCCAACACTTTCATTTCTTATGGAAACAAAACACTCCCAGTCCTACGGGAAGAGAAACATTTCCACAGGGAAAGTACTGCTTTCTACTTCAAAATAGTGTTATTATTTCATATCATGTTTACCAGTCTCTGAGACAAAACTGCCGGATTTGCTCACATATCTAGAAAATTGCTTACACTTTCGCTTCTGAGCTGCTACAAGTTCTCATTGTCTCCCTTCAGAGATAATGCTAGTCGCCTACTATCACTCAACCAAGGACCCTGAAAAAGAAGGATAAGACTCACATCACCACTCACATCACAGAATTCGAATTTTGCATTGGGGCCAGTTCTGTTGAAGTGAATGCGGCGGGCAGGGAAAGTCCCACTATAAACCATCATATCTGTGTCGTTTCATCTTGGATTGAAAAAATACTTCCACCAGATTAAAGAGAACACTTTACATAATGTTGACTGATGCGCCGTTCGCTCATGTGTCATGATGCAGTTAGCTATAGCTAGCTCTATTCTGGACCAAACAGGGGCTTAAGTTGAGCTATTATGCAGCTGCTGAACAGAGCCATGATCTGTTTAGAAAACACACTACATAGAAAAACATGGTAACACTTTACAATAAGGGTACATTAGTTAAGGGTTAGTTAATGTTTAATAGGCATTAACTAACTCTTAATTAACTGTAAACTAATGTGTCTAGTAATCATTTACTAATGGTGTTCATGTTAACTAGCTATTGATTTATGCATTATTTGATAGTTTAGGGTTAGGGTTAGTTACTAGTTAGGGTTAGAGGTAATTAACATCAAGCAGGGCCTGAAATTTGGCACAGGATTGCGGGTATCGTGCCTAATTTCGGCAATTCCCGGGCAGCAAAAACAAGAAGCACCAGACTGTTGAACAGTTTTTATCCTAGAGCTATCACCATACTGAACGCTGCACTGTAATTATATAGCAAGCGACTGAGTCATTATAACTTACATTGTGTGCACTGACTGACTGTAATGACCTATATTATGTGCAATTGTCATTGGGTACAATCATTTTTACTTATTTTATATTTATAGCATACGTTGGCACTTGCGTGTGTGTGTGTGTGTATGTGTGTGTGTGTGTGTGTGTGTGTGTGTGTGTGTGTGTGTGTGTGTGTGTGTGTGTGTGCGTGTGCATGTGCGTATTATTCTCTCTCCATCTTTCTATTGCTGTACGCTGTTCCATTAAAGTGACAGATGTGTTTGTTCACTGTTTAAACAGACATCTATGTATTCTCTCATGCTCTCCTGAAGCTCCTGTCTAAATGCACTTGAATGCGTGTGCGCTCGAGTGTGAATATGTGAGTGGGCCTCGAGTCTCATCTGTGAAAGAAACAAAGAGGGGAAATGGCTGAAAAGAGAAGTGCAGCAGACATGGGGGAACAGCCTCCAAGCACAGTGGCAAAAGAAGTCTTTATATACTGTACATATTAGAGAAGCATGGCAGGGGGAACTTGGTATTGATTTATCCAACATTATATGGGAAAGGAGTCTGTCTGTGGTACAACTCTGTTCAGTTAATAGCAGACACCAGCTGATCCAATTTAAAGTCACTCACCGTCTTCACTATTCCAAGCATAAATTGCACAGCACTTTCCCTTCTGTCTCACCACTGTGTGACATGTGTCAGAGGGCACACACTATCTCATGCCTTCTGGTTCTGCCCTTCATTAACGGGTTTCTAGGCCAAAATATTTGACTGGTACTCTAAGGTCTACAAAATAACCCTTCAGCCGGAGGCAGAACTCGCCATCTTCGGCTGCTCGGCTGTCCTCTCTGAACTTCCCCACAGCTGTGCAACAACACAGGGGACAATTGTAGCAAAAAATTATAATTTTGAAGGAATGGAAGTCATCCTCTTCACCTTCTTTCCAACTGTGGTTGACGGACATGACCTCTGTTATACGGATGGAGAGACTCAGGTTCCTGAGGACCAATTCACTTGGAATGTTTTTAACAATTTGGGACCCATTTCTAGCCGACCTCGACGAGGTTAGGGGTGACGGGCTGGTTTCTCATGGATCCCTTGCGTGGGCTTCCGGGCACAATGTCTCTCATAAGCACTTAAGCACCTTATGCGGCTGGTAATCACGTTGTAAATGTTGATAATGAATGAATGTTGATAATGGTAATATATGTATGTTTTCTTTTCTTTTCCTGTGTCTGAGCGTGTTTGTTTGTCTCGTCTGTGCATTGTTCAGAAAATGTAAAATAAAATATATATAAAAAAAGAATGTTGGGGGAACAGCCTCTCACAGAGGGCAAATTAGTCTTTATAGAGGGAGTGAATAATGTAAAGCAAAGCACCAAGCACCAGTTACATGAACGAACAATGAAATAGAATGAGACCGGCCCACTTCTCTGCCATCCATACTCTTATAATGGTGCATGCATGCATTTGTGTGTACAGGTGCGTGTGTGTGTCTTTACTGCTTCCACAGTGAATTACCTGTCTCGCTCATATCCACTTTCATTACGGCCTGACATTCACGGAGCATGTGTATTTGTGTGTGTGTGTGTGTCTGTGTGTGTGTGTGTGTGTGTGTGTGTGTGTCTGTCTGTGTGTGTGTGTGTGTGCGTGTGTGTGTGTGTGTGTGTGGGGGGGGAGTGTGTGTGTGTGTGGGGGGGGGGAGTGTGCGTGTGCGAGTGTGTACCTGAATGTCACAGTGTAATGAGAATGGATATGACAGTGACAGGGCCATCAACAAATGGAACACAGGCTGTCTTCCTCTCTTTTCGTGACATGCGGCGTGGACGTGCAATGCCACACACACGCTCGCGCACGCACACACACACACACACACACACACACACACACACACAAACCATGCGCAATCTCGCTAACACAGTGTGGTGCAATAGAGCTAAGACAATAACCAAACTCTATTTAACAGGCCTCATTCCCTCATTCGGACCCGAAGTAATTACTTTTAAATTGCAAAACTGAGAAACATTAACAAACGGATGCGGCAATTTCAGGCCGCCTGAGGCCAGACAGCTTGTTTTCAAATGGAAATTAAGGTATTTTACCATTGTCCAGTGCAATATCACTGCGTTATGGTTTAGGCTTTTCTGTATGCCTGATAAAAGCAAGCGACCCTCCCTGGCAGTGTTTACCAGGCCTATTGTGGCAGACGACTGCTCAAAGCCAGGATCATTCTAGCTTAATACTAACGCTGTTGGAAGAGAGTGTCACTCCTTATACTCTGAAAGAGAGACACACACTGCTGCTCAGCCATAGAAATCAACACAGACACACAGCTGATGTTCACAGTGCCACAACATAAACAGCAGGGGCCTGTACTACAAAGCAAGATTAGTGGTTTAGCGAGGTAACTTCAGGTTTAAACCTGGTTTGGCCGTACTACAAAGCAAGTTAACTTCTTACCGACATATATTTCCATAGCAACTTATGCTTCACACTTAACCTGGTCCGCAGCAGGTTAAGTTGCAAGGATAAGATTAGACCTTAAATACACCGCCCACGAACCAATCAAATCAGCAGTTTGGAAAAATGGCCAACCCCTTTCTGGACGAGGAAGGAGCAGGAATTGTAATGTTGAATTAACCAAGGACTAAAGCCTTGCACTTGTTGCAGGCTACATTTTAATTAAGCCCTACTTACCACTTTGGAATATGTTTTTATATATTCATTTTTGTGCTCTCAAGTAGCCTAGATACGTTGTTTGACCCCGCTGATCGATTGCAGCTGAATAGTGAGTGGAGACATATCACTAAACCGGCATAAAAAGGTTACATAAACGTCTCCAAAGCGCACGGTGCCGTGTGCGCAACGGAGCTGAGACTGACGTTGGGTTGGAATTGAAATGGTCATACAGCCTACTACATCTAAGCAATTTAATATGGGATCACCTGCACACAGGCGGTCCCATATTAAGATGATTCATATCTAGGCTACTCCTGCATTTTGCAGCTGCAACTCTGTTGCTTTTGGCCTGTATGATGTGATTGAACTTCATATTTCCAGCATCATTATATGAAATATGGAGATATGCGACTCTGCTGACATTACAATAGCCATGTGACCACAAAATAGACTATTTTTTATAAATGAAATCTATGCCCGCACATACCGTGTCGATTCAGTTCAGAAGCATTTATTTTATTTTATTATCATTCTTTTTTTTATTGATTAGCCTATAGGAATTATTCAATCAGTGCGACTAAACACATTTATTTTATTTTATTTTATTTTATTTTATTTTATTTTATTTGACGGTTACAAATTGAAATACAATATACTGAACAAAGTACAGACACGGATCATTATTATTCATTGAGCCTAAATGGTCTATAGCTACATACGGATTTTGGACTGAGATAGATTACACATTGCTTCCACAAAAGACTGTAGATAGAGAGCTGTAGATAGCCTACGAAACCGCTCTTCAAATAAATTACTGGTGTGGATAAAAGTGGTCACTTTAGACAGTCATTCGGGAACAGTAATAATATCCAACGCAGATTTGTATTTGCGGTTTCATTCAATGAGGAAATAGGCGTGTCTGGCGCTGTCGGAGTTGGAGCAGTCCATATTGCACTCTGATTGGCAGTTGTTAAAAACCACGCCTCTTTTGCGGGCACGAGCTCCAGTGCACGGGCATTTTCATGTGCACGCGCTGTCAGCTTGATTAGAAAAACCTGGTTCGAGTTAACGAGTGCCAATCGACGTTCGTAGTACAAGTTAACTACAATCGAGCTGATCTGGTTTAGACAAACCAGATCAAGGGACAGATCCTGGATCTTCTAATACAACATTCGTAGTACAGGCCTCAGGTCACGTATGCCCGTGCGCTTCAGCATATGTGAGAATCCGAAGTTCGAAAAGAAGTAAAACCACTGCGGCGTACATAACGACAAGCTGGCAATTTAACTAGCTAACTCACTGTTATACGTTAGCTAAGGCCGTTGCCATGCAGGCTGTAACAATGTTTGTCATGCTGAAAACACCACTGATTGACTAAAATTGGCTCGTTAACCATTTTGAGTCACGCGCTTTCCAATGGTGGGCATCGGCTTTAAAATCCGTTGTCCAGTTGTTGATATCTCAGTAATAATGTGGTTATTCCTGGCAGCTGAGCTACGGAGGGAATACTGTTTCCGGCGTAACTTGTGCTGTTTTCATGGCATATCTCCTTGGTGTATTGGCACAGAATCGGATGACGTGCGACTATTAAGCAGGTGCTCATAGAACATTGAGAACGTTTGAAACACCAACCATTACATAGGTAGACACACTGACTGGAGGAGGGCTTTAAATGCTGACTCGGCCCACCCAGGCTGGTTTTGCCATACGGCGCTAGCAATTACAAGTGGACCATTTACAGTCCCTGCTCGCAGTGGAGGGAGGCGGGCTGTGCTGCATGCGAAGCGCTGTAATCTTCAGACCTCTCTGTCTGGATTAGACAAGCAACCAGAGAGAAAACCGGCATCAGCCGTGCCAATTTATTGCCAAATGCTTTTGGGATTCAACACATTATTTACACGTAATTTACAGCAGGCAGTACAAATTGGGCACAGCGATAACAAGAACGGCTCTCAAGTCTGACTCGGTTCCCTTCGTTCGTACTATTCGTGCCGTTGAATAGATTGTTCACGGACATCACATCACTAACCTACAGACGCAGACAGGCAGACAGATGGACAGACAAACAAAAGGGAGGAGAATACGATATATACGTTTTCCAATGTCAGGGTCAGAGCACATCAATAGCAGCCATGATGATCATGATCACCTATGAGGGGGCTACATGGGTGGCTACACTGTGTACACTACTGTACTTTTTCTTTAAATACAGACGGTTATTATCACCCCTCTTTCTGTCTCTCTCTCTCTGACACCCACCCACCTACCCACCCAAACACCCCCACACCCCCACACCCCCACACCCACACCCACACACACACACACACACACACACACACACACACACACACACACACACACACACGGGTCCCAGTGTCAGTGACGGTGCTGCCTCCTTTGTTTTTCACATATTTCTTCTGTTGCTTTCACTCTCTGCAACATTGTAAATGAGAATTTGTCCCCAATGGACTTTCCGAGTATAAATAAAGGGAAATAAAGAGAGATGATTGCTGTTTGCAGGGTTCGTACACTTTGTTGTTGTTGTTGTTGTTGTTGTTGTTGTGGTGGTTGTTGTGGTGTTCCAAGTTTTTCTGTCTGCTTTGGTCAACTTTGAAAATGTGTAGGGGAAAAAGGGGGAGAGAATGGCGATGTGACAGCATTGATTCCATCACAAGTCAGCAGAGAAGATGAGCGAGAGAGAGAGAGAGAGAGAGAGAGAGAGAGAGAGATAGATAGAGAGAGAGAGAGATCTGGAGAGATCAACAAAGGGCGGGAGTACAGTATCCTACCTCCATAGTCTGAGACTGGTGCATGGCTTTGATTGCATTCTGTGCCATAGCTCTGGTAGAAAACGTGACAAACGCACATCCTGTAGGGAGGCAGGGAGGGGGGAGGGAGGGAGGGAGGGGGGATGGAGGGACAGTGGATGGGTGGGGTTGGAAGGAGGGGCAGAAGAGGAGGAGGAGGAGGAAAGACAAGAAAGAACAAAACAAGACAAAAGGGTTGGACACGTTGTTGTTATAAAAAACCCAAAACAGAGATTGATACAGAGAACAGCTAACAGGCCGACAACAGCGTTCCCAGGCGACAGTGGCTGTAGGAAACAACAGCCAACAAAACAAAAAAACAAGCACAGTTTCATGACAACCACAAGCACAACCCTGACCCCATTCCATCCACAGCCGCCATTGGCCCATCTGAGACAGCCAGCATCATCAGCACTAGGCCTTTTGATTGGTCAGGGGTTTTCTGGGGGGGGAGGGGGCAAATAGAGATTGGCTGTTGATGCCTTCAATGCCAATAGTAGGGGTAGTTGAAGCGCCTTGCTCCCCCAATCTCTTTCTCTCACCCTTTTTTCTTTTTTGCACAGTCTCTCGCTCCTGTGCACTGACAGAATTAGTCATACCTGGATTCAAGCAATGTAAATCAGTCCAAATTTGCATGAAAGCGATTTGAATTTATTTGGGCCCTGTATTGTGTGTCTGATTGGGTGCCCCCTCTTTCTCTTATTGTACGACAGGAGAGCTGTGTGTGTGTGTGTGTGTGTGTGTGTGTGTGTGTGCGCGTGCGTGCGTGTGTCTGTGTGTGTGTGTGTGCGTGTGCACGTGCGTGTGTCTGTGTGTGTGTGTGTGTGTGTGTGTGTGTGTGTGTGTGCGTGCGTGTGTGCGCGTGCGTGCGTGTGTCTGTGTGTGTGTGTACGGTATGTGTGTGTGTGTGTGTGTACGGTATGTGTGTGTGGGGAGGGAAGGGGTGGGTGCGGCTGGGAGAAGGCGAGCTGTGACAAAATATCCGCAGGGGCTCAGGAAGATGGGGAGCATGAAAGGAATCAGATACAAAATCATATTAATTCAATCCATAGAGAGATGGAGAGAGACACTGCCTCCCTGATTGACAGTTACTCTAGCCAATCAAGAATGGACAGACGTCTTCATTATAGCCTATAGAGTTTTTTTTTTGGGGGGGGGGGTATTATTGTGTTTGGTTGTATGTGGGCTGGGGGTTATTATTGTGTTTGGTTGTATGTGGGCTGGGGGGTATTATTGTGTTTGGTTGTATGTGGGCTGGGGGTTATTATTGTGTTTGGTTGTATGTGGCCTGGGGGGTATTATTGTGTTTGGTTGTATGTGGGCTGGGGGTATTATTGTGTTTGGTTGTATGTGGGCTGGGGGGTATTATTGTGTTTGGTTGTATGTGGACTGGGGGGTATTATTGTGTTTGGTTGTATCTGGGCTGGGGGGTATTATTGTGTTTGGTTGTATGTGGTCTGGGGGTATTATTGTGTTTGGTTGTATGTGGACTGGGGTTATTATTGTGTTTGGTTGTATGTGGGCTGGGGGTATTATTGTGTTTGGTTGTATGTGGGCTGGGGTTATTATTGTGTTTGGTTGTATGTGGGCTGGGGGTATTATTGTGTTTGGTTGTATGTGGGCTGGGGTTATTATTGTGTTTGGTTGTATGTGGACTGGGGTTATTATTGTGTTTGGTTGTATGTGGGCTGGGGTTATTATTGTGTTTGGTTGTATGTGGGCTGGGGTTATTATTGTGTTTGGTTGTATGTGGGCTGGGGTATTATTGTGTTTGGTTGTATGTGGGCTGGGGTTATTATTGTGTTTGGTTGTATGTGGGCTGGGGTGATGCAAGGCTGTGTTCCGTCTGGCTGGTTGGTTAGGGAGTGATTAGAGGAGATAATGTGAGAAGTGCTTCAACAACCCCCTAGGCTAATAATATGCTAACAAACTCACCAAGCTATTGTAGCACAACCAGCCCTGAACTGATTACACACACACACACACACACACACACACACACACACACACACACACACACACACACACACACACACACACACACACACACACACACACACACACACACACACACACATTTCTGCAGATATCATAGGACGATAAAATGCTTGATGCTTGAGTTGAGATTATGCTATTTATTTGTTTTGCAACCTGTGAAATAGATCAAATTTACCCTGGTTGTGGTGGCTATTGTCAGGATTGTCTCAGGGTCAGGGAGAGCATCATCCAAGCCTGTTCAAGTAGGATGAATTTGACAGCTTTGTTTGAAAGAAAATGTTACATAAAAATATATAATATGGCATGTTTTACATAACCTAAATTGAAGTAGTTATCTTATTTTGCTCAGTGAATATATGCATTTTGAAAAGCATTGTATTTGTGTCAGCATCTGCCAGTGGACCATCACGATAAGAGTAGCCATAATAATTCCACTACAGGAGAGATGTTCTCTCAAATTAGGTTGGGGGCGGGGGGATGTGCGCATATATTGGTTTATAGGCCAAAAGAGTTGGAAAATATTGGCATATTTGCAAAAATAAAATAAAAAAATAGGACATTGCTAACATGAACACACACATGCTCAGGTTGGCTGGCTGGCTGGCTCACAGTTTGGCTATAGAGACCCCATTAATAGCCAAGGTCATCAGATGGACTTGCTCTGGCTGTGTGGACAGGATGAAAGGGTCATAGAAGCAACTAATATAGAGAGAGAGTTTGTGAGGGCAGCGTAATGCAACATGGAGAGAGTGAGAAGGAGAGATGGTGAAATGAAGGACAGATGTAGGGAGGAATAGATGTGATCATTGTCCTCTGTCACCTCTATCAAAAGGCTGCTGTGATAGAACTAGGCTAGGAGGGTGAGGGATGGGCAGGCAACCTACACCCATTACACACATTTAGCTACAATGCTTTTCCCTGTGAAATGAGAAGCCTGTAATCAAAGAGGCCATGCATGGCCACAACAATATTTTACTATCAGGGATATGATGAAGGGTAAACCTACGTACGTGCATCCACTTTTTTAGCCTGACATAATTCGCTATGTACAAAACAGCTTTACAGTCTGCTTTGAAATGATATCACAAAGACATTGAGGTCCCAATATTACATAATTATTCAGTTATTGGTAATATGGACATTATGGACTTGCCTTTGTGTAATGATCAGCTGTGGATTGCTTTTGCTGTTACTGTATATCTGTTTTGGTCATTTTTTACTCCATTGTAAAGCACTGTGTAACAGGCAATGTACACCAGAGGCGTTACGGCTGCGTGACTCTCGCCCATGTTAATTGATGGGTGATACATGCGGTACGGAAAATTTACGCACCTGTTCTATTTTTGTCAGATCCCGCATACGTCTCTGAAAAGTGCAATGCAAATAACATTTATTATTATAATAATTCGATCTACAATAGTATTAAACTGATGTAAGTAAGTTACATAAAAGTATGTAAATAGGTTATTTGGGGGGAGTTAAATGAGTGCTTAGCTAAAAAATATAATTGATTTTGCTTATATTGGTGGTTGTTTGTGTTATGTTTTACCGCTGCACCGCTGATTTTAATATTGGAGAGCTCAGTAAGCTGATACATTGGGAATGAAGGTTATCATAGTTTGTGGCGCTGACCTAGTAAACATTTTGATATGTCCTTTGCAGCGCCATGCTGTGCTAGCTGGTATTAGATAGGACAGTTGAAAAGGGGTCATTTTTCAACTGATTCAAGGGACTGTCTATTTTAGATGGGGCCACAATCTGTCATTTAACTGCTAATTTTCCAAGAGGTTGTCCCGTCCTCTGTGAAGATGTGCTGCCCCAGAACTGGACCAGTTCTGGAGGGGGCTTCCATTTGGGTTAGCCCGCTCCTGATTGGCAAAATTCGTCCTCTGTCCGCTTTCTATTTATAAACCGGTGGGCTATGCGACCTTTGGGCTGGCAAGCAACTACCGGAAACTCCTGAGTGTCTCTACAATTAGCACACAGAATACATGCCTTTCCTCCAAAATACATCTCTATCTGTAACCTGTTTCCCCAGCTTGATCCTAGCAAAGCTCCTCAATAAAGCACTTCTTCTCAGTACCCGGACATGGATTCATTAGTGTCGAAGCTGATTAAAAAAACAAAGAAATCTCAGAGAAAAAGCCTCCCTTTCTTCCGTGGCTGGTTGGTGCGTGTCTTATTTTTCAGAGAGATGGGACGTGGCGGCTTGAGCGCTAAAAATACCTCACGGGCCGCATTCTGTCGTCAGCGGAGAAGCAAACAGTCCTTTAATGAAAGTAGGGTAGCTCCCCAGACCCAGCCATCCACCAGTGGTGTGATCCATATTTTATTAATAGCGGGCTGGTGGAGCGCTCTTCTGATTGATACCCAGCTTTAATAGGAGCTTGGCGGTGCGGCTAGGTGGCACTGCGGGCCTCTGGGACACGCAGGCTGGTAGGAATCCTTGAGGGCCTCTTTAATTTAACCTGGTTGGCGTTGTTTATTTACTAGCCTGCCCCAAGCTGAACTAGCAGCATTCCCTCTCTGACTGCCACGGGCGACTAAGTGCTTCATATTAGAACAGAGGATGAGGCCACCGCATCTGAAATATTTATTACGAGGAGAAAAGAGAGGAGCAGAAAAGGAATGGGATGAGGGGAAAAAAGGGAGGGGAAACGAAGGAGGCCGATGTCTGGGAAAAGAGGACAAATTGACTTCAGAGAGGATTCTAGGACAGGGTGAATAGATAGTGGAGCGCTGATGAGGAGAGACGGTTCAGATGTTGTTTTGCAGGAGCAAAGGAGCATGGGAGTTTGAGTTTCCAGATGAAAGGAGAGCTAGCAGAGAGAGAGAGAGAGAGAGAGAGAGAGAGAGAGAAGAGACATTGAGAATATAACACCACGAGTCAACAGTAATGACATCCATAACAACGTCCGACGAGCACATGAAAAAATACATGTAGCTATACAGTACATGACTGACAGATCCACGCCAAACCAGCATGGACGATGACAGTGACAGTGAGAGGAAGAGGGGAAGAGACAGTTTGGGTTTCGGAGAGCACCACCATCACTTCGGCACACAGAGAGTACAAAGGGGACGGAGGAAGGGGGTGGGTGGGGGTTTGGGAGTAGTGGGAGGGAGGGGGGGATTAGGTGGGGGGGGGGGGGGGTAGGCAGGTGATAGGGGGTTGATGATGGGTAGATCTACCTGACCAGTTGGGAGGACTCGCTAGATCGGATTCTACATGGATCTTTTGATGCACTGACATGTTTACTGAGCACATTTTCATACCTAGTTTAGAGCAGCTATTCTGATTCTGAACTCTTGATCCCTTAATTTGGTTCATTTTGAGAATGCGAAAACACAGCAATCAGTTGGGTATATAGACCAAAACAGAGTGATTTAAAGAAAGAGTGGCACCAACAGAAGTCCAAAATGTTGATAGTCATGTGACTCACATAGCTACAGTGTGTGTGGGGAAATAGTTCCAGGAAGTATGTTTGAATGCGTAACATAATGCTGATAATATACAATTGATTCTTTACACACGTTACCCATTCAAAGTACACAAACAGCACATTCTACTGCAACTCAACAGCGCTGCTTAATCCAGAACCTTACTTCCGGGAACTATTGTGAGGTATAAAAAAAAAGTCCATTGGAGTGAATGGAGATATATCTCTATGGACCAAACCAATCGGATCAGCACGTTGTCAGTTGGTTGACAAACCAAGCCTGGAGTGCTTTATTTGGAGTGAGCGCATGATCTGACCATGATCTGAACCAACTACAGGAAGCACTGTGCATTGTGGGTTAAGCACGCTGTGGCGATAGTCTGGATTATTTGAAGTGGGGATGTACGATGTACTTATTGATAGTCACTGTATTACCTACAGTACAATATACTCAGCGTGCTCCCAGTTTGGAGAAGCAGCGAGCAGCCACAGCACAGAAGCAAAGCGATGGACTGGATTGCTGTAATGTACTGTATTGCTGTAATGTACTGTATTGCTGTAATGTACTGTATTGCTGTAATGTACTGTATTGCTGTAATGTACTGTATTGCTGTAATGTACTGTATTGCTGTAATGTACTGTATTGACTTGTTTAGGTGGCCATTGGTTAAGAGATGTTTTTGCTGCTGAGCCCTCTCATAGCAGTACATTGCTTTTCTCCTGTGCCGCGGTTGCTGTCTACTTCTCCAAACTGCCATAGTCACATCAAATCATGTGACTATGGATAAATACATCATACAAGCCACATCAAATCACGTGACAAATCCCTTTGAGGGTGCTCATTAGAGCATGCCGTGACGTAGTGACCTAATGCCTTCCACTGTGAGTGTCTTCTTCAAATCAAGTAAAGCAACCCATTGCTTTTGAGATTTCAAGAGACCCAAATGCATCTTTGTGGTCACATGACAGAGGTATATGAAATGCATCTTTGTGGTCACATGACAGAGGTATATGAAATGCATCTTTGTGGTCACATGACAGAGGTATATGAAATGCATCTTTGTGGTCACATGACAGAGGTATATGAAATGTATCTTTGTGGTCACATGACAGAGGTATATGAAATGCATCTTTGTGGTCACATGACAGAGGTATATGAAGCAAAGAATGACAGCAAATGGAATGATCCACAAACAAAGCTAATGCCGATGGTCAATTTCTTTCATCAATCTAATTAAATAATAATCAAATCGATCAAATCTAATCTTATCTAATTAAGGAAATGACTGCATTAAATTGGCCGTTGTTGACAATTATGGGTTGCTTACTGAACGAATGCCAAAATTCAACAAGGCAACAACTTGGCCCTAATTTGAACCAAAGCCAACGATCTCTAGGTTTGAAAACGCCCTAGGTACCAAAGAGCTTAGTGCTGTGGCTGGCTTATGGTAAGACTACACTGGGAAGACAGGGAAGGCCAAGGATATGGACGGTGGTTAGGCGGACAGAGGAAGAGGATGGGTAGGGGCTGGGGCTAAGGAGAGAGTGAGCAAGAGAGGGAGAAAGAATATATAGATATAGATATATATATATAGAATGTATGCACTCATAGTAGCCCGAACAGCCTTAACAGGTCACTCCAATTCAGTTGCATTTACTTGCATCTCGAGTCTTATTCAAAACCTTGAAAGAAATCTTGACCACGTACCCAGAAGCGTCCGGTTGAAAACAGGTTCTGATTATGATGTATTTTTTCCTTGAGTATACATAGAGATACTGTGTGTGTAAAAATGACCACTCAAAAGTTTAATTTCATTGCTCGGAATCCTCTCTGCTCCTCCCAATGGCTGTACAACAGTCTCTGACATCGGGGATGACTGTCGCCAACAGACTCATTCTGAAGGAGTGGAAGTCTTCCTCTCCACCCTCTTTTCAGCTGTGGCTGACGGACATGGTCTCGGTTATACGTATGGAGAGACTCAGGTTCCTGAGGATCAACTCACTTAAAGGATGGCTTTACCAGTAATCAACCCACCTTGTATCATTAATAATCTCGGTAATATAAGCACACAGACAGTGTTTACCTTCTCTCTCTGTTTTCCTCACGGAGATCTCCCATTTCCTCCTGCAGCGGAAGTTCTGCTGGGTCACAGTGACCTTGACCTTTGACCACCAAAATCTAATCGGTTCATCCTTGAGTCCAAGTGGACGTTTCAGCCAAAAGTGCCGAAATTCTGTCAAGGCGTTCCTGAGATATCACATTAACGAACGTCGAACGTACGTACTGTACCGGACGGACGGACGGACGGACGGACGGACAACCCGAAACCATAATGCCTCCGGCTCGGCTATCGCTGGCGGAGGCATAAAAAGTTCAATTTCATTGTTCAAATCACCTTAAAACACAGAACAGACCAGTCCATGTACAAGAACAACACTTCTGATGACCTGTGATTTGCAGAAAAAGCAGACAAATCAAGGCCATGCAAGGCTATTTACTGGGTTTATGTATCACTCTTACTTCAGCGTTTGGTGCTGGCATGCAAGAAGCAGCACTACAATAGGTTGTAGGATGATGGCACTTAAGGGATAGTTTGGATCAGTTACTTATCGATCAGTGTATCACCAACAGTAGACCAGTTTGGAGAAGCAGAGAGCAGTACCTGCACAGAAGCAAAGCAATGTACTGCTGTGACTGGGCTCAGCAGCAAAACATATTCTAGCCACCTAAAACAAGGCCCACCTACAAAAACCTATATCAGTTTAAGTGTATGCTAGACACTTTACCTTGCCATCAGACAGCCCTTTTCCTTTGTCACTACATTTTCCTAATCATAGAACTTCCATATTCCGACGCATAAGCGCAACTGTGTCAGTTGATTGGGTCAGACGGAAGCTTTAACAACCAAACTGACGTCCGAAATTAAAAATTTTCACATAATATGTCTGTTTGGTAAACACTCAAGGAGGAAGACATCACATCTGATTCTGTCTTCGATATGTGGTCAAGATTTCCCTCCGAGGTTTTGAACGGGTTCAAGCAAGTAACACAATTACATGCAACTGATTTGCGGCGGCCATCTTGAGGCCGTTGGGGCTCCGCTATTCACAGATGAAGTGTGTTGAGTGTGTTCACCAATGGTAGGGATCGGACGGACGCACACACCTCTGCTGAGTCCGTCGGGCCCTCGGAGGATCCGGCACTCCTCGATCTGTCCGAACGCCGAGAACATCACCCGGATGTCGTTCTCGTTGCACTTCTTCGACACCATGCCGATGAACAACTTCCTGTCCTCCACCGCTGCAAGGCCAAGAGGAAGAATGAGAAGAAGAGGGAGGAGGATGGAGGGGAAGGGGGAGGCAGAAAGAATGGACAGAAGAAAGAGAGAAAGAGAGAAGAGAGGGAGAGATGAGAAAGAATGGACAGAAGAAAGAACAAATGGAATGGGTGAGAAAGGGGAAACAGGAAAGCAACGAAGAAAGGTAGAAAGACGGAAAGAACGAGAGAAAGACAGAACAAGCAAAAGAAAGTGAACACAGAAAAGAGGGAAAGAAAGAATAAAAAGAAAGGGATAGGGAGAGAGGGAGAGAGAGAGAGAGAGAGAGAGAGAGAGAGAGATAATTCATGTATTTCATCGTGCCATCTGCAAGGCTCTGATCAATGTCTCATTATCACTTCAACACGGACACGCTCACTGAGACTCTCCGGCTTGCCTTCGCTCACCCTCTCTCTCCTTCCCTCTCCCTTCCTCTCTCTCTCCTTCCCTCTCCCTCCCTCCCTCCACTGCTCCTATTCTTGATCCTCTATTCTCTTCACTCTCTTTTTTCCTCATCGCCTCCTCCTCCTCTTCTTCTGGGGCCATATCCACAAAGCTTCCATAGCACGAGGAGTTGGTCCTAGTGGTGAAATTCTAAGAAAAGTCTGAGAATGATGACGATGATGTTTTCTAAGAATTTCCCCTTAAAAGGACCAATATGTAAGATTGACGCTCAGTAAGATTGATGCTAGCAAATGAGCTTGACTTGTGGCTTCACTATAGCCACCGTGACATCACCCATCGCTTTGTGGACGTACATTTGGACGAGAAGAGGCGCAGCGCTGCCTGCTACTGGTCCGTGATTGGCGAGCTGCACAATCAGTGGACAGGTGACCTGTCAATCACACCTCAAAACATAATCTGATTTATTGTCTATTTTACTCTAAATTGAACCATCATTTACAAAATGAACATCATGCTGTATTGAAAAGAAGACTTGAGACCATAAACTCATTAGGAAAGTGTCTACTGGGGTAATAGATTAACTGAGAAGTAGGATCATTTTCCCATTGACTTCCATACAATCTTCTATTTGCAGCCAGTGGAGTTGCCCCCTGATGGCCATTTGAAAGAGTGCAGGTTTAAGGCACTTGCACATTGGCTTTACTTTTTGGCCGTGGAGGTTGCATCTTGATCATAACTAGCATCGCCAAAGGGGTCAACCCCACCTGCTCACTAAGACAGAATGTCGACAGAATTGTCCATTCATTGCTCAGAGAACTTGCCTAAATCACTGCTAAGCATATGATTGCTAAGGCATTTGGGCTAAGTTAAGAGCTCTCAGAGGACTCTCACAATGTTTTTGGATACGGCCCCTGATCTCTCCCTCCCTCTCTCTTCCGCTGACACAATCCCTCCACCCCTCTTGCAACATCCCTTCGTCTAGGATAGGAAACCAAGTTTGTTGCAGGTAACGGCCAGAAACCTTCCCTGTATTCTTAGTGTGTGTGTGTGTGTGTGTGTGTGTGTGTGTGTGTGTGTGTGTGTGTGTGTGTGTGTGTGTGTGTGTGTGTGTGTGTGCGTGTGTGAGAGGTTAAGTGTGAATTAGGCTGAGAGCAAAATCCTCACTGCTGGCAGAAATTGTGTGTGCGCGCGTGTGCGCGCGCGCGTGCATGCGTGCATGCGTGTGTGTGTGTGCGAATGCATATGTGTGTGAGTTCATGTGCCCCCCCCCACATTCAATGTAATGCTAATCCAATTCATTTTTAATGAGGGAACTGTCAGCTCTCACCGCGAGGCGAAAGAGATAAGCGGTCTGTTGCACTCTGGGAAATCAATAGCACACTTGTTTATTTTGCTGTTTGAATTGTTTGTGTGTTTAAAAAACAAACCGTCGGGATATGCCACCAAGATAAGTGTTGTTTCAAACAGCTTTAACTCCTTTGTACACAGTGTGTGTGTGTGTGTGTGTGTGTGTGTGTGTGTGTGTGTGTGTGTGTGTGTGTGTGTGTGTGTGTGTGTGTGTGTGTGTGTGTGTGTGTGTGTGTGTGTGTGTGTGTGTGTGTGTGTGTGTGTGTGCATGTGCGTGTGTGTGTGCATCACTCCAGAGGAAGATTACCAGTCTAACAGCAATGTAATTAATTTAGTCTGTGTCGATAGAAAAGAAAGAGAGCAGATATTGTTACAATTGACTGTTTGTGTATTTGGACGAGGCGGAGAGGCAGGCGGGCGGCCGATAAGGCTCGGGAAGCTTTCCATACCTGCCAACACCAGGCTGTGAAAAAGAGGGAGATTTTTCTGGGGTATCGCTAAATCCGTCAGTGATGTGATCCGTTGTTCTGATTTACCCTGCCTTGTGAAAAAATGCTCACACTACCCTATGGAAAAATGCTAACTTATCTGTAAAGGGGAGCCTCGTGGAAACCTATTTTCATTCAGATATCTTGAGGTGAGTGGTGAAGGGACCCCCTTTGAAAATGGTTTTTCCCGTGTCAAAATTTAGCCTAACTTTGGAGCGTTATTTATGCCGGGCTCAGACTACACGATGCACGATAGAAGTTTCAAGTATCGTATGAAACCAGAAGGCCTACTACGGCATCGGCATGGTACCAACCATGTCATGCTAGCTTGCCAGGAAGGTGGATAAATAATCCAAATCCAAAATGATGCAAAAATTTTGGTGAGGGGAAAAAACATTTTCAAAGGGAGAAACTTGGTTTGGTTTCACTTCAGAAAGCGTCTTGAGGAAGGGCCAGTGTGGCCCGAAACGTCACGCTGTTTGCTAAATAAAAAAAACCTAACGGGAGCTCGTTTTGGTGTGCGGATCATTCTTTTTTCACTGTAAGAAACTTGGTTTGGTACATAGTGGCTCTTGGTCTGAAAACTTTAGTTATCTCTTCCTTAGGTCATCTATTTCATATGATATCAGAAACTTCACTCTGGCTTTAAAACTAAGTCCGCTACAGCTTCTGAAAAACAGTCAACCTAATAGAGACACTGCATGAAATAGGCCACGCCCATCACGGGGGAAAGCTCTCCATTCACTTCCACACACCAGCGTCATTTTCCTTGAATTCAACATAGCTAAAAGCTGTTGTGTGGTGGGCTGCGCAGACAACAAATGCAAAAATCGCCAATTAAAGTTTTTTTGTACTCCCGAGCAAAACAAGGAAGCCATTGAGAATTGGCGAGAAGAAAAATGGGGATCTAGCTGTCCATGAAGTAAGTTGGAGTGTTCAACTTCCGTATATATGATCTTTGTGTGCAACACACGACCATGCACGTCACGTGACATAGGAGAACGCCAGGATTGGGGTGGGGGGGGGGGTTGTTTCCCCCCGTTTTGGGCGTGGTTTCTGAATGATGATGCGCTCCGCACTGTCTCTATATCGAGATGTGCTGAGAAACAGCCATTTGATCTGTATCTCTATGAAATCGGTTGATTAACGGGAGAAATGACGGCAGGAGAATGGCTTGCAAATAGGGAGACTCGTGAAAACTGTTGGCAGGTATATGGCTGTCCATCCTGGGATGAATTGGGGGTCGTAATCATGCTGGGTTTCGATGACAAAAGCACGGGAACGGACGTGGCATCTCCTTCCATCTCCTACATCTCTCATCCCCTCCTTCCATCTCCTTCACACCAGTTGATTGACTAAACTAATAAACCTCAGAGCGGCCATTCGTCATTGTTACGCCGACTCACCTATACGGGCTTTATTAAAGGTCATTACCATTAAGTGGATGGATATGTTTGGTATGGCCCGTGCTATATTTCACTACCCCGGCCGTGAGCAGCAGTCGCTTTATTAAGTTCTGCCATCGTTACCTCGCCGGTTGTGTCTCATAAAGTTGGATTCCGCCATATTTCAGCGAGGAGTAGATGATAGCTTTATACCAATCTCTCACTGTTGTTTGATGCTGTGGTGCTTTTATTGTATTTCTCTGCAGTGGACAATGCTGGAGCTGGAGGCTTGTGGCGCTGCAGCAGGTCAGCCATCAGGTCTCTCTCTGGATCTAAACCAGAAGCTAAGTCTCTGCATTTCATAGATAAACCTCCAAATCTGTTATTTGATCAGTGTGATAAATCACCTGATTATCAAATTAAAGGGAGCATTGTTCCTGATTTTTTTTTTTTTTTAGACCTGGCTTCCAAATAGATTTCTAGAGGTGGCATGGCTGTGTGGAGTCTGCGGGAAGGGAGTTCAAGCCAACTCCATTCAGTGCAAGGGTTGTCAGAATTGGGTCCATCGCAGCCTGCAGGCAGCACGTGAGACATTTGCGTGTGAGCGGTCCCACAGGTAGTCGCAAGATGAGAAAGAGGGTGTAGTAGTAAATGGAGAGACATAATGAGGTGGTGGATAGCTTCTGCTAACTTGGAGACATGATGAACCTGGGTGGAGGGGTGGACCTGGTGGTGACGGCAAGGGTGCGGAGTGGATGAAAGAAGTCCATGAACTCATGCCTTTCCTAAGGCCCCATCCCTGAAGATGAAAGGACAAGTGTACTCAACCTGTGCGAGAAGCTGTTTGATATACGGAAGCCAGACATGCGGGCCCTGAGGGTGGAGCACGAGGAGAACTTGGACAGAGCGGAGATGAGGATGATTCGATGGATGTGTGGTGTGTCACTGAGGGAGAGAAAGACGAGCGCAGATCTGAGAGAGAGGATGGGAGTGGAGGCCATAGCGGATGTGGTGAGGAGAGGCAGAGTGATATATATATATATATATATATATATATATATATATATATATATATATATATATATATATATATATATATATAGCTTTTTTTAATGGTCTATACCTCTTTCTAATTTGATAGGTGCATCAAAATTAAACAGAACAAAAAAAGCCTGGTGAAAAAATGATTTAATGACTGTATTTAAGACATTTCAAGTCCTTAAATTTGGACAATTCCAATTTTCAGAATGTATGGAATGTATGAGGAGCTGATACATTCTTGTATACACAGCAGATTCCTCATAGAGAGCCGCAGGGATGACGTATTTTTGTAGTCAGAACGCGGAAGTCCCGGACTTCCTGGTTCTTCACTGTTTCTGTCTATGGGATTGTTGAATGGGTTTTTGCCGCGATGCTTCAAATACGGTCTCTGGGCAATGCAAGATTAATCAAACGCGAACCAGAGTTCCGTCGGATAATCTTCACACATGAGGACCACTTTCATGAGTTTTGTAGCGTAAATGCGAGCCCTAGAAGTAAAAAGCTCGAGCTAAGCTAATCCAGAACTACACACTGTCGCATAGGCTTCCACGTCAGCACTCAACCTGGACTGTTGTTGATGTGTGCACTGATTACCCCGGGCTGAACAGGGCTGAACCAGGTGAGGGAAAGAGAATTTCCATGTTCGTCCTTTGAAGTGGTGACGTATATATCCCCATCGACTCAAAAGTGTAGTCTCATTTAGCCGTTTGTTAGCTAGCCGCCCTTTTAACGGCACGTAAAAGCTTCAAAACTCGTAAAAGTGGTCCTCATGTGTGAAGATGATATTACTAAACACTGGTTCGCGTTTGATTAAGCCAGCGTTGCCCAGAGAGATTATTAGAAGCATCGCGCCAAAAACCCATTCAAAACTCCCATAGGCGAAAACTGTGAAGAACCAGGACTGTTAGCATCGATGCTTTCCGGACTCAATCAATTCAGAACTGTATCTGCAGTAAACGGGGTGATTCTAGGACTGTGTGTGTGTGTGTGTGTGTGTGTGTGTGTGTGTGCGTGTGCATGTGCGTGAGCATGTGCGTGCGTGCGTGTGCGTGTGCGTGTGTGTGCGTGCGTGCGTGTGCGCGTGTGCGTGTGTGTGTGTGTGTGGAGACATACGGTACAGTGTCAGTGTGTATCAGCGAGCAGCCACAGGGGAGAGAGTGGTTCAACACGAGGCCAAACACAACTTCAACTTTCACTGACCTCCTCTCTAAGCACCTCAATAATTCATACATACAAAAATATATTGATATACATCAGTACCCCCCCCTCTCTTGATATACATCAGTACCCCCCCCTCTCTTGATATACATCAGTACCCCCCCCTCTCTTGATATACATCAGTACCCCCCCCTCTCTTGATATACATCAGTACCCCCCCTCTCTTGATATACATCAGTACCCCCCCTCTCTTGATATACATCAGTACCCCCCCTCTCTTGATATACATCAGTACCCCCCCTCTCTTGATATACATCAGTACCCCCCTCTCTTGATATACATCAGTACCCCCCTCTCTTGATATACATCAGTACCCCCCCCTCTCTTGATATACATCAGTACCCCCCCTCTCTTGATATACATCAGTACCCCCCCTCTCTTGATATACATCAGTACCCCCCCCTCTCTTGATATACATCAGTACCCCCCTCTCTTGATATACACCAGTACCCCCCCTCTCTTGATATACATCAGTACCCCCCCCTCTCTTGATATACATCAGTACCCCCCCTCTCTTGATATACATCAGTACCCCCCCTCTCTTGATATACATCAGCACCCCCCCCTCTCTTGATATACATCAGTACCCCCCTCTCTTGATATACATCAGCACCCCCCCTCTCTTGATATACATCAGTACCCCCCCCTCTCTTGATATACATCAGCACCCCCCCCCCTCTCTTGATATACATCAGTACCCCCCCTCTCTTGATATACATCAGTACCCCCCCCCCCCCCTCTCTTGATATACATCAGTACCCCCCCCTCTCTTGATATACATCAGCACCCCCCCCCTCTCTTGATATACATCAGTACCCCCCTCTCTTGATATACATCAGTACCCCCCCTCTCTTGATATACATCAGTACCCCCCCCCCCTCTCTTGATATACATCAGCACCCCCCCCTCTCTTGATATACATCAGTACCCCCCTCTCTTGATATACATCAGCACCCCCCTCTCTTGATATACATCAGTACCCCCCCTCTCTTGATATACATCAGTACCCCCCTCTCTTGATATACATCAGCACCCCCCCTCTCTTGATATACATCAGTACCCCCCCCTCTCTTGATATACATCAGTACCCCCCCTCTCTTGATATACATCAGTACCCCCCTCTCTTGATATACATCAGTACCCCCCCTCTCTTGATATACATCAGTACCCCCCCTCTCTTGATATACATCAGTACCCCCCCCTCTCTTGATATACATCAGTACCCCCCCCCCTCTCTTGATATACATCAGTACCCCCCCTCTCTCTTTTCTCTCCATCTCTCTTCTTCTGACAGTCAAGCAAGGGGCTCTAATACATGGCAGAGATAACTATTACCAAGGAAATTGAAAGAGGCTATGCATGTGTGTGTGTGTGTGTGTGTGTGTGTGTGTGTGTGTGTGTGTGTGTGTGTGTGTGTGTGTGTGTGTGTGTGTGTGTGTGTGTGTGTGTGTGTGGCCACTCACCATTAGATTTCTCACTGTCTGCCGGCTTCATCTGAATAGGGTGGTGCATCTGTAGGAGATAGAAAGATATAAAATGTTACACACAAAACACTTTGGTCGATTGGCATGTCGTTACACATTTGACGAGAAATTCCTTGGCTTACACCAAGGGGCAACCTCGGTCTGAAAAAATGAAGCCAATGCGGAAGTGCCTTAAACCTGCATTCTGCCTAATGGCCAGCAGGGGGCAACTCCACTGGCTCCAAAAGGAAGTCCCATAATAGAAGTCTATGGGAAGATGACTTCAATTGTTGATTCCATGATGTTGATTTATGAGCTCAGTAAACACTTTCCTAATGAGTTGATGGTCTCAATCACTAGTTTCAAGTCTTCTTCAACATGTTCATTTAGTCAATTATGGTCCTATTTAGAGGAAGCTAGAGGATAAACAACTAGACTATGTTTTGGGGCGTGATTGACAGGTCGTGTGTCCAGTGATTGCGTAGCTCGCCCGTGACGAATCAATAGCAGCTGGTGCTGGCAGCTCTTTTTGCCCAAATTTAGGTCGACTTCTAGCTCCAAAAAGCAAGATGGCGACAGTGAAAACGCCAAACTTCAAAATGAGACTTCAAAATGAGAGTCTACCAACCAATGGGTGATGTCATGGTTGCTACGTCATGTTTATTACACGGTGTATGGCTTACACTCGTTTCCAAAAGCCTCCTTGGTCTGACTCCTCCTTATTTGATACACTATAATTAAAAATTAAAATGAAATTGTCAACCACTCCCTATAACACCAACACTGGCCCCACCAAAGTTCCCCGTGTTGATACTTATTTTCGCCAGTCAATTTGCTGCTCCCTCCCAGCAGGTGGAATGAGCTGCATAAGACCTTGAAACATGGACAAATGCATCTGCCTGATTACTTTTAAGGACTCTATTCCAGAGTTGTTCTCGCAAACGCACGCACGCACGCACGCACGCACGCACACACACACAACACACACACACACACACACACACCACACACACACACGTTTGCACGTTACTCTTCATAATGTGTTTAGTATGCGCGTGCAGGCAGCAGCAGAAGCGACTCAGAGGCTGAATGAAACTGATTGATGGATGATGGTGTTTTGTGGTATTGGCCAGGTCTTCTTTTATGGAAAACAAGCAAAAA